>NC_090929.1:1589866106-1590177892 GCF_040938575.1 Ambystoma mexicanum
TGCCGGGTACCGGTAAGTGGTAGACAGGGGTCGCATAGAAAGAACGCTCATCTGCTGATACAAAGTGCAGTCCTGTGAGGGAGCTTTCAAGGCGCCCACAGCAGCTACTGGCACCACTCTCTCAACGACGCTGTGATGGCACAGCCAGGAAACTCACATGAGTGGTGAAGAAAGGATTTACTTTTGGTGGCTCTATTTTCAGTGAGGTGCTACAATGCATTGCCTATGAACTGGGGTTGGCAGCATTCAGTGTTATTTCTCAAGTTCCCCACAGGTAATCCTGCTTTCACTCGAAGGAATGCTCATGCAGACAACCACTCAGCAGTTAATCAGGCCTTGCCTCAGGGAACTATTCTTGTCCTTATTATACTGCATGGAGTGCAATGAGAAACAGAGTGCTGCAAGTTTGTATGTTACTGGTTTGTTTACCCCTTTTTTAAAAGCCTGATCTGCACCTAAGACCACCCTCCTCTCTGGTGTAAAAAATATACTTGCAAGGTTAACTTGTCTACCAACTATGTGCGTGTCAGCAAGGACAACGTGTGAGTTTATTTATTTATTTATTTATTTATTTATTTATTTATGTGTTTCCTATTTCTCTCTGAAGGTGGTACAGATCTATTTATTTGCCCAAGCGGGGTTGTCATATAAACTCCCTCTTCTTTGTTGTTTCTCGGAAATCCCAGAACACACACACCTACACACACATTCTTACCTGTTTGTTATCTGGTGGTGTCTTTCTCTTCCTTTAGTGATCAGCACTAAAGTTTGACATGTCATTACCTCTTCCCCATGCAGAAGCACCAGGGCTCAGAAATCTGCCTCTGAAGCGGACTCGTGTGTTAGCCGGTTTATTTTACACTTTTCCTTTGTTTTTTTTTTACTAAAAGAGTGTTCCGCGCAGACACGGTAAGCCAAGATTTACAGTCGCTTAGTTCGTTATGTTTTTTTTCTCTCTCTAATTAGCGCAGTAGCCATACAGAGCCTTTCGCAGGGCAGACTTTATTCATTGCTGTTAAGTGATGACGAGTTGGCATGCAGTGAATGTAACGAAGCACCAGTCAAGTGCATAGCTCACCTTTTTTCTTCACTGGGGCAGTGAGGAACAGCAGCTGCCAGGACTCGGCAGCATCACTAGACTGTCTGCCTGACAGGATTAAAGCGTGGGAGTCAGGGACACCTGCATCGGTGTTCCAGTTTCACGTCTTTCATCTCACGAAAGGCACTGCTGGGGCAGGGACTCAGAGCTCAGAGCAGACATAACTGTATCAGGGCCTTGGACAGGCCTCAGCAGCCCCTGAGGGTGCTGGCACTGGGAAGAAGCCCCTGAGGGCTCCAAATCTTCTCAGCTCTCTCCCTCAGAGGCTGATAGTTTGTTCCTTCAGATGTAGTGACCAGTTCCGTATGCTCTTGACAGCAACTGTTATAATATTAAGGGCCTCATCACGAGTTGGGCGGTATGCCCTAAAAGTGACGATTTGGAATTAGCTGCGCCAATGCCGCTCCACCAGATCATAAGGCGGCACAAATTCTGCTGAATCGAAAAGCAGCCGGCGCTATTACAGCCGGTGGAATCTGCATCGGCAACACGAAGCGTAATCACTGCTGCATCACAAGTCCATGGAACAGCGCTAATATTTCCGAAAACATGGAGCAATTTGCCCCAGCCTTCAGGTGCAGGTAAATGTACACAAGTGGCAGAAATAAAGCCACAGGTGATCTCAATCCACTCCAGAGGGCTACATAAGGCATCCACTTCCCAAACATTGTTTCCAACACCATGCTGCCACTAGCCACTGTGAGCTGGGACATGCAGCTGCTCATGCTGCGCCTGGAAGTAGAGATGATGGATAACCAGGCCAGGGCAGAGGGAGTACAGGGGGGCAGGAGAAGGAGGAGAGCCCAAGCAAGGTGTGCACTGATCGCCAGGATCAGGCCCTCACACTACACTCTCACTGACAGCCAGTTGGTCACCCTGTACTGCCTCAACAGGGAGGCCATAACTGAGCTGCTCACCACAATACAGGATAACATAGGGAGCAGGATCAACATCCTGACAGCTGTGCCTCCACTGCTGAATCTAGTGTCCATCCGACAATTCCTTAGAACTGGCACCTTCTAGCACTTCCTGGCAATGATGCATGCCATGGCACAGCCCACATTCTGTGCAGTGTTGGCCTATGTGATGGAAACTCCCCTGCGGCATGTGCAATGGCCCATCTCACTGCCTATCGCCACATCCCAGGTCAACGCCATGAATGCACAGTTCTTTGCTGTTTCCCAAATGCCAAATGTGATCACAGCCCTGGACTGTACCCATGTTGCATTGGTGGCTGCCCAGGCCCACGGAGCAGTGTCCTGTAGCCGGAAGCACTACCACTCCCATTATGTGCAGGTGACCTGTGCCCCCACCCTGTACATCATCCACTGCTGTGCCTGCTACCCTGGTTCCACCCTCAATTCCATGGACCTATGAACAGCACACTGCCAAGCTATGTGGAGAGGCACAGAGCATGGCATACGTGCATATTGAGTAAGTAAAAACTGCCTGCACGCATGCCACATGTGCTGTGAAGCACCTGACTAAATGTGGGGAGATGCAAATAACTACACAATTACTTGATGTGTAAGTGCCTTACAAATACACAATAAAATCAAAATAAATTAAATGACATGACAAGCGAATGCAAAAGTCGAACCTGACAACCTCCTGCACCAGTGTCACAGTACAGCCCATGGAGCATGCACATGTCGGGCATACCTGGATGGAGAAGCATATGAACACATACATTAGTTACTCCAAACACACACATGATTACAGGTACCACAATGCAACATGCACAATCCAAACCAAGGCAAAGTGCCACATCGCATCACACAACATCAACCATGCAAGTACCGCAGCCATGTACCCATATGCACCCAGCCCTCAATGCCAACCCGCTAGCCCCAGAAGCACAGGGAGGGCCGATAGGAAAGTCAGCATGCACATGCAAGAGAGCAATACACTGCCACAAGACAGCCACCATGTTAGCTGCACAGGTCACCGAGAGACCTTACGTAACATCTGCTGGAAGGAAACAGTGTGCATTTATAAAGTAAAAACAATGCACAATACGAGTGACACAGCATGCACAGACATTGTCCAGACACATGCCGCATAATGAAGCCCTATATGCATGCACATTATATCCATTGCCCTGATACTGTGTAAGTCCACCCCACACATTACACGGTTACTAATGACTGTGCCTCCCCTCATTCAGGTGACTCCTGATACCCGCAGCTGCCCTGGCTGTTTGTGAATCATTTATGAATGAAATGCATATTTTCTTACAAGTGTAGGATCAGTTTGAAGACTGAAGTTGCAACGAGGTCTGATGTATAAATTAGAGTCGGGAGGACGAGAAATAAAAGATTGACCTTCTTGATGGAAGGTGTAAATAAAGCATATGGCTGTAGCGCCGAAGGCAGTATTAACATGCCTTCTTGAGCAGGATGCCTGCTAAAGAAGAGTCAGAATGTTTTCCACTCAAAGGAGCCACCATCCTGCTGCCATGTGAATGTGGAGAAGAAACAACTCCAGATACTTTCAACTCACTATTCAAGGTATGTTATGTAAAGGTGTGATGGTCAATGTTAATGTCAATGACAACGACTGCATCACCTCTGAAAACACAACTGACTACTGATATTGAAGACTGATAATGACTCACCATGAACAGCAAACCTCTTTGTAAAGCGCAAAATATAAAATACAAATAAAATAAATAAAATAAATACAGTAATAACATCCACATTTGGCATGGCTACTGCACAATTTTCCTAGCAGCTAAGAAAGTTTGGTTTATTAAACACAATGAGATATGACATGATATGATAGTTGAATTATATAGTGTGATAGTTGATTTATATAGTGCCTATACAATGTGTTTCAAAGCACTTCAAGGCAAGGGAGGGAAGAAGGGAAAATACAATGACATTCTTACAGGCTATGAACAATAAGAATGTGAAATTAACTATCGTACTCAGTCCGGCGACATATCAGATAGTGCAAGAGCTAAGACATAGATAAGGAAGGGAGGGGAAGAATGGGAAGCAAATGGAAACAGACAGGCAACTACCGTACTAGGCCTGACAACATTTCTGTTAGAGCCGGAGATTAACAAAAGGTGAGGGAGAGGGGTGCAGAAAGGGAAGGAAGGAACAAAACAAGCGACTAACATACTAGGCCTAACGACATTTCAGATAGTGCTGGGTGGGGGTGAGGAGGACATGTAGGGGTGGTGGAGGAGATAAACACGGTTGCTATCAAACTACATACTAGGTCAAGGACAATTCTGATAGAATAAGTGCATAGAAGTAAGTAAGGGGAGGAGGGGAGGAGATAGGAAAAGGGAGAAAGGGAGAGGAGAAGAGAACAGAGAGTGAGCAATGAAAAAGTGGAGAAGCAAAAGGGGAGAGCGAATACAATTGCAGAAGTCAGAAGTAACACATAATGTTTTGAGAGAGCAGCAAATATAAGCCAGGATTCAAGATGAAAATGGGAACAGCATGATTCAGGGCCGCCATGAGTACAAGATGCAGGGGAAGTCCAGCATGAGAGTTGAGGGAGGGTGATGCACTGTGAGTCTATGAAGTCCATAAAAGTCAAATCAAAGCATTGTCAAAAGGCGTTGATGGTGAAACCAGAATGTATCAGGACAGACCCTGGGATGTAGGGGGAGAGGATTGGAGGGCCGAGGGGGAGCAGGGTAACAGAATCAAGAAAAACAGGCAGGTCCTGTATGCAAGAAGGGGGGGGGGCACAACAGAATATCACAGGGGAACATAGGTGGGGATGGCCTGTGGGCACAGAGGGAGTAAACACATGTTGGTGCATGCTTACCTGTTGTCTGGTCCGAACAGGCCCAAACAGGAATCACCCTTTTCTTTGTCTGCCCTCCGATTCGGATGCCCGGGCGAGAGATGCCCTTGATCTAAGAGTTAAGAGCAAAAGGAAGAGGCAGGGCTAAGAAGGTGGGCGGGGCTTATGTTAGGTGACCTAGATCCACTTGCACCTGCTCCCCATTTGCAAAGGAAAAGAGGCTGGAGGGCTGCTTAAGTAGGGAAAAAGACTGTCAACCAGGAAGACACCAGGGGGCCGGGGGTTAGGACAAAAGAGCGGCAACCAGGAAGGCACCCGATTGGGCGGGGTTAATGCCAAAAGCGCGGCAACCAGGAAGGTATCAGGTGGGTGGGGCTGAGGCCAGGTGACCTAGATCCACTTGGACCTGCTCCCCATCTGCAGAGGAAAAGAGGCTGGAGGGCTGCCTAAATTGGGAATAAGAGCAGCAACCAGGAAGGTACCAGGTGGACAGGGTTAAGCCTAAAGAGAGGCAACCAGGAAGGCATCAGGTGGATGGGGCTTAGGCCAGGTGACCTAGATCCAAATGCACCTGCTCCCCATCTGCAAAGGAAAAGAGGCTAGAGGGTTGCTTAAGTAGGGAAAAAGAGCGGCAACCAGGGAGGCACCAGGTGGGCAGGGCTTAGGCCAAGCGAGCACCAACCAGGAAGGCACCAGGTGGGTGGAGCTAAGGCCAAAAGAGCGCCAACCAGGAAGGCATCAGGTGGGCGGGGCTTAGGCCAGATGACCTAGATCCACTTGCACCTGCTACCCATCTGCAGAGGAAAAGAGGCAGGAGGGCTGCTTCAGTAGGGAAAAAGTGCAGCAACTAGGAAGGCACCATGTGGGCGGGGCTAAGGGCAAAAGAGCAGCAACCAGGAAGGCATCGGGTGAGCGGGGCTATCTGTGCAGTCTGCAATCAAAGGATTACATCTGGATGCAAAAAGGAAATTTTTTGGTTATTTGAGCCCAAAATCATTCCTGTAGATGTTGAAAAAAACATGTAGAAATTGCGAGAAACAATGCAAAAAATAATGTAAAAGACAAGCTTTTAAAATATAAATGTTTTCTAATTACCAAGGTTTTTTACAGTCAGTTAGAGGGGACGGTTCTCATCCCATCAAAAACTACCGTCACCAAAGTGAGATTCTTATCATGGAACTGCCAGTGCTGTGAATGTCATTTGTTTGATTGCCAGTAATACAAATAATACAATGTTCTTTTCTAAGAACATGAGAACATCATATAAATAGAATATATTCAATTTCAAGTGCAGTTGGACCCACGCAAAAAATAGTATTTTTGTTTAGTGTGTGCCTACTCTCAAAATATAATGACCTCATTATTATTTCTAGCGCAGGCCAGCCCAGACCAGACATTATATTCATTCTAGTTCGACCATGTGCAAGACAGGATATTAAAATCATGAAAAGTCCCTGCACACGAGGTTCAGGAAACCCATTGGCTTTCACAATGCCATGTCACCTTGACTATCAGTTTGTCTCTGCTGTGCCAGTGGAGTGCTGCCTGTCACGACAGAAGCCGATCCTATCACAGCAGGAATATTACACACCAGCAAAGGTACAAAAGGTTGATTGCTCGAGGAGTGCTCCAGGATCACCAGTGCACAAGGATGAAAAATCCCATTGAAACACAGTGTCGTATGATATGTTAATGGGTCTTGTACCCTGCGCTGTCACCACTTGTGAAGTCTCTTGGCGCTCTGGCCGATCTGCATTGGAAGGAGGGTTGCAGGGTTTGTTAGTGAGGTTTAGAGGGAGAAGATCAAGAGAGCTGTGATGTGTTGTTAGCAGTTTCAGTTCGGAGAAACTGATCACTGAGCATCGGTGCGTTTTCGGTTGGTAGCCATCATGCAGTGTTGGTTTGTTTTAATGTTGGGTGTTGTGAAGTGTGTGTGGTTTGTGGTCTGGTAGAGGTATGGTTGTGTTTAGTACAGAGTTTGCGAGTGCGTGTGCAGAAAGGTGAGTCTTTGGTACAGTTAGTTAGAGGCAATATATTTCATACATTCAACATTCCGTCTAGAGGCAATAGATTTCCCACCCCCAACCATTCATTCTAGTGCCATGCATTTACCACCCCCAGAAATTCATCTAGATGAGACACAGTGCCTGAACCCAGCATTTCATCCAAGTGCTGCATGGTTTGTTACCCCAATTAATCCCTCCAAGTGGGTTGCCCCGGAAGTCCATGTAAGTGTGACACATCTCCCACTCCTGTCCGGTCGTCCAAGTGAGACACACTGCCCAACCCAAACACTCCATCCGATTGCAATACACTTATCCTCTCCAACAGCCCATCCGTTCATGGGCTTATGTGGTTGCTAAGGTCGAATAACAACATCATGACTACACCTTGTTTTACATGTATAAAAAAAAGAAGTCTAACATGTTGAACTGTGAAAGTTTTTTTTAAAATTTATTTGTGAGGCAGCTATGATTTACAAAACGAGTCTCCAGCAATTAAAACAGCTCAAAGATAATGTTAAGAGCTAATGAAAAATACTCATTAGCAGCACATTTTATTGACTTTTAATGGGATTCACAATTGTTTAATGTTCTCTAGATTTTAAAATTAATGTTATTTTACTTTACATTTACATTTTTATTTACTCTTCTCTCAAAACTGTGCAGACATTTCAATAACTGTGCAAACGTACAATGTCCTATAATATAGAGCAATCCAATTTAACATTGCACCTGTAAGAAAAAGACACTAGTACCACCAAGTGCTCATAAATTGTCGCGTTCTAGTGGCAATATGCTTACAAGTGCTTGTCAAGAATATGCAATGTACCTATTTTACAACCAATCCTGGCGAGTTTATAGGGAAATACACAATAAAAACAAATTAAAACAGGGTTAAAAGAGATTCACAATTGGACTGTGTTATAACAAAGTATAACTAAAATCTTGTTCAAATTAAAAGTCATTAATTAGAGTACACCCAGACTTAAGAAGTATGTTTACAGACTATACAATATTGTAGTTTGAACAAAGGTAAATTGCATGTTGGCCAACATATATCCGGTTTTCTTCTCCCAGGTGCCACTCATGTAAAAAAGAAAAAAAAAAAAAACAATTGACTTTCTTTGTTTAATTGACTATGTAACTCAAGCGAACCCTTAACAGACCTTATATCCCCATTAATTAATAACAGCTTCAACCAGCGGTGCCTAAAGTTTGCATATAGAGGACCAAAAAAGACAAAACGTGCTATGGTTTTGTCGATTGTTTTAGAGCAGTGCCAAAATGTGGCATTATTCTGCCTCGATTTTGAGGTAAAGTGCCTGATCTGTAAAAATACCTAATAATAGTTTTAATAGGAGCAAACAATTCCCAGTCTCCCTCCTGTAAAGGTAGGGCTAAAAGGCAAAAAAGTTATTGCTTCTGTAAATAATCCCTGGCCAAACTGCTTGCAGCTGTTATATACTTATCTCATTAGAGACAGAAAGTACAAACGCGTTGATTAAGAGCGGTTTAGAGTGAGGGCTCAGATTTTGCGGGGAAAACCAAAAATGCGGCATATCTCATTTCAAGAACATACCTTTTACGTAATTTAAAGGGTTATATAAAGTCCTTGGTAATCTTTGAGTAGATCATTTGCCCACACCTTCACCCAGTTAAAGAGGGGCTTGGCTTTTACTTTAAGGGTTATGCCCCTCAGGCCACCCTCAAGCAAGGATGGAATTGAAGGGGCATTGTAGGGCATAATCTTTTAAAAATTTTACTCTCCATACTTTGGATGTTAATCATGTCAGTGTAACCCCAGACCTCTGCGCTATAGGTTGCTGTAGATACAGCATGCAAGACATAGACCACCATTGCGCTTGATATTAGCCGGTCCTCGTATTTCTTAGAGAATTTTAACACAGCTTCCCCTCTGTGTCCTAACATAGAACAGCACTTCTTGATGAATGGTTTCCGGGAAGGTCAAGGATCAATTCTTGTACCCAAGCAGTCAAACCTATCGACCATTTAATCTTATTGTCCAGAATACTAAATGACAACTTACAGTTCTTACTGTATCTGGGAGTATGGCAATCAAGGTGATAGTCTTAGTTGTATTTAACTCCAGCCCCTTGTCTACAAGGGTCCTATTTTTATTTTATTACATGTATTACTCGCCCAGACCCGAAGGTATATCAGCGAAATTGCAGGCATATTATCACAATTTTTATACAGTGTTACAGTTACAGTCATATGATCACATTTCTTATACAATGTTACAATCAGTCAAGCAGTGAAATCGCAGTTTGTTTAAAACACTAGTCAACAGGTCTAAAGGCGACCACTGGACATACATATGGCCCATGGGTTCTGCATTAAGAATTTCAGTTCTATGAAAACGAGGTAAGCCAGGACGTTCTGGTGCTAAGGTGGAATGGGAATAGCTGAGATTAATATTTGTTGAATAACCATTGATGAATGGGTTCCGGGAAGGTCTATGAAGAAGTGATAGTTGTGATTGTAAACCTATCAGGGATTTGATAGAAGAACTGCGTCATCTGTGTAAAAGAGTGTCATGGTTTTCAGGTCGACCCATTTGAGGAGCATCCGCTGGGAGCTCCTGGAGGGCTGTGATTAAATAATTGATAAACAAACTAAACGGGGAGCTAGGACATAAACCTGATGAACCCCAATATTAATATTATACGGTTCACTAGGGCCCACCTGCGTATCCCCTCTGACACATGCAGAGCTATCTATCTAAAGTCATTGGATAGACTGTATAAAGGCAGCGGTATTGTATCCATTTTCAAGGACTTCCATATGAGAGGCCACAAAATGGTATTGAATGTTGCCTTGAGGTCCACAAAGGCTAGGTAAATGGGTTGCTTTCTAAGAACTACCAATTGTAAAGAATTAGTTAGAAGCGAAACAGCTGGTCAGTTGTAGATAACCCCTTACGGATCCCTGCTTGCATAGATGAGATGATGTTGTGATTGGTGCACCAAAGTGCGAATCTAAATTCAAGAACGGATGAAGTGAGTGGAACGGATGAAGTATGTAGAAAGGGTGAAGTGTGTAAAAAGGATGTAGCGTGTGAATGGACGAAGTAAGTGGAAGGATGAATCCGATAGAACTGTTCAAATGGCTGGAGTGGACAAAGTGGGTGGAACGGATGAAGTAGCTGGAATGGGTGAAGTGGGTGAAACGGATGAAGTGGGTGGAACGGATGAAGTGGGTGGAACGGATGAAGGAGGTGGAACAGATGGAATGTATGGATCGGACGAAGTGCATGGATCAGAAGGAATGCATGGAACTCATTGAACAAATAGAGTGCATAGAACTGAGGGAGTACATGCAACAGATGGAATGAATGGAAGAGATAGAGGCCATGGATTGCACATTATACAAGAATGGTTGGGGTGCATGGAACGGTTGGAATGCATTGAACGGCTAGAGTGCATGGAATGGCTAGAGTGCATGGAAAGGCTAGAGTGGGGTGCATGGAACGGCTGGAATGCATGAAATGGCTAGAGTGCATGGAATAACTAGAGTGCATGGAATGGCTAGAGTGAATGGAACCGCTAGAGTGCATAGAATGGATGGAGTCCAGAGAACGGATGGAATCCATGGAACGGATAGAAGACATGGAACAGATGGAGTACACGGAACAGATGGAGTGCATGGAGCTGATGGAGTGCATGGATCAGATGGAGTGCATGGAACAGACGGAGTGCATGAAACAGATAAAGTACATGGAACCGATAGAGCACATGGAATGATAAGAACAATTAGAGTAGATAGAACTGATGGAGCGGATCGAATGCATGGTAATGATGTTAAGGATAGAACTGATCGAGTGCACAAAATGAAGGGAGTTCATGGAACGGATGGAATACATGAAACAGATAAAGTGCACTGATATGACGAGTTTCATAGAACCTTTAGAGTGCATGTGACAGATGTAGTTCCATGTGACTGATGGAATGCATCGGATGGTGAGAATGGATGGAACTAATGGAATTTATTGGAATGGATGGAGTGGACTAAAATGGATAGAGTGGGTGGAACTGATAGAGGGGATGGAACAGATGGAACAGATGGAGTGGATGGAACGATTGGAGTTGATGAAAAGGACGAAGTGGATCGAATGGATTGAATAGATGGAACGGATATATTAGATGGAACGGATGGAGTAGATGGAACAGATGGACTGGATGGAACGAATGGAATGGATGGAACAGATGGAGTGGATGGAATGGAATGATCAAATCAAGAAGGCGGAAGGGATGGAATGGGTAGAACAGATGGAGATGGAATATCAGCTTATGTAGATGAACGATCGAATATTAGAATGAAGAGTATAACTAATAAACCAAATAACGAACCAGGCAAAATGTGTGAACAGACGAAGCTGAATGAACAGACTGAGTGAATATAACATATTGAATAAATGGTTCTGACGTGCGCTTGATCACAAGTACCTACTGAAATCCACCATATCACATCACCACACTTACTCTCCTCTATACTCCACCACTCAACTAGAACACAGCGATATGACACATTCGGTATAGCTGTTCTCATACCAACACCTACCACATACCCCCCATCATCCTAACTAAACACAGCTGGCTGCACACCCGCCAGCCTAGGCATTCACCTCAGGCCTAACGCAGCCAAAATCGGTCTGGCTAATACCCTGCCAGAACGAACACATAATCCTGATCTCCCAACCACCACACCTACCACTAAGAAGCAGCTATCATACAAGTACCACACCTGCTGCACACATATCCGGTGCTCACACGCACTTTATGACTCTCCCTCTCTCTCTCTACTGACTTGAACTACGGTTCCCGAGGGCATTCAGCCTACCAGCGCTTTGAGATCATACCAATGGTACATAAGGCGCTATATAAATGCAAAGTAACATAACATAAAATGTTTCCCAAAAATCTTACCTAAAGTATTGAGAAGTGAAATTGGTCGGTTATTTCAAGAACACTTTTTTAATATTCTTCAATTGAAGGCCGTAACTGCTAAATGGGCTGTTCCCCATTCTGATAATGATCTTAGTGAAATGTGTAATCAGGGTATTGAGGAAATGAGTCAAATGAGTCATTTTCATTTTGTCTGTCCTATTTACTCGCACTTTTACTAGCTCTATTGCGTAACTATAATTTTACACCTTGTAAACATGCCATGCCGTAATTCTTTCTGCAGACTCCCCTTTGGTCGAATGGACTCTCCTGTCTTACTTGAAAACTGGTTTGGCCATTTGTAATCTGCCATATGTCCCTATTTGAATATACACTGCCTCCTGTATGATGGGATCTCTTCTGGGGGTGGGGGTGAACAAAAACCACGATCTTACTAGGCCCAGTGACAGGGGTGTTGCTAGGCCTGGAAAAGATCTGGGGCTAAGCTAATGCTGGGACTGGCAGGACTCGGGGCTAGCTATAGCCTTTTGGTTGTAGTCCCTGAGCTTCTATCCAGGGCTACAACCAAAAGATCTGGGGTTATATCCCCCTCAGCCCCCCACCCCTAGCAACGCCTCTGCCCAGTGACATTAAGAGCGCGCAAGTGCATGGGAAAGGGAAAAGGGGAAAGTGCCTAAAAGGGGGGAGAAGTGGAAAGTGCAGAACAGAGGAGAGAACAGAATACATAATAACAAGTAGAATAAATAAATACATGTGTTGCAATATTTTACTGATAATTTATGTTTTATGTGTATAATGTTCTGTATTATATTGAACCGCATTGTATTGTACTATTCTTTTATGTCATGTTACCGAAATAAAAGTGATTGACTGACTGGCATAGGCATGCAGAAGGTATTGAGGGTGGACGTGAGGATGGATACGGTATGGCGTTGTTTGACTTTTTACCCATTCAGTAACAGTGCATATCCATGGTGATCCCTATGGCCATTGCCATCGAGTACTTGCCACCTTGACCAGGAATTCACTCCAGGCATAGCTTTGAACTAGCTTTATCATGTATAAACACCAAAGTATATGCTATTTTGAAACCGTCTTTTGAAAGGGAGTGGCTTAACAGTAGTTGTGAATTAGCTCCTGGTTTAATAAAACATGTTTCAACCAAGTGTGCCTTCAGCCTCTTGATTTATAAGCAATGTCTTCATACAACTCTTTTTAAATGTAAAAGTCCCCCCTAGTCAATGAATGCCACATTCTGCTTGATACTGTTTAATACAACAGCACTGATCATGAATGGACAACTATGGAAACCATGTTGATCATTTCTTCCGACACCTGTTCTATTTTCCAAAGGCCTGGGCCAATTGTTCAACGCATATCAGCGCATGTGTTTCAGTTTTGCATCCCTAGCAAAGCTTTTATGAGCCTAGAAGGCATCCATTCCTCTTTTGCTTAGAATATAGTGTTAACATTTATACACAATGCATGTCCAGTGTGGTCTAGAATAGAAGCAGCCATTTAAGAACCCCACTGTTCACTGCTCCTGAAATGTTCATTATTGACACTTCATATTAGCAACCAGGAACCCCTGGCTAAATGTGTTTGATTGATGTATGCACATCGATGTCCTATTGAAGATGTATTAACATAGGTATAGATTTCACAATTTCCTTTATTTTTTTTTACAGAGTTCTAAATGTGTAAATGTGTCTTACTTTATAACAACATCAAGCCACCTAATTTTGGGGAGAGGAGATACCAGGCAAGTGAGTATCAAAGCTGCAAAGTGCCCCCCAAGCTGGTGTTGCTGTCAATCCACACCGGTGTCCAGTCAAAGGGTCAAATACATTGTTTCGAATTACAATAGTTTTGAAAAAAAAGGACCGGAAAAAAAAGGTTGAATGCCTTTTTTTTAAATGTATTTTTATTTTTTGGCTTCCGTATAGGAAATAAAAGTGGGTTTTACACCAAAAACATAGGCTTGGGTGGGACCCCGCAAAAAAAAATATTCAACCTTTTTTTTCCAGTCCTTTTGACTTGAAACTATTGCATTCGAATAATTTGCAGTCGACCCTTTCACCTACAACCTCAACACCCTTTTGTATTCTGGGACTTTTAGCATAGCTGTGCTCATAATAAGAATTTCCTGTTACAAACCGGAAATCCCAGCCCTACTCCTTCTTGTCCCAGCACTTATGTCTCCACCTTCTCACCATTCCTTCACAACCCCTCCTCCCTTTTACTTACCATGGTCCATAACGACCCAAGCACCCTTAGCAACCTGCAGCACCACACCAAAAAAGTCACAACATGCCAACCCTTTGGGTGATAGTGGCAGGTAAAAGTACTGGGACAAAGAAGAGTAGTACTAAATAATGAGTTTCAACAGCAAGTAATATGGGCATTTGCACCTCCCCTTCCTCATCCCATTCTTTACTTCCTGGAATGTGTGACTCCAAAATAAAACACCACATGGAGATATGGATTCAGGACACCCAACAATTTAATCAGTTTCATGCATTTCAGTGTTGTGCTGCCTGTGGCACTGAATGTCTACACCTCTGGTCCAGTTGCATCTAAAGGTGCAACCGGCAATGCTGCCCAAAAGGAATGGCAGTCACCCACGTGGCTTCTCAACAAATGTTGTGCATCAAAGCACCCTTTGCCTCCAGGCAGAAAGCCACTAACCCTAAGTCGGTTCTCCCCTGTACGCCAGCTAGACACTGGAGATCCTGCAGAGAATAGGCCAATTGAATACTCTCCTTAATCCATCTGTCAAGTGACACATTTGATGCCTTCCTGGCCATACAAGAAGCCTCACATGTGACAAAAATCTGTCCCATTTTATCAGTGAAGCAGTGCACTCTAGGTGTGCAGGCAGGACCTGCCATACATCCAGTGCATGAGGGAACCCCTGTCTGCCCCGCCCGACACCCCAAAAGCTAGGAAAGGAATCATAATCTGCTGTGAGAGGTGGAAAGAAAATCTGGGTCACAACACAGCATGATTGCTTCTGCGAAGATGTGATATGATATGATATTATAACGCACTTAATATGCAGGGGTTTATAAGCGTGGACCCGGAGATCGAACATGTGGTGCTCAGTGTCGTTTTGCTTCCAAGGCAAGCACGTTGCCCCGAGATCCCTGAGCTATCCTCCCGAGACTACAAACTAAGAAAGAATACACAATAGAGCCCCAACTCCTACATCCTCCATGCCAAGGTAATATCCACCAATAAAACATTATTGGGGTTGGGAAACCTCCAATTAACTTCCACCAAAGGCTCAAAAGGGATTCCTTTCAATGCCCTAAGCCCCATAGAGAAATCCCTATCATAGTCCAACAATCTGAGCGAGTACAGGGCAGCGGAAAACTCATAAATTAGCTGGGCACATCTCTTCCTCAGGCATCGCTGAACACCTGAATAGCAATGCTTGTGTCCTCATGGAAGAGTGAGCAAACCCCAGCTCAAATCCTTCTTGGAAAATTAGGCAAATCGGAGTGTAACTCACTCCAACTGTACCAGCCCATTCTGGCCACACCAATATATAAACTTTAGGCATGAAAAGGCTACACTTATGTTGTAGCACTCAAGATACATTCCAAGGGAATCCCTGTGTCCTCCAACCCATCCCATCATCAGTGTCAAAGGAGTTGGAAGGAACACAAGGGGCTTTTCTACTGATACTCCCAGATGCAGGGGAAACCACGCCCACCACTTCCCGAAAAGGCTGAACAAAATCTCCTCTGAGCTGCAGTGCCTGATTTTCTTGAATCAGCCAAGTGCTGTCGAAGCTCAGGGGAGCAGTCATCAAAAATAGACTCCAACATTACACAGATTCTTGAAACCTTCATAAGTGTTCACTTTGTAACCCTTAAACCAACCATCAAACATTCACACACCCGGGTAGCCCAAGGGGTGCCATCATGCTTTTTGAGGGTTCTAAACCTCTTAAGATACTGGGAAGGGGTCTTCCCAAATCTAGCTATTAATGCTAGCTTCACACACTCATAATCCTGTTTATCCTCCTCCCCCAACTCCATTACAGCATCACTTGCAACAGGGGGGAGGAGCCTAGAGAAAAGCCAGGGAAACAGCAGATTCCCTTAGATATCTTGAATCCCATGATTGTACTTCAACATTGCTAACCAATCCACAACATCAAGTTTATTCTCATACATACCAATCATTTCCTTTGGCACACAGGGTCTCTTAGGGCTGGAAGACCTAGAGGACTCTGGCAGAGAAGAGTTTTCCACAGACAGTTTCTTCATCTCTAGTTCATGATTCAGCTCCATTTCTCTGAGCCTTAACTATTGGTGCTTCATGGCAGTTTGTGCATCAATACGTTTCACTTCCAATGCAAGTCTCATGTTCTCAAGTGAAATAAACTCAGGAGTAAGTGTAGGACCTGTGGGGGACTCTGTGGACAGAGGTTGAGCTTTCTGAGCAGGCAAAGGAGTTGTAGGGTTTCCTAACAAGGACTCATCTACTTCTTCAAAATGAACACTCTCAGAATCAGAAACATCAGTATCCACATTTGCTAGAGGGGTAGGCCCTTGTGACCCACTCTCCAGACTTCGTTTTCCCATTAACTTTGCAATCAATTCAGATTTCTTTCCTTTACCAGAGAGACTCCTCTCCCTACACATGGTTCTCAAAACCTCAGCAGTGTAGTTCAAAAGACCCTCTTCAGTGTAGCTTTCTATATTTCACATGATTTCTTAGTTAAATAGAATTAGTGGTGTTAGCATTGTGTTTAGTTGAACCCAAGCAACAGCAGCACTCTAAGTGTAATCACTCTACTTCCAAATCCTCACCGCTGTACACCAGTGTTAGGCAGAATCCTGTGCAGTGCCCTTAGGGACCACTACACACAATTAAGACTACAGGTGGCAATACAAGTTTTAACTTTGGTACAAGCATGTACTACTATGTTAAAGTGGTAGCAGTAGCAGAGCAGCCAGGCTTATCTCAAGAGTATATGAGCAGTAGCAGAGATTACACAAAGGGACCACAATTACTGTGACTAAAGCAAACACTGACTCAAGGTTTCAGGTAAAAAATATAAGTACATTTATTTTAAACCATTTGTTATAAACATGACAATTCTATTAATTCAAAAACCACACGTAAAATACACTATCACTAACCAATTCACTTTGTACGGTATACTTCAAGATAAGTACCCTGTATTTTAGCGGGCCGGTGTTGAGAAACAAAAGGCGTTACCGGGAATACACTTGCGATCACTTTTTGACAGTAATGACAGTTCGGTCTTACTAAAAAAAACACGTATCCGCAGCAAGAAATGTTACCGGGGCAAAAACACACTTAGCACCTGAGATACCCAGAGAGAGTTGGGGGCAAAAATCATAGGCAATACTTTTGTCAAGGCAGACAGAACCAGAGAACACTTTTAGACAGAAATTCAAGAGTCAATATGCCAGAGCCATTGTCAAGTGGAACCAGGTTCCTGTTGTCGAGGATCACACAGTCGGATAGTTCACGATTCAACGTAGCCAGGAGTACTTACATATTGTCAACAGAGGAAGCAAAAGTTATAAGAAGGAGGGAAGACAAGGGAAAGCAGAACACAGTACATTATTCAATGAAGACGCTGGTGCCACAGCAGTTGTTCCTGGTAGTTTCCTGCAGACCCTCGGTTCCTGGAGCTTCGATCCGAACGAGGACGTTTGGAGGGGTCTGCACCATACAGGGATGAAGCCGGCAGCAGCGACAGTGAATAAAAGGTGCGCTCCATAAAAACAGGAGAGGCTCTTCAGATGGCTATCAGGACAACTACAGCAGTGTGCAGTGATTTCGACCATGAAGAGGGTCCTCTGGCTGTAGACGATGAGCTGGTTATCCCCACCAAGCTCAAGGGAAGAAGACTCCGGAATAGATCTTCTCTGGTCGTCGAAGAGTAGATAGCTCAGGACTGCAGCAGGGCTTCACCAGGACGGGATAGTTGCAGCAGTCAACTTCTTCTCTGCTTCTCTTCGGTTCCTTGTAGATCCAGTGGCGACTCTGACTTCTAGCCCAAGAGACCTGCCTTTTATGCAAAAATCTCCCATTCACACAGCCTGGCTGTCAATCACGCAGCAGGGGGGTTGTCCGGCCCGGACAACTACCTCAGCCAATCATGGCAAAGTGCAACTTGGGTTTCCTAGGATACCTTGTGCAGGGGGTGACTACACCCTTCCCTCTCATTCAGCCCACCCAGACACCCAGATGCCTAGAGGAGGGCTTCTTGGCAGAAACCGGCCAAATGACAGTGAACAAAGAAGGCAAACCTGATTTGCCGCACAAAGTAAAACACAAGAAGGACTTTAACAAAATGAAATGGCGAATAAACCTGACCGGAGCCAAAAGAAAAAAGTATTTGGTCAAGCGGGTTTAGTTCGAGACTAATATAATAGCCTAAAACAATACCACGTTTATATAGTATAATTGCGGTAGAAAAGTTAGGGTAGATACCACTGCCACCAGCCAAGTCTAAATGTTAAAAGAGTGAAACAATGCTCTAGGAGGTACAGATAAAAAGGGCTATGGTTTAATCCTTTCCAGTACTCCATGTAAGATGGGGTGTACTGGATATGTGGTTAAATGACTAAGTAAAGTTAATGGCAACTTTACCCTTTTCTAGGGAACAGTAGTCAGCCTCAGAAATGGAGTCGGTGGGAAGTCTAAAAGACAACCCTGTGTCACTGCACTGAAGGTGCTGTGTAACACACAAAAGAAGGGGGCTACTGGAGTGGTGTACTCCAGAGTCCACAATAACAAAAACAGATGAAATACACATGGCAAAATACAAGTAAGAGTGGAGAAAAGAAGGGTACACTCTTACCAGCGAAAAATAAATTCCAGAAATCCAGCAAAGCTGCTGAGGGACTCACTAGGTGAGGGAAATTAGCCATTGAATGAGAATTCTCGCTAACACCGGCATGCTATTCCTTCCTCCCACCAGTACAAAGGATATGATTCATTCTGATGCACAGTCTCTCAAAAGTGCTGATGCAGAAAAGTACCACTTTATGTTGTCCTTCTGGGCAAAGGTGTGTGAATAGGTTAATTTCCGGGTTGTCCCCCTTAGGTGAAGGACAAAGGGCCTCCAACGCCTATGCAAATTCTGCCCCAGATGAAGGTTTCATTGTTTTGTCTGGCCTCTACCGGAGTGGTCTACTGGGCTCAGTTAAACGACCTTGTCCCAGTGCCCTTGTCTGGCCAGAACGTTTGCAGTCAGTGGTTTTGTTGCATATGAACAGTCCTGAGCATCATGAGCATGTTGTGACCAGTGCAAGTCGGTAGAAGGGATGTTTCACCTAACCCGAATTCTGATAGGAAAAAAAAAGAAAAGAAAAAACACTAAGGTTTGGAGGATATAGGATATAGGATTTAGTTACTGGGGGTAAGATACACTTATATTTTCTCCTGAATAGAAGAAAAACGACTTCATTCTTTCCTTTTGATTCTCCCATTACTTGTATTCATTTATTTTCTAATTCAGGTCTGCATTGTTCCACAATGCTCATCTCCAACATGTCTGATCTCGATCTCTTCGAAGACATGTCAAACATGTCAAAAAAACACCTGCCCTTCAGGCAGTTGAACACATCAATAAACGAAGCCTGCAGCCTCCTGTCACTAAAACTAGCAAGCACCCCTACTAGCACCATCACAATCCCCATCATCTATCAACTGCCAGGTGCCACCAGTACCTTCGAAGAAGACCTCCTCCGAAGACTAAGTCACACCCATAAGCTCTCCTCACAAGAAACACTCTTAGGAGATTTCAACCTAGGGTTAGATGACCATAACGACCCAGCTGCATCCTCCCTTGCCAATTCTCTACTCTCCCTAGGCTTCTGTCAATGAATCAACAACCCCACACACATTAAAGGACTCACACTCGATTGGATTGTCGACCCCAACTGCAACATTACCATACAAAGTAACTACTCATGCCCATGGTCTGACCATCATATAATCACCTTTGTCATCTGAATGACAAAACTTCCCAAACCTCTCGGCAAACGACTACCACCCTCCATGGCCTGCAACTTTAAAAACTCACCAAAGAAAACATTCTTCCCCTACTTGACCCACTCAAACTGGATTCCACCTGCAAATCAGATCCCCAAGTCTTAGCTGAGGTGTACATCAACACAGTAACTGATGCTGTTAACACCATCGCCCCACTAACCCACAAAAGAGCCAAACCCTCTGAGCACTTTAAAGTCTGGTACTCCCAAGAGCTCACTGATGTCAGATCTAAGAAAAGAACAGCAGAAACATGCTGGAAAAACTCCCCTACAGATACCCGCAAACAAGAATGTATCACCCTGGCTAAACAATACAAATAGGCTATCACTGCGGCCAAAGCCTCCATGTACAACGATGGAATAACCAATGCAAACTCAGACACACGCGACTTATTCGCCATCCTCCAAGAATTAGAATCTCCCATCCATCAAGCCTCATCCGAGAACAAAGACCTTGCCTGGTGCACCATGTTGCAAAAAATTGAAATGTTACAGAAGAAAATAGCCTCAAACAAGCCAATACAAGAATCACTCCACAAAACTCCACTAATAATCCTAGTATCATTAGTTGGACATCTGACACCCTTCAGTTCACATTTATGATATGATATGATATGATAGTTTATTTATATAGCGCCTATACACAATGTGTTTCAAAGCGCTTCAAGGAGGGAGGGGACATAGGAGAAATACAGTTACATTCAGCAAAAGTCCTTGAAACAATACAGAATGTGAAAATAACTATCATAATAGGCCTGTCGACATTGCTGATAGTGCAAGTGCATAGAACAAGTAAGGCAAGAGGTGATGGAAAGGAAGGAAAACAGAGCAAGCAGTAACATTACTAAGTCTGACGACAATTTACGCAGTGCAGGTGGTAACAAGAGGCGGGGTGGGAGGGGGGGGCAAGTGGACGGAAGGGGGAAGGAGAACAAGACACGCTACTGATCAAAAAGTCAGTGACAAATTGAAAAGTAGGGGAGGGGGGAGGGGGAGAACAAAAAGGGGGGGGGACAGACAAGCTGCTATCAAGAGTCACGGAACAGATGATAGGAGTAAGTGCCAGGAGGCGGAAGTCTAAGAGGGGGGAGAAAAGGAGGGGGGAGTAGGAGGGAAGTTGAAGATGATGGAAATGAGGAGGGGGGTGGAGCGCAGAGCAAGAGGGGGGGCAAGCAGGTGAGGGCACACAGATACTCACGGGGGGGCAAACAGAATCTCAGGGGGGGGCAAACAGTCACTCACGGGGGGCAGGGGGGGCACACAGATACTCACGGGGGGCAGGGGGGGCAGAGGGGGGGAACACAGATACTCACAGGGGGCAGGGGGGGCAGGGGGGCACAGATAGTCACGGGGGGCAGGGGGCACCCAGATACTCACGGGGGGCAGGGGGGCACACAGATACTCACGGGGCCAGGGGGGGCACACAGATACTCACGGGGGGCAGGGGGGCACACAGATAGTAACGGGGGCAAGGGGGCACACAGATACTCACGGGGGGCAGGGGGGACAGGGGGGGCACACAGATACTAACGGGGGGCAGGGGGGGACACAAATACTCACGGGGGGCAGGAGGGGGGCACACAGATACTCACGGGGGGCAGGAGGGGGCACACAGATATTCACGGGGGGTAGGGGGGGGCACACAGATACTCACAGGAGGTCAGGGGGGGCAGGGGGGGCACACAGATACTCACTGGGGGCAGGGGGGCACACAGATACTCACGGGGGGCAGGGGGGCACATAGATACTCACAGGGGGCAGGGGGGCACACAGATAGTCACGGAGGGCAGGGGGGAACACAGATACTCACGGGAGGCAGGGGGGGCACATAGATACTCACGGGGGGCAGGGGGGCAGGAGGGGCACATAGATACTCACGGGGGGGCAGGGGGGGACACAAATACTCACGGGGGCAGGAGAGGGGCACACAGATACTCACGGGGGGCAGGGGGGCAGGGGGGGCACACAGATACTAACGGGGGGGCGGGGGGACACAAATACTCACGGGGGGCAGGAGGGGGGCACACAGATACTCACGGGGGGCAGGAGGGGGCACACAGATATTCACGGGGGGCAGGGGGGCACACAGATAGTCACGGGGGGCAGGGGGGCACACAGATACTCACGGGGGGCAGGGGGGGCACATAGATACTCACGGGGGGGGGGGGACACAAATACTCACGGGGGGCAGGAGGGGGGCACACAGATACTCACGGGGGGCAGGGGGGCACACAGATACTCACGGGGGGCAGGGGGGCACACAGATAGTCACGGGGGCAGGGGGGCACACAGATACTCACGGGGGGCAGGGGGGACACAAATACTCATGGGGGGCAGGAGGGGGGCACACAGATACTCACGGGGGGCAGGGGGGGCACACAGATAGTCACGGGGGGCAGGGGGGCACACAGATAGTCACGGGGGCAGGGGGGCACACAGATACTCACGGGGGGCAGGGGGGCAGGAGGAGCACATAGATACTCACGGGGGGCAGGGGGGGACACAAATACTCACGGGGGCAGGAGGGGGACACACAGATACTCACGGGGGGCAGGGGGGCACACAGATACTCGCGGGGGGCAGGGGGGCACACAGATAGTCACGGGGGGCACACAGATACTCACGGGGGGCAGGGGGGGCAGGAGGGGCACATAGATACTCACGGGGGGCAGGAGGGGGGCACACAGATACTCACGGGGGCAGAGGGGGCACACAGATACTCACGGGGGGAGGGGGGGCACACAGATACTCATGGGGGCAGGGGGGACACACACACTCACGCACGGAGGGGCCGGCGATCCGGCGTACCGCGGTGGACAGCGGTAGACAGGGCCTTAGGAGTGGGCCTTGTCAGGAGGGCCGGCCAAGCCTGCCGGCCTTCCCATTGGGCAAGATGTAGGCGCCCATAGCCAATCCCGTACCCCCAGCAGCAGTGTGCTCAGCACTCCGGTGCAGGCACAGTGAAACGGCCATCTTTGAATGGCGATTTTACAAACGAAAAGGCATGGTGCAATGCAAGGTGGCACACAACGGAGCGGTATTGAGGCTCCAAAAAGTCAGTACATTCATGCGGATGACAAGATATTAAAATGTTCATCCATGTTGATGCGCCGATGCGCGCCTCTCGTGGGAGCCAAATAGAGCGGGGCTTACCTTAGCACCAGAGTCCGACACGTGCGAGCAGGCAGCACGTAGAATGCAGGGGGGGAAGAAAGATGCAGCCGCTCCGGCAGCCGCATGAGAGATTCAGCTTAGAATCAGTTAAGAATATAACTACCCTAAACACAGTACATATAATGAAAAGCGTAAAGCCATTGAGGTGAAAATGAGACGTGTGCCCAACTCCACTGATCAAAGACTGCGCAGAAGTATTGGCCCTGTTCATCCTCACCTTCATCAATGGTTCATTTTCAACAGGGGTAGTCCCATCCCTGCTGAAAGAAGCTTGGGTCCTACCGCTATTAAAAAAAAACTTCCCTAGACCCTGCTATCCCAAATAACTATAGACCTCTAACCACTGCCTCATTCCTCCTCAAAATCTCGGAACGAGCTACCTATATCCAAATTCAACACCATCTACAATGTAACAAAATACTAGGTTTCAGACAATCTGGATTCTGTCCAGGCCACGGCACCAAGTCAGGACTATTGGATCTGAAAAACCAATGGATGGCATTAGAGACAAAGGAAAACCAGCTCTGCTGCTCCTCTTATACCTATCCGCAGCTTTCAAACTGGTTGATCACAGTATCCTATGTCACCATCTCACCTCTGCAGCCGCTTTCTCACACAAAGCAGCAGCATGGATCACCTCCTTCCTTGAAGAGGAAGTAATGAAATATTCTTAGGCCAAGCTAGCGCAGCACCCGCTCCCATCAACTGTGAAGTACCCCAAGGCTCTTGTGTCTCTCCCACCTTGTATAACATCTTTACTAAGCCTCTTTTCTACCGCCTAGACACTCAGGGCATCATTTACACTAATTATGCAGATGATACACAAATCCTCCTCCCACTATCTGGTAACTACAAACAAGACACTGCTCTGTTAAAGACCACATACACCACCATCCAGGCATGCATGGCAACCCATGGTCTTTGCCTTAATGATGAAAAGACTGAACTACTTCTGGCCAGTCCACCCTCAATCCTAAACCGCCTGAACGCTGATTACTCTGCATTCAACATTGACGGCACTATGATCACAGTATCACCGGCTGTAAAGACTCTTGGGGTTTACTTAGAAGCTACCCTCTCCCTTTCCCGTCAAGTCAATGCCATATCCTCTTCTGCAGCATATACCACTAAACCTCTCATCACAGCCAGACCATATCTATCTAAGGATAACTGCCTAACTATAGCACGAGCAATGATAGGTGCTAAAATGGACTGTTGCAATGTCCTTTTCGCAGGCACATCCTCTCACAACATACAGAATATATAGACGATTCAGAATAATGCCCCTCGAATGACAATAAACTTGCCTAAACATCACCACATATCTGAGGCCAGGAAATAAGTAGATTGGCTTCTGATACGTCAAAGAATCCTCTTCAAAATACTCACCATTACCCACAGGAGCATATCTAAAGTAGCCCCACCATACCTAGCTCAAAAAATTGTTCACCATCAAACTGATAGTCCTACCAGAACACCCTACACTCACAGATTGTCCCAACCCAAATTCAAACGAACTAGAACAGGGAGGGAAATCTTCCCTGTCCTTGCTGCAAAATAGTGGAATGCCCTCCCTCAGTCCCTAAGGGCAGAAAACTCTTACTGGGCCTATTCGAAAAGCCCTAAAAACTTGGCTGTTTGCCTGAACTAATTGACGATAGACATAATCGCCCACATTAACAGTTCATGGCATGGCAACTGTCTCTGTACTGTCTCTTTAACTTGTAGATACACATTACCATATCTGTACTACTATGCTTAATCACCTACGCTTTGTACCTACCAATACTTATGTACCAATGTCTAATCTTGAACTAAGAACTTCCCCAGCCAATCGGGAGTTCACCATAGGGGGTGACCTCAGGAAAGAGATCTCTTTTGTTGACAATTGGTGTTTTACTTTTATTGTGATAGTTAGCTGTTGGCTAGTACGTCATTGTGACATTCTCATTATTCAAAATATGCTAACCGGTTGAACTCATGTGTAAGGAAATCCTGACGCAGAGCGATAAGATAATTAAATATAATGCTGAATGGGCAGAAGGGACACAGGCGAAAATGTTTACTGCATGGCCAGCAGAAGGCACGCACAATAATAGAATTATTGAACACAGGTACACCCATGTGTCATCAACTCACAAAGGTAAAAAGCTGAGAAGGAGGCAGACTATATTAGAGCTTTGGAAGCTGTACAACAAGGTGGAAGGGGTCTTAGAAGATGAGCATGTAAGGAAAGGGAAAACAACTGTTGTAGCCTCCTCCCCTCCATTATCCATAGACAGTACGATCACGACACAGGCTGTAACGCCTGCATAGTTGTTAGTTCCGCCCTCACTCAGAGGAGGTACCAGGTCGGCACAGGCTTCAGTGCCTGAACAGCTGACAGGCCCACCCACAGTTTGATTATACCCTGTAAAACCGGCCGCAGACATACAATTCCCTGCTACAAACCCCAAGCAGAAACAGAACCAATGGCCTCATGGGGTGCGGCCGGAAGCAAAAGAGACCAAGACCCTATTATAACGAAGCTAGAAAATAAAGCATGAACGGACCTAGAAGCAGCTATCCAGAAAACAGAGGAGGGGCTTCAAAGGGTAACAAAGAGGAGAGAACAGGAGGGACCATGCCCTGTGAGTAATGCTGATGCATGGACAGCAGGGGAGGTATTGTTGAAAATGAATAGAGCAGTGATAAAGGATATGAAAATACAAACAGAAGTTGACATACAGAAAGAAGGGAGACATGAGCAAAACCCATCATGCAGAAGACAGAATACTTTGATTACGTGTCAGGAGCAACAGAAAGTGACAACGATCAGGAGGGAGATGAGAAAGACTGGGAGACAGAGGGAGAACGGGGGGAGAGAGAACCCCATGGGGAAAATGCTTATACACGCCCATGATCAATGGTATGGGGAAAAAGGGCAGAGATGAGCAACAAAGGAAAGGAAGGGACACAATTTCCATGAATACAGAACAGGATAGGAAGATCACAATATGTGACCTGTGCACATATAGACAGAAATAACTTGACATAGGCACTCCCTACTCTTATGGCAGGAGTGGGAAGTGGAACTATGCACTTGAGACACAGGTAGGGAAAATACAGGGGGCACAGGGGTTTGGTTTGAACATTATGCACACAATGTAGCTCCATTTAATAACTTTTGAGCCCATGTATGGGCTACTTTGTGAAGGCAAACACAGACAAGCATGACATAGGATCTGTCATGGCACACACAACGAGACCGGATGAAGACCCAGCATTATACATTCACTCGATTCAGGAAACTTGGAGAGAAGAAGCAGTTGAAACATGGGATAAGACCAGACACATTTTCTACCATGTGTTATGTAAAGGTCTCCCAACAGATGTACAAACAGAGCTAGATAAAATAGTGGACACTGTAGCTAAATCATGGGGCGAAATACAAGCACATATAGTACATTATTGTAAGCTCAAGCACAAGAAAGAGAGAAAAAGGAAGAACAAGCGCAGTGAGCAGAAGCAAAGTTAGTGCAGAAACAGTTAGCAAAGGTAAGTATGGAAGGCGCAGTGGTTACGAATGCCACAGATGGGCACCAATACCAGCATCCCCAGCAGAGGAGAGCAGGTAATACAGGAAATATCAGAGGGTTACAAGGAGAATTAGGTAACTCCCAGAAAGGGCGAGGGGGAGGATTTGAAGGGTTGAGACCAAGATTTGGAGGGGCATTTTGGGCATGTGGAAAAGTGGGAAATGTAGCACAAGATTGCAGAAGCAGGCAGCCCATACAATATCATCCCGGTGTGCCCCCAAATCAGTATCCAGCCTATTATTCATCCTATAGAGCACAATCATGTGGAGTATACCCCTCAGGATCAACGCAGCCTCAGAATACAGGTCCAATGCAGAGGGCAGCCCCCACACAGGGATGACCCATAGAGTACGCAACCCAGAACACTGCACAGATTGTCACACAGCAATCACCTTCCCAAGCCATCACACCGCCGTGGGAACAGAATGCACTACCATGAGAACAGTAAAACATTATACGGGAGCAGGTGTAATGGGAGACAATGCATTCCCGCTCTCGGGGACACATATGTATTCCAAATAAGACAATCTACAGTGAGCCCTGACATGTGCAGTCCTATCAGTCACCCGTAACCCAGAAAAGCATGCCAAAGTGGGAGTGAAGATAGGAGACATGATGTTCACCTTCATGGTGGACACAGGAGCCACCATGTCCTGTATAAAGGAAGGAAGGTTTCATTTGAACAACAGATGCATGGACATGCAGGAATTCTCTTGGGCTATACCAAAGGTTACTATCACAGATTATTGCCTATTACTATAGGGACACAGGAAATGTTAGCACCATTATTGTACAGTATGGAGACACCAGTAAATCTACTGGGTAAAGACCTATCGAGTAAACTAACCATGACAATTTCATTCATAGACAAATGATAGTATGCACCATACCAGGCATGCATTGCACTAGAGTAGCCACAGTGGTACAAGCACTATGCAGCACTATTGCAATGTCAGCATTACCAGTGCATGAACAAATGTTGATTTACGAAGTGAACATCCTGATTGGATGGCTCCCATGAGTACAAAACATGATATTACTCTTGCCAGCAGAATTCTTATTTAGACCAGCAACCCGACCAGAAAAGGCACAAGGAACAATGTTTATTTTACACATAGAAGCAGTGATCACCAGAAGAGAAGCTATCATTCTAACACGCACAGATGAAGAGGGAACAAAATGGCACACAGTATTATGCATAGACCCCGCATTGACATTAACAGAAGTAACTGACATACACTTATTTGCAAACACAGAATCAGAAGGAGAAATACTGTGTGAAATGTATATACCTTGTCACATGGTAATCGAACAGAGAGAGGTACCACAGAAAATATTAGTTGCAACAGCACAACCAACATGACTGTATGAAGACTAGGCAACAGTGCCCAGTCGACTATGGTCAGACAACCCCAATGATTTGGGTTATTGGACAGCATAGGAGAAGTAAGAATCAAACTCAAACCAGATGCATTACTCCCCAGAGTGAAGCAGTATCCACTTTCAAAAGAAGCAGGTGAAGGAACATATGACAGCATTACAGCATTAGTTGAGCAAGGCATCATAGTACCATTTACTTCACCATGCAACACGGCTATATACCCAGTGAAGAAAGCAAAAGGCTCATCATGGAGATTGATTTAAGATCTCAGGCCTCTGAACAATATAGTGGTAGCAGAGCATCCATTAGTACCCAACCCAGCTTCAATAATCTGCAACATCCCAGCAGATGCAGTATACTTCAAAGTGATTGACCACAAGAATGCATTTTTCTCCATTCCCTGGAACCCAGATTCTCAATATCATACCGCATTTTCCTACCGTGGCCAGAGGTACCAACATGATCATTTACCACAGGGGTATTATGAGTCCACTAGTGTTTGAATAGGGTCCTAGGAAACATACAGATGCCCAGCACAGTGCTGCAGTAAGTAGATGGTCGGGTAATATTTAGCATCACAGAAGAGTAGTGCAGGGAAGACAGAGGGCCTCATTACGACCCTGGCGGTAAGTACCGAACATTACCGCCATGGCGTAATTAACGTTTACGCCATGGCCGGATGCCGTAAAGTGCGGCACATTCCGACCCATCGCGCACGAGCATTACGCCATGGCGGTAATGCAAAGAACGCAATGCCGTAAAAGACCCCAAAATGGCCCCTACCGGCATCGTACGCTGCGCATGGTGCACTACCGCCACCCATCATAGCGGTGACCGCAATTAGCGGTGACCGTAATTAGCGGTGACCGCAATTAAGCGGAAGTAGCGTCATCGCGGCGGAATGGGAAGGAGCACGGCGGCCATCTTTAAAAAAACAATCCATTGCCATCCTCCCCAACCATACCAGATCCGACCCTGAAACCTTTCCAAACCCATCACCCACCCTATTACCCACCCGATAATGCCGAAAGTTGTGAAGAAGGCATGTGACCGGCAGCGCCAGGACCGCTTTACACGTGAGGAGCTCACCATGCTTGCCGAGACACTGCAGGACAATGCTGCAGTAGTATTTTCAACGCAGATGACCAGGCCGGCAATAGTCCAAAAGAAGGCCATATGGGCCTTGGTGGCACAGCGTGTCAGTGCGGTGGGGGCCGTACCCCGCACTGCACAGCAGTGCAGAAAGCGCTGGGATGATCTGAGGCTACGGGTCCAGAGCATACTCTCAGCAAACCGGAACCTGGGGACGGCAACCGGGGGTGGATCAGAATCCCCCATCAAGCTTCAGGCATGGGAAGAAACATGTGCCTCCACCATTGGGATGGAGAGCATCGAAGGAGTCAGAGGGATGGAGAGAGGAGCCCCGACATCTGGAGATGCAGGTAGGTGGCCAAATCAAGCCATGCTAAAAGCAACAAAGTTCAATCATGTGAAGTACCATGTTGACCCATAGTGCATATGCAACATATCGGCAGGAGAATGCCCACAGACACATCCGGAAAACACCCTGCACACATGCAGCATGCACACCCTAACTGCTGGCACCCACATACCAGCATGCAACTTCCACACAAAAGCACAAAACCTGTATGCCCCTGCCGGAAATGTTCTGCATGTACCTACTGTTAAGATGTCACTCGTCACAATGCACGGCCAATGTCCGCAGACCCATCAATAACAGTATCCCACCTTTGCTCCACCACAGGCTCTGATTCAGACCTCCAAGATGAGGACACCACTGCCTCCAGAGCCACCAAGAGGGCCAGGACAACAGTGGCAAGGCCGCAAGCCTCCACCTCAGCCGTCCCTGGAAAAACACACCAGCAGCCACAAACCCTGCCAGGGGAAGATGCCAGGCCAGTGACAGCCACCACAACAGTCATCGGACACGCAGCAGCAGCACCGCACACATCAACAATTGTGCCCACCAAAGGGACAGGCTCCGCTGCGAGCAGCACCCTGGGGGAAATTGCTGCCATAGCAGCATCCTCAGACAGTGAGGCAGGGAGCATCGAGGACATCGATCATGGAAGCCCCACTGCCCACCCACATTCCCCCCACACATCCCTAAGCCCCCTGCAGGCGGATGCCACACAGTGGCATTCGGAGGTCGAGGATTGGCCAGCCACCCCATCCCCGCAGCCTGAGGCGAGCAGCCCAATGGACATGGCAATGCCACTGGCCATGAGCCAGCACAACCAGCAGACCCTGCAAGAGATAGTCACCCGCCAGCAGCAGCTATCCACCCTCCTTAATGAACACGTAGCAGAGTGTGGGGGTGCAAGGGTTGACATGGAGAGAAGTGCGGACCGAGTCATGGCTGCCATTGAGTCCTCCACAAAGGACATCTGTACAGAGCTCGCTGCTGTGCGGCACGTCCTCACAGAACTAGTACAGGCCATTAGGGACACGCGTCCAATCGTGCAGCCAGGACCCTCCTCATCAACCAGCTCGGCACAGAGCAGCCCCATCCGCAGATCTGGGAGGAATCTGCGCAGCAGGGGTGCCCCGGGGGCCAGGGGAGGGGACTGTCAGTAGTGGCTGGACAGTTGAGCAGGACTCCTTCACACACTGCTGCACAGACAGTACCACACCTTCATAGGGATTCCAGGGGGGAGGTGGGAGGGTGGAGGGTGTGTGTTGGGGTGTTCAGGGGGGAGGTGGGAGGGTGGAGGGTGTGTGTTGGGGTGTTCAGGGGGAGGTGGGAGGGTGGAGGGTGTGTGTTGGGGTGTTCAGGGGGGAGGTGGGAGGGTGGAGGGTGTGTGTTGGGGTGTTCAGGGGGGAGCTGGGAGGGTGGAGGGGGTGTGTTGGGGTGTTCAGGGGGGAGGTGGGAGGGTGGAGGGGGTGTGTCATTCCTTTTTGAAATCACAATACACTTTTTCTTTTTGCACAAATCATATGTGTGGACATTGCTCATTGCGTATGTGTGCTTTATTGTTGAATAGTCCGCAGTGTGCATTTTCAAGACACACACATTGGCCCGAGTGCCCTCTCCATGTCACACGCACACGACATGTGTGCTAGAAGCATTGGTCAATGAGATTCTGACGCATTTCACGCCCCTCCTGTGCATCGCTGCCTCCTTGAGGTGCTGCACCATCCCCACCCTCATCATCCTCATCGCCAGGTTGTTGCAGGTCTGCGTCAGCGGGCAGGGGCACATTTCGTCTGACGCACATATTGTGTAGCATGACACATGCCATGACAATCTTCGCAACCTTCTCATGGCGGTACAGGAGTGCCCCGCCAGACCTGCAGAGGCAGCGGAAACGTGCCTTCAGTAGGCCGAATGCCTGCTCAATCACCACACGGGTACGTGCATGGGCACGGTTGGAGTCCTCCTCATGCTGGTTCTGTGGGTTCCGGACTGGTGTAAGGAGCCACCTCTTCAGGGGATAGCCTGCATCACCTGTAAGTGGACAACAATGTATGAGTCAGGGATGAGAATGATTACTGAACATGACGTGACGCCATGCCTTGCATTAGACTGTTACTTTGCACCACTTTTAGTCGCACTAATGGATTCACACTATACAACCAGTATATGTTCATGGCTCTCATGTACTGTTTTGCATGCCAAGTCACAATGAAGGGGTGACAAGTGCCTTGTGAGTGCACATCCACTGTGTCCGTTCAGGCTGTATTTTAGGTGACCTGGCACGTGTCCTGTGAGGTCAACGCTCACATGATTGCAACATTGATGTCTGGCACATTATGACCCCAGTGAACAATACTGATGTCAATGTGGACAGTTTGTGGGCCTTGCTGTCTGTGTTGTGGTGTATTGATGTTCCTGTCCGTCATGTGCCACCTTTGTACGCAGTTATGGGGGACAGGCCTATCAGTAGATGGTGTTTGGTGACGTGCATGTAGCTGCTATTCGTTGGAGTCAATGGTGTCACATTTTGTACAATACACTTGCAGATGGTTGTGTCATGGTTGGGACACACCTTCATTCCCATGTTAGGGCTGCTTAAGTCAGGCATCATGTATACAGTTGTCAGATGGCGTAAGTGCTGCCTCAGGGTATGGCCTGGCTACTGCTAGTCGCAGCCAGGTGAAGTATGCATCACCCCCCCCCCTTTCTGCCAGGTGAAGTATGCATTGGTACCTCGATCACCTACCCACTTCGCATTTCCATGGTCATGACATTAGACTCACCGAGTAGCCAGGATCTTGGGCCTGCATGTCGCTCCATGTAGCGTGGTATTGTGGAGTTCCTCAGGACCATTGAATCATGGGTTGATCTGGGGAATCGGGCACAACAATGTGTGAAGATCCTGTTGGAGTCACAGAGCATTTGCACGTTGATTGAGTGAAATAGTTTACGGTTGCGGTACGGTACCTCCATGGCATGTGGGACCACCAATTCCACATGGGTGCAGTCGATGGCACCAATGCAACCAGGTATGCCAGCTAGTGCATGGTAACCCACTTTGGTGTTAGCAATCTCCTGGGCAGACCGTGGCAATGAGATGTGGTCGTCTGTGTGCTTGAGGAGGGCATCGAGCACTTGGATCAGTGTACGTGAGAATAATGGTTGTGATATGCCATGCAAGTGCCCCACTGTGTGCTGGTAGGTGCCTGTGGCCAGGAAGAGGAGCACGGACACTACCTTCAGTAGGGGGGGATGGCGGTGGGTGTTTCAATCATGCTGACAATGTCGTTGTGTATCATGTCCACAATGGTGGTGATGGTGTCCCGGTCCAGTCGGTGCAGGGTGTGGATCTGCTCAGCAGTGAGGTTGAATGGACTGGCTCTGATGCGTGGGATTGGGGGCTGCCTCCGTGGTGGCACTGGCTGTGCTGGTGGGGCTTGCTGGCCCTGCCTTGCCCTCCTTCTCCTCCTGCATCTCCTCTGTGCAGCCTGTTGTTGTTGTTGTTGTTGTTGTTGTAGTTGAAGTTGTAGCACTTGCATTGCTATCAGGTCCTCCAGCCCCAACATTGCTAGTCCTATTGGTATCATTGTGGAGTGTGACTGGGTCTGGGAAGGGGTTGGGTGTTCTCTTTTTCTACTTCCTGAGTCTGTATTGCCTCCACCTGTGCTGATTCTGTGCACCTGTGGCAGCTGGATTCACTGCACAAGCCCCTTTACGGTTGGTTCGCAATGGCGTTATTAGCGCCATGGCGGTAAGGTACTTTACGGGCTGGGTGATGGCGTTAGGTGCATGTCCGCTTGGGTCGGCATTCGCGTACCTTTCCGCCATGGCGGTGATTACGGTGTGGGATGCCGCGTGCGCACGTCCTTGGTGCAGTTAGCGGCAGCGTTAACTACGATGCCACTAATGGCATCGTAGTTAACGGTCAGGGGTCATAATCGGACCTAGCGGAAAACGATGGCGGTAATCTTTTACCGCCATCGTTTTTCACTTAGCGCCAGGGTCGTAATGAGGCCCAGAATCAAACTCTTACAACTTCTTGCAGACAAAGAATACAAAGTGGACAAAGAGAAGTGAAAGTAGTATAGTATTACTAAACGTAAGTAGTGTACTTAGGGCAGAGACTTTCTGCAGCAGGGAGATGAGTAACACCAACAGAGCCACAGCAGCCAGAAACACACTACAGCCCAACACAGTAAAAGAGAAGCAGCAATTCTTAGAGCTATGCAACTGCTTCAGGACATGCATCTTTGACTATTCCACATATGGCAGGCCCCTGTTGCAGGCACATAACAATGCCGCCAAGAAAAGAAAAGGAACCCCAAATGGACATATGAGATGACAGAATGTTTTGATCTAAAATCAGCAATCAGTAATACCCATGTGTTAGCAACACCAGATTGCAATAAGCAATTTTATTTGTTTTCATATTCAAATGGACAGGCAATCACAGCAGTTCTTATACAGCGATCATCCCAGAAACACAATCATCTAGCATAGTACAGTGCTCCAGTGATGCAAGGTCACTTTCCATGCGAGCAGGCACTAGCAGCTGCCACATTTGCAATTCAGAAATCTGCTACTATTACAATGGGATTCCCAATAACATTAAATGTCGAAAATGCAGTTTTCAACATAATAGAAGGACACAAATATACCCTCAGCATCTGGATATGAAACCATATTGTACAACCCAGCCATTAACTTAGTAAGATGTCACATTGTAAATAAAGCCTAATTTGTAGCAAAACCAGTTGAATCACAAGATCAGATATATGCAGTGTATGAAGGAGAGCCAGAAGAAAGCAGCAGGGTAAGTGAGGATGCATCTGAAACAGGCGAAGTACTTTATGTTGATTGGTCATTAGCGCTAAATCCAGAGAATGTTCAGAGGCACACAGGTGCAGCAGTGGTGAGATATGCAAAGGATCAGGAAGAATGTCACGTCTCCTACACCTAACACCCCCTCTGCAAGTGCCACACCCCCACCCTCGGCCTCTTGCCGTCCCACTCGCTCACATACACACCCGATTGCACGCACGTTCATGCGCCCGTTCAGTCATCATACCCGGGGGCTTACTCATAGACCTGGCATTTACCTTCCCTCCCGCTCCTGGCAGTTACACTGGAGGCTTCCACATCACCATGGTGCCCTGAATGCACCTCAGAGGATCCGCGCGTCACGCGTCACGTGACTCTCCATTGCAGCAATACTTTCGTATCACGTGATTACTGTCATCCCCATCACGTGATACGTCCTCACAACAACTCCGTATCACGTGACTTCTGCCATCCCCATCACGTGATACGCCTTCATTGGTTAAAAGCTTCCGGAAAACAATGAGCGTCGCTTCACAGCTGTTTCCACCTGGATTCCGTGACGCTCGTTTCGCTTTTGACTTTACGGATTTGCTCGACCACGTTTTTTTTGTATCACGGATTGCCTTTGCCTTGCCCAAGTATTGACTTTGGATCACCAGTTACCGGACTACCTTTACCCAATCGGATTCCTATTGCCTTTGCTTCTTGTTACCTCGTTTTGGAACTGTTGGTCTTCTCGCTGCCTGACCATTGGACTGTCCCTGGTTTGCCCTACGGATTTTGTTTTTTGTCCTGGATTCTTGGTCTCTGGCCTCACGCTGGGCGCTTGCCTGTCTACATACCCACCATCTGCCCTCCACCATTTGGGGAATTCCCAGCGCCTCTCTGCTGTTATTGACCATCTTTGCCAACACATTAGGTAAGCCATTTCGGATCATTTCCCTGGGGTTCTGCTCTTGCCAACTGCTCTGTGCTTATCCAATAACCTATTGCCTTACAGCGTTCGAGGGATCCTTTTCCGGCTGTTCCCGAATCCAGGCCTACGAACCACTTCACCTGTGGCCTCAAAGACCACACAGGCAGTATTTCTGGTGTTGTCTGTGCGGTACTTGGGGACGGAGGTATTCTTACTCTGCACGACCATCAAGTCTGTAACAAAGAAGAATACCATTCAGGCCTATGAAGGTGGAAAAGGAGAGGGTACAGTAAATGAGATGAATCGCGATTTCAGCATGCCGCACTATTAGCCAGATTAATATGTGCATTGAAATGTCCTCTCCACATCCTATCTCATCCGGCCTTCATCATGCCTTGCAGCACTCCTGCTGTTATGTTATGTTAAAACCATTAATAAAGTGCACACATGTCATAAGGCATCATGCTGCTAGACCGGCAGAGTAACAAAGACCGAATGATGGAAATCTAGAACAAATACATTTTACGAGACCGATTAAAAGCTAAATGATCAGAGATGGCTCACCAGGATTGAGGGAGGGCATTCCAGGCTTTAGCTGCCACAACTGAGAAAGCACATCTGCCCACATGAAAAAGCCTAAACTGAGGGACATGAACCAAAAGAGCAGACTGAGAGTGGAGAGGGCGGGATGGAACATACATAGCGAACTTCACCTGAAGATAGTTCATCCCCACTCCATAAAAAGCATGATGAACAATGCACAAGAATCTGAAGAGCACATGCTTCTCAACAGGAAGCCAGTGGAGCTGTCAAAGTAAAGGAGACATGTGAGCCCCCATCAGAGGATGAAGAATTGACATGTCTGCAGCATTCTAAAGAAGCTGGAGTTGGTATATAAGATATGCAGGTTGGCCGAGGCAGAGCGAGTTACAGTAATCCACTGAACTAAGCACAAGAGCTGCTACAACCGGAGCTTGGAGCTGAACCAGAATAAAAGGGAGGACTGTCTGCAGAATGTTTGGTTTAAAGTGGCCAGCCCTACAAATCAATGCAATCTGATCCTCCATAGAGAGCCACAGAACATTTTTTATGCCCAGATTTTTTACTAGTGGGGCGGGCATAGGAAAGGGGCCCAGAGAACTAGGTCAACACTCAGGCGTCTAGAAGGAAAGAGGGTTGGAGGTGCCAACAAAAAAGCATCTCTGTTTTGTCTCTGTTGAGTTTAAGGCAATTGGCCGCCATCCAGGCACTGAGGTCCTGAAGACAACACCTAAGCTGAGCCGCAGTATCAGGTCGAGTATGATGAAGATGAACCAGGATCTGCATGTCATCGGCATAAGAGTAGAACTGAATGAGACGGAAAAGTGGCCTGATGTATATGTTAAAAGAACTGCCCATCAGTAACCACCTTATGAATTCATGTAATCCCTACAGATGTACAGTGCTCTCAAATATAGGTTTGCATACAAAAAGCACCCACAATAAAATAAAATAAAATAAATTAACACATTTTCAGACCCACCATTTCTCAACATAAATGCAATAGAGGTTTATTTATTCATGTATTTATTGTATTTCTAGAGCACTGAAACAGGCCTCACAGGTACTGGAGCCCTTAAACTAAACATACGACATAGAACAGAAAAAGCAGGACGAACCAGAGGTGAGGAAAAGAAGCAAGGAATCAGTCTTGATTAAAAAAGAAATGTTTTTAGGTTTCTTTTAAAACTTGATAAACTAGAACACTGCCTTAAATCAGGTGGGAGTGCATTCCATAGATGTGGACACGAAAATGGAAAACATCAGTTTTTCACCTCTGTCAATTTTGCCTCAGGGATGAAGAGTAGGGCCAAATTGTTTGATATGAGGTGGCTACATCGGTCCGGTAGCCATGTAAGCTGGACTGCAAGGTAGGCTGGACTCTTGCCATACAAGCAGACATGCAAGATGCAAAGCGTGCAGAACATGAATAGGTTGTTGCCAAGCCTTTAGCTGTGGTAGTGATTATGAAATGGCACACATTGGCATCTTTGAGTCAAATTAGGCAAGGAAACACTCCAGAAACAAAAAACACCACTTTGCATCTAGGTTATGTTTTTGAGCATTATGAAGGCACTCAAATATCTATTGTAACTTTTCTCGTGAACATCACAATTTCTGCTAGGCCAATGTGGACGGACTTAAATGTTACTACAGAGCATTCCTTAAGTTAGAAATTGCTTCAGACTACCCTGTGGAACTTCCAGCGACGTGATTCATAATCACAATCCTACGAGATCTACACATTGAAACATCGCAGGGAGGCAGAAGTGATTGCAACAAACTCCTCTGCATGGACCACTCAACTATTGATTTAGCCAGCCAAATGTCTTGTCCTGAACCTAAGTTTAGTGCTGATATAACAATACACAACATGTGTTATCGTAGCGTTAGCTGTAGTGTGCTGTTCCCAGTGTTTCTGGTGGGAGAGCATAGTTAGAAGCAGCAGAGGCAGCAGAAGTGGAGCATCGTGAGAGAGCACGCAAGAAGACTCAAAGTGCTAGCTGTTCCCACTATTCACCTTAGTGAGCCGCAGTGAATTGCTGGGTCATTAGGATTTATACAGAACAGCAGGCTCCTGGCTTCTGGCTTTGACTTGTAGGCTGTGGAACCTTGGCAGCTGGGCCGACCCTAATTTGCAAGTCATTCGGACCGTTGTGTGAATGAGAGAACAGTGAGCCATGACCCGTGATTCGTGCTGAAGGTGTGTGAGGACGTCTCGAGGCGGAAACAGTGTTTCTAAGGGTGGAGGGCCGGCGAAGCAGCCCAACGTTCTTTGTAGGGCATACAGCTGAAAGCCATCAAGGCCTATTGAGTGCAATTGACCGCACTGTGTACCAGCAATATTGTGTCTCCCACATTAACAGGAGTTTGCATCTTGTGTAATTATCTCATATGCACTCTGTTGTGAAGAATAAGCAGATGTGCACTTGCTTTCTCTCCTTGAACCTAACATGCTCCATGTAAGTACATGTATGTTCTTCATAATGCCGGGCTCTACTTAATATGGCCGATGGTTGTTTATTAATAGCCACGCATGATTGCAAGTTCACTTGGCCAGCTTCTTACATAATCCAGATGGATACCATTAGAGATTCAGGCAAACTATGTATCCTCCTATTACTAGAGCTGTCTGCAACGTTCGACCTAGTAGACCATGATAAACTCTGCAACACGCTAGCTAAAGACTAAATGGATGCTAACTTGTGGAATAAATCCTTTCTAGCTAACCAAACCTCTAGAGTCTCTATAGGCAAAGAAGCTGCTGACCCCATCCCTGTCCCCATTGGAGTACCCTAAGGCTCTTGTCTCTTTCCTACACTTTACAATGCATACACAAAGCTCCTCTTTGCAGCGTTAGACGATATGGGTGTCATCTATACGAACTTTGCAGATGACACCCAGATACTCATCCCACTCTCAGGAAACTACACCCAAGACCCCATACTCATAAACAGAATTTATGTGATCATCCAAAACTGGATGGCCCTAAACAGTCTTTGTCTCAACAATGTCTCGATCAACATCGATAGCACCATGATACCTGTCCTGAAACAAGTAAAAACTTTAGGAGTCTACTTGGATGCTAATCTGTCCATGAATAAACACATCAGTAGCCTTTCATTGACCACATCCTACACAGAGAAACTAATTGCACTAAGTAGAACATTTCTCACCCCTGCAAACTGCGTCACTCTGGCCAGAGCTCTAATACTGTCACAACAAAGTAATACAAAATAAAGCCCTTAGAGCAGCCCTCGGCATCAGGAAATCAGATCACATCACTAAGATCAGAAGAGATCATCATTGGCTACCAGTTGCAGATAGGATCATCTTCAAAACCCTGTGCATAGCCTACAAATTCCAACAGGGCTCAGGTCCCAAATACCTTAACAAAGTACTGCAAAAAATACCTTCTTAAGAACACTCAGGTCCTACAACCATCGACTACTTGAGATTCCTCGCTACAATAATACCAAAGCGGGTGGCAGCAGTTTCAAATACTTAGCCCCCAAACATTGGAAGTCCCTTCCCAATAGCATCAAAAAAGAGGGTTCCTTTTCAGGCTTCAAAAAATCACTCAAAACATGGCTTTTTAAATAATATGTACGGCAATAGCTCTGAGTGACTGTAAATATAACTGTAACTTTTCTCCTTATGTTTTAAGTTGTAACTATGTTTTGATTGCCATATTGCTAGAATGACTGCCTAGAACTAAGCAGTTATTCCCTTTGTGTAGCAATGTGAATATTCTGTATGTAATCATGAACTATTTCTCTTGCAACCTCGCTGTGATACCTGAGGGTCTGGGCGTGTAACAAATGTAATAAATAAAAATAAAATAAATAAATAAATACCGTGCCCTTGTGAAGTAAGTCGACCGCCTTTATTGGCTCCCGTAATTGTTGCAGTTTTTACAAATATACATATATAACCTTCTCTTCCTTCCTACAGATCCGGGCCTTAGTGAAGAAGGTCGACATTTTATTTTATGAAAGCAATGCACTTACTGACTTATTGTAGACTAGTATTGGCCGGCACGGTTCTAGCTAGGTGTTTGTGAGCACACATCCTTATCACGGTTTCTCTAGACACACTGCATTTCTATTCATAGGACTAATGCAGAGAAGGGAAGGGTCGCGACTAAAGAGGAAATTGGCTAAACCCCTGCCTCCCCTTGTTTAATGATAATAATAATTTAATAATAATAATAATAATAATAATAATAATAATAATAATAATAAAATAATAATTTAGCATTTATATAGTGCTACGAACCCTCAGGTATCTGAGCGCTGCTTATTATTACCCAGGTTTACCCCCTGCGCAGGCAAGTGAATCGTAATCGGCATATTGATAAAAGGAGTCAGACAATGCCAAATCACACCGTTTACAGGTGCCAATGGAACCCACTATTGCTATGGCTGACGTAGGTGCTGACTAATTAATGCTGTGCACAGAGGGAGGGGCCATCCCCCCTGTACCACAGAGGAAGGGCTCTTAATACACTAAGGTTCGGTCAGGTTTGAATAGTGTTAGACTTACACGATCTGTGGATAGATTGCCATGGGAATAAGGGAAGTCAACCAACTTTTTCCCAACAAGACCTGTATGCCCCCCTGTAGTTGCTAGCTCACCCAATCTTATGACCAATATTGGTAACAATAATTCCTTTTTGAACATGTGCCTGAATTTAAGACGTGCATTATTATCAGGAAAGGCAATTAATGTTGAAGTACCTGCATCGCTACCTCCAACTATCTTGTCAGCAATCCCTGATCTTGAAAATATAGTGAATACGCATCTGGCTGATGCAGTAGACTCGAATCTGAACATTTCGGAAATGACTATTCAAGATGACGCCATTTTTAATGATTCTAACTTTAGGCCAAGTTTGAACACTATTGCTGGCTCAATGCATGCAATTTTTGTACTATGTTCTACTATGGCCAATGAACAGCGAGCAATGAAGAAGATTTTGGCTAGGGCAATGGATTTGGTACTGACAAATAGTGTGGTGGAAAGGGACCGGATGGGAGAAATGGGAGATGCGGATCTTGGAAAAGATGTGGGCGAGGACTCATTAACTGAGCCTAGTGTGCTTAATACTCCGCCCTCAATCGTTGAACACTCTATATCACTTCTGGACATGAACCAAAGTAAGGGCATGCATGAACAGCTAGGCATTCACCCTCCAATAGCTAGTATCATGTTACCTAACAGTCCCCCGAAAAGGGTAAGGAAACGAAGAATGAGAAAAAAATAAAGCCATGCCCCAGCCTAGTCGCAAAAAAAGGGCTTAAGTGAACGTTTCTAATAATACATCTTCATTGACAGCTAGTCCTAATGAAATTAAGATTGCGTCATCCATGAATGTCACAAAAGCAAATCCTCGGAAAACAATCTACAAATCCAAACAGCCTAGGTGCAGGTGTGCCACCTTGTGTAAATGGCTTCAATTCCATGAGGAGGGCTCATTAACCTTGGTTGAAGTGAAGACATTTATACAAAGAGACAAACCCAGGCTATCGTAGTAATTAATTATAATTATATTTATAATTGTTCTGTTATAATGCCCTTAATACTAGAGATTGGTTTCTAAGCGTGGGATCGGGATTCAAACCTGTGTTGCGCTGCGTTGTCTTGCTTCCGAGACAAATGTGTTGCCCCTGAGTACAGCAGAAAAAGCTGATAATGTTATAAAATGTTGGGTAATCATGTCTATGGAATCCCAACAAAACATTGTACAAAATTGGATATGAGGGTAATCCCCTTCCCAGTGCCAGAGAGTGGGACAGCCCACATATCTACCCATATGTCGACAAATATTGGGGATCAACTTTGCCCTGTACACGCTCGCCTTGAGACAGACCCCATACGTGGATTTATCCACACAAACAGCAGTGTGACAAGTCATGTAAAATCTTATTACTCTACCCACGTTGTGTGTGCATTGAGGAAATTGAGCTACTAGCCATAGCCCAATTTTAAACAGATGAAACCTGATGATATGGTCCAGCAAATTGAAGCGCCATCTATTATGACCCATCAAGATATTGAAAGGGTAGAATTACCCACTTAGCCAATTTAATAGGCTGGTGGTAAAGTTTTTTTAGTCGTGTGGTTGTTGAAAGGCTTATGTCATTTGCTAACACATTTTACACTATGGGCTATTGTATGCAACTCCACTTTAGCCTATTTAATGAGTAGCGATTCCCCTGTGTATACCATGGAGAGCAAAATAACAACCAAACCTGCCTACAGGGGCGTTGCTAGGGGGAGGCTAATGGGGCTATAGCCCCTGATCTTTTGGTTGTAGCCCCTGATAGAATCTCAGGAGCTACAGCCAAAAGACTAGCTAGCCCCCAGTCCCAACAGTTCCAACATCAGTTTGGCCCCGGGTCTTTTCCAGACCTAGCAACTCCCCTGCCTGCCTATGTAAAAAAGAGGTTGGTTAATCAAGAGCAACAATTTAAATCAGTTCAGCGAATTCCGTCCAATGAGTTATGGGCACCATTTGTAGATGAACTGCTGTATTGACCTCCCGCACAGGTTATTTTGTGCCCTATTCTTTCATGGAATGTGAGGGGATTTTGATGTTTTACCTCACAATTACCTACTATGCTTCTCTGACCATCACTGATATATTTCTTCTCCAAGAGACTTAGCTGACAGCAACCTTCTCAATGAATGGCTATACAATATTTGTCCAACCAGCCATCAGAACTCAGATGGGGAGACCTAAGGGTGACCTATATATAGGCCTCTGACATGGTTATGAGCCAGTCGGCTATAGAATGGGTGCAGATTTTAAGAATGGATTGGCAGTTGAAATCAAGAACTTTCTTGATAGAAACTGTAGGACTTTAATACTTAATTTTTAGATCCTCCAGATGGAACGCATACCGACTCATTGTTGAAATGGGTGATAGAGTTACTGTACATGTGGAAGTTAAAGAACCATAAGGTATGCAAAATGATAGCTGGTGACTTGAATGCCCAATGCATTATATTTGGAAAGTGAAGTGATAACTGATGATCAATGGAGGAAGCTATCAGAACACTTTTGAGTATTAATTCAGAAGGGGCTGAGGTGGTTGGAAGCATTATTTGAATTCAACTTTGTACCCTGTTACATAGTAAGAAAGAAAAAATAGTGGACGTTGTTACACGGACTAATAGGAACCGTGTTTCATGCCTGGATAGTATATTTGTTGCTGATATGCTGCACTGCAAAACAATTGAAGTACTTACACCACTTTGTGATCATGCAATGCTGAAAGTTATTTTTGAAGTGTATGCTCAGAAGATTAGGAAGATAGAACTAGTTACAACATGCTCTCTTATCTTGAGTCTATCTGTCCTTCGTTCTTATCCTCCTGGATCTATCCTCCGCTTTTGACATGGTCAATTGTGCCACCCTGATAAATCAGCTCTGTGACACCCTTGGCATCACTGGTCTGGCTCTGGACTGGTTGACCTCCATCCTCTCCAACAGACCTTTCCAGGTCCAACTGGTCCCCTTTATCTCCCCTATCACAATCTCCACCTGCGGGGTCCCTCAAGGCTCTACCCTCTTTCTGTGGCTTTTCAATATCTACCTTGCCCCTTTGGCACATCTGACCTCTTCTTTCGCTCCTCACTTCCAGTATTATGAGACGAAATGCAGCTTTCCTTTAAGCTTCCCTCTCCTTCCTCCTCCTCATCCTCTCACCCCTGACTGTCTGACTGCCATTCAGTCATGGCGTGCTGCCAATGATCTCTGCCTTAATGCCAGTAAGACTGAGGTCCTTTCCATTGGAACCCCAGCTCCCTCCTCCCCTCTCTCCCACTGGCTGCCCTCTATGTGCCCCCAGTCCTCTCCCTCCTGTGAGTCAAAAAACTTGGTGTCCTCTTTCATTTATCTCTCTCCTTCTCTCCTCACATTGTAGACCTTGCCAAGAAGGCCCACTATCATCTGCACCTCCTCAGAGGTATTCTCCCTTTCCTCACCTTCCACCAGAAACTCAACATCTCCAGAGCTCTGGTCCTTTCTAGGTGTGTCTACTGTAACAGCCTCTTCCTCAATCTTCCTTCATACTCCCTTCATCCCCTTCAACGATTCCAGAATAGGACTGTGAGATTTATTCTTGGTCTCAAGCCCAGGGACCGCCTCTCTCCGGCCCTTATTTCTTTCCACTGGATCCCGGTTGCTTCTATGATCAAATTCAAGACCCTCTGCATCATCCAGAAGACTTTCTGGGGCCTGGGAACCCTCTACATCCAACTCTCTCTCCGTAAATATCTCTATGCAAGAGCCCTTTGGTCTTCTTAATCCAACTCTCTGCAAATCCATTGCTTCTCTAAGCAAAGCATGGGGGGTGGATTTCTCTCCTCCGCAGGACCCTCCTCTGGAATGGTCTGCCTGCCCCTCTCAAGCTTGAGCCAGCTCTTTTTTGTGCTGACCTGTACTTCCCACCTCCCCCCACCCTCACACTTCTTGTTCTGCACTTGCACAATCAGTATATCACAAGGTTTAGTAGTACCATTATTGTATCTTTCTCCCTTGTTCTCCTCCCACTTTGTTGTCTTGTGGCACCTTGAAACACCACTTGTTGTATAGGTGCCTTACAAATATTCATTTAAAATATATATATATATATATATATATATATATATATATATATATATATATATATATATATATATATATATATATAAATAAAGCATTTGTTACTGGCTAGGGGCAACAACATTGTTGCAACAGAGGCCTGTTTAAAAATAGCTAATGAGTATATAAACTCTTGCTTTAAATGGCAGGTAAGATGACAGTACAAGGTAAGGAAAACCTCCAATCTTTGATCATAAAATCCACATAGAAAAGTTCCAACTACGTAAGAAAGTGGCGGCCATTGAGAAAAATAAGAACCTGAACTATCAAGAACAAAATATTGAGGTTGGGTCTGTGTGTTCCAAATATAAGAATTGGCTACGTAGCCATACATCCTGTCTTGAATCAGCTAACTGGAAAATGGTATATGGCCTGATTCACACATATGACTCTCCAAAACGACTCTTGGAAATTCTGTTATCTTTATCGAACTTATGTAGCCACAATGGCTCCTAAGGAAATCTGTACCATAGCAGAGAAAGATAGAAAGACACATGTAAAGGGCTTATATTGGGATCAATGTAATGTGAAACAAAATCCTCTTTTTTGTATACAGGAGTTTCGGTATTGAATATTGAAATTATTGATATTCTATACATACTGGCAAGCCAATGTCGCTGAGGTCCACTCCTCGTTTCGGACCAGAGTGGTGCACAAAATGGACCATACAATATGCACTCTAGGAGCGCTCCCTCGCAGCTGGCTTAACTCAATTCGGGTCCCAATACATACATGTGGCTCCCGCATAGATCCCAACACATACAGATTACTAGCTATGTTAGACACAAGGATTACAATACTATTACAATTGTTGAACAAGTGAATTAGCTATAAACAGCTATAAACAGTTGCTTAAACCCCACCAGTTAGGATTTAGGAAGGGCTATTCCACTACACAGGAGATCTGGACATTGTGCCTGTTAATAGCTGATGTGTTAAATGGGTCAGATGGAGACATCTTCCTATGCTTTGTCGATTATAGGACAACGTTTGATGGTTTTGATCGCCACATCCTATTCACCAAATTGAAAGATGGGGCATTGATAAACATTGATAAACATCTACTACATTTTATAAAGGCCCTTTTCACTGACACAACTGTCACGGTTCGACTGTCACAAGAGGGGGACATTTCTTCCCCCAACCCTACTAATAGAGTTTTGAAGCAGTGGTGTGCCCTTGTTATTCAACCCTATTTGGTAGACATGGGGCAGAACTCCAGTGTGATCTGGACTTTTTCTGCCACATATTGGTGGGGTTACAGTGCCGTGGATCACAAATGCCGATGATACCGTTTTACTTGACCACACACCTCTTGGCATAAAAAAAAGAGTAATTGATTTCTTGGACACAGGCTCATGGGCAGACCAGTCTAGCAGGTCACAGTCTATCCTTAAAAGAAATAGTGGTGGCCTTAAGACATTCTTTGCCTCCCATTTTAGAGCAAGCTGTGTCGCAAGAAATACATATGTATTCTATTCAGACTGTACCAGAGTTACTTTATTGAGATGGGATATGGGGACACACTAATTGTTCGAATTTGACAGTAGCAGAGAATACATTTCTGAAAAGGCTTAGATTACTGTATAACTTTCCAAGTGCCCCTCTCAAAATGGAATGTGGGCTCGACCCCATTAGCTACCAGCAGGCTTGGAAACCGGTTTTCTACTGGATTAGACATTGAGGTTCTCCTGTGCTTACATTTAAAACAGCATATGTAGATTTGTTGAATCATCCTGGTAGACATTCACGTCAGGCAACAACTGAGACTGACAGACATGGAAGAATTATGGCGTTATCCGCACAATTTGTGTTGTGGCCTCAAAGGAGATATTAAGCAGTTTGGCAAACGCAAGGCCCAAAAATGCCTCATTATCTCATGTCTGAACCTGAAAGTAGGATTGGTCTACCTCTCTACGAAACTAGTCCTAGGTGAAGAGAGATATCTGGATCTGATATCACCTGCCCGTTCCTGTGCCCTATATTTGGAGTTTTGAACTGGCACACTGCAGGTCACTACCTTTACTTGTGGTTTGAGGCACGGCAATACTGAAATATGTCAAAAGTGTGGCCTAGAGACTGAATCTGTTACCCATGTCCTGCTTTACTGTGAGTGCTATTGTGACTTGAGGAAGATATACCTGTTGCCACTGTTTAGAAAAGCATCTGTCAAAACCAAGAAGCCATCAACCTGTGCAAATCCACGGCTGTAGTGAACAATGTAAATTTTGTAGCCAAATGTATGTATCGTGCTTGGCTCTGTAGAATGTTGCCTCAGGTCATTTGATTACGTTGTCCTGTTTTTTATCTTTTCTTTTTATGTTTTTACTGATGTCATTCTTTGAATTGTGTATTTTACATTTTTATTCACTATGAACTGTTATTTAACCTTTGCATGGAATGAAAGTAACTTTTAATACTGTATTTCCATATGCGTGCTAAAGGCAAACCTGAAGAAATACAGCTTTTACTGACAAATATCTTGGCTCAGTTTGTGAAAGTTAACCGATTGAAAATCCACTATGCAAAGACCACGGTCATTCATATTCGGGGCAAAGGCCATTCCCCCTCCCAGCTTCATATGGCATATTAGTGGCACTAGGTTTGAGTTGGTCAATACCTTTGTTTACCTTGGTTTACCGGTGTACAGTGTCCCTGCATACTATGCCTATTTTTATTTCTTTTTTAATTTATTTGTTGGTAAGGCGCCGAAAGCCCGCAGGCATCAGGGCGCCATATAGAGACGTTAATTTACACATAACAGTTGACTACGTAATGGACAGAACACGAGACACTTGGGATGCCAAGACACAGTGAAGGAAAAATACTACTCAAGAATGTCTAGTTCATTTGAATAGGAAGGTTTTTAATTGCTTTCGGAATCTGAGGAGGCTTGATTCAGATCTCAGGCTCAATGGCAGTTTATTCCATTGCTAAGCTGATCGATTGGGGAATTTTTTACCTAACCCATTTGTTTTCCTATGAAGGTTTGTTGTAACAAGTCCTTGCTTCTCCGATCTAAGGGTACGGGTTGGGGTGTAGCCCACGATCTTGGACTTCAGGTACACCGGGGCTTTACCGTATAGTCACTTGTGCGTGATTGTCATAGATTTAAAGATTACATGGTCTTCGACCCTAAGCCAGTGCAATTCTTTTGTGCCTCGCTGATATGGTCACTTTTTGCTTTCTGCTTAATTACCCGGACGGCGTGGTTCTAAATATGTTTACTAGCTCTGTAAGTGATTTCAACCTGGCACTCCACCTAAGTCAATGCCTAGCGTGTGATGCACAGCTTAATTATTTATTTATGTCTATAAATTCTTTTATTTCTGAATGATGTACCCTTATATCACGCCACCGACAGAATTCAACAACACAGTATCAATCCCAATTTCCGCCAGCAAACTCAGATAAAAACAGGAATGATTGCAACTTGTCAAAATGGTTTTGAATGTGGCTTTGAATGGATGGAAAAACAATGAAAATTGATTTAATTCACTAACATGGTTTCAATACTAGTGGGAGCCACTTTTATGGTTTCAGATAAACACTAGCAATGATTATTAAGTAACCGGCAGGTTGAAAACTTAATTCTGATGTTGGATGCAATGATCAGCTATTTCACACGTGAGAGATTTGAGCCAAATGAAAAATTTGTGGCAAACTTTTCCGTGCGCGGTAAGCGTGATTGCGGAATAACTAGAAGGAGTTGGGATGCGGTTTTGGGTTTGCTGGAAAGCTGAGGATGTTAGCTTCAATTTGACACTTTTCTCGTTTCTAGCGTACACAGTGAAGAAGTTATGAAGGTTTTTGTGAAGGTCGGTTTTTTCAAAAAGAGTCAAATAGCAAAATAAAGATGCGCTTTTAAAAAAATTAACAAACAAGATTTCTTTACACTAGGGAGACTATGAAGATGCCAACTACGCGACAGCGCAGCCACCAGCCCAGGATATCACAGGTTTAGCCTGCCGAGACGCTCGCCTTTCTTCAGACAATATATTAGCGCAAAGATGATTTTAACACTACTATTACAAAGGACTATAGGGATGAGAGAAAGAGTTCAGGTAAGACAAAAGATCTTCTATAAGCAGTTTTGGATATAATAGAAGATGGGTTTGGAAAGGATGACTTATGGATAATGCATATTCTAGAGGCAATCCTATGCTATGGATACTCACTACAACTGTTTGGAATGGACCTGTCAGGGATCTGGTCAGGGAGACTTTCTGGACAGGAATTCAGCTAGCACACCAGACTGGACTCAAGGCACTCTGGTTCTGCACTCAGCACGTCACTATGGACACTGCGCAGCGGGATTGGACTGGATCTGATGGGTTGGTTCTGGTTCACAGCTATCTGGTCACAGCTCTGCTCTACTGGGTTGGATCTCTGGATTCTGGCAAGAATTCTAAGCAAGAAAGCAGCAAGAGCACAGCCAGGCTGTTCTTTTGTTCCCCTTAGAGGTCGGGGGTGAAATCTGGTTTCTGGATTTTTTAAAGGCCAAGCTGAGAAGGGTTCAGCTTTGGAAATGGGCCTTTCTGGTTTCAAAATTCTGGAGTCTGGAGTTTGGAGTCTTGGATACGGATTTCTCTTGCAAAGTGCTCCGCCAGCAATTGGTTGGTGTGTGAATGTGTGTGTCCCTCTACGTCCTAAGCTGTCTCTATTTATGTATTTCCTAAAGGGGTGGGTATGCTGAATCATACTAGGAACACCCCTAGGGATTCTATTGGTTAGGGTATTTCCTCTCTCCTGATTTGAGAAGAAAACAGAGTGTCATGATGACGCTGTATTTTATGATCCAGGGAGAACCCCCCCCCCCTGGTTTCTAGACATGAAATCTATTTTTCATACAAGACACATTTACAATTTTACAAACTTGCTAGCAATAGCATATTGATATCACAGATTTTTTGGAGAAAGTATTCATCCCTGCCCTGTCTCGGTGAGAGCTTGGGTCTAGATTTGGCAATTTTTCGCACTTTTGGTCTGGTAGCCAATGCCAGATTTCTCCACATTTTTACACATATGTGCGCATGATATCTGGGCATAACGTTATGAAGTTTCATGTTTCTGGCATCACCACAATCACTATAAAACCACAAATTCTGTAGTCATGTCCCTGAACATAGCACAGAGTTCTGAGTAGTTTTAAAATGTGACCAGAATTTTCATATTAACAATACTGTCATTTTACAATTTTTACAATTTACACAGTCCTCTGTCAGTCCTTTTCAAAAAAATAGTTTTTTGTGCTTTAAGAATACACATAACTGTCTATTCCCGCCTCGAAAAGTTCCTGGTGGCTCAGAGCAATCCCCGCCTCTTTACTCTAGCAGGGGCTTCAGTTGACACTTGCATCTGCATATCTTTTCAATCCAGGAAGCCCTTTGTCTCTCCCGGTGCAACAGGCCAAAATCTCCTCCCCTCTGCATTAACACCTGAATGGGAGTTCCTGGGGCAGAGAGCAGAAGGAAGGTATCTTTTGTTTGGGGCACGCTGTGGAATTTGCGTTGAAGTTCTTTGGCTTGAATCAATTTACTTTAAAACTCGATTTCTTTAAATTTGCCTTTGATAAAATAAACTTATATTTTCAAAACAGGCAAACAGATCTCTAATACCAGTCTTTTTAAACCTAGAGATTAAATAGTTGCAACCTATATTCGTTTGATCGCAAGTCCCTTAATTCCAACCATTTGATTTTCTGCACAAGTTTAAGCTTCCAATGTACTTAACTGACAGCTGACATGCATGCGGCCGGCGGTACTGCACTCATATTCTGACAGATTTTTACAGACAAGCACACTTTTTAATGTGAATATTCTTGTGATGGAATCTGCTTTTCCTGACATTGTGTGCTTATTTGGATTCCTTGAATAAGGTGACGGGTAACAACCATCAAGGATGTTGGATATTTTCTGATGCTTGGAATCATTATTTTGTAATTTCAGCAACCAAGGAAAAACGGATTTCAGAGCAGTTCTGGGTTTCCTTGAAATGAAGCACTGCCTTTCATGTAGTTTCCATTTTCACTCTGTGGGCAGCCCAATGACAGGTTTTAGCAGTGTGGTCTCCTGTTCCACCACTGACACAGGCAAAGTAGATTGGAAGCCATCTTTCTGGTTTCACAGCGCAATTTTCATAGGTTTAGCGCACATAAGTCTTTTTGCGGCCATTTCTCTGGATCTGGTGCCACCAGCACACAGTGATGTCATAGGGCAGAGCCTAGTGGGTCAATACATCCCACAACCCCCAGTAGAAGGGCATTACCATAGTCCAATATAGATGAAATGGTCACTCTGGCAATGGTAGCACAGTTATGTTCACTCAGAACAGGTCTGATGGCTTATAGCAGTCTTAAGTAGTATGAGCAATTTTTGTTGACATAGGAGGCTTGAGCATCTGAGCACAGGGAGGCTTCTAGTGTCATGCCCAGGGTTTTTAAGCTCGTCATTACTTGGATGTGGGATTCCTTGACCATGAAGGCATCATAGCTGGATGATAGTTTAGCCCTGGCTTGTTTGGACCCGAAAACCATCAGCTCGTTTTTTTTTCTCCATTCAAACACATCCAGCTATGATCCATTCATTATTCTATGATGCTGTATAGTTCATTGACCATTTTGTTGTCTTTTACATGGTCTCTGCTCAGTTCCACTACCAGCTGAGTGTCTTCAGCATAGTTCGTGAAAAAGGCACCAATGTTTTCTAAAACCCCACACAAAGGCGTATATATAGGCTAATGCTAAAGAGATGTGACTATGGCGGGTATTGAGGGATATATCAAAAGGGTGGGTGGAAATTCTATAGATTGACTTATTGAAGTGTACACTAAAGCAATAGTTCCTTGTATTGTATGTGGTTTAGAAACGATTCCTGAAAAGCATGTGGGCTAGCTAGATAAATTAGAAGGGGAAATGCTCAGGTTACTGTTCGGCTTACCAACATCAGTTCCTGTGGCCTGTAGAGAATTGAACTTGGAACTACGTCCCTATATACCATTATACAATGGACCTGTAGTAAGTTATTCTAAAAATAAATAAATCTAGCACCACAACGGATCCTCCAGATATATTTTTGATGTTTAACGTACACGCACATTATCAGAGTGGTACCTGTGAATATTCCCAAATGGCTGATTCTGTGCAAGCACATTTGGAGAACTTTGGACTACCCCTGGCAGAGGTAGTTGATATTGGTTATTACTTTCACAAACTAAAGCACAAGAATGGGACCCAGTGAGATCTATAGAGACACTTGAGAAAAAAACACAATGCTATGAAGAGTATGTCAAACAAAGCTTTCAATATCTTAAACCTCACAGACTTGAATGAGACATGCATTTGTACTTTACGATGCTTCATCATCTATCTGTATTTAAATATTCTGCCGGTTATGGAGCACATTGGTGCATGACAGAATACTCCTCCTGAAAAAAGATGATGCTGTTTGTGTGCTAAGTCAATAGAATCCACCAGGCATATTTTGACTGCATCTGAGAAGTCAGCTGACCTTTTTCTTAAAGGATATGAGCATCTTTGCACATGGCCAGGTAGCATTGTAACAGATCAGTTTTGGTCTACGATTGTAGCAGCAGAATCCCTTGTGATTACTGCTACAGCAATGCATGTCTGGGACAGTATACAATGCATATTACTAACCAAGAGACACTGAACTGACTTGAACTTTCCAAAAAGCTAAATGGTGGCATGACTAATCATGAATAGAATAATTGTTGAAGTAAATTACAGTTAATAATGGGTAAAGTGACAGGAATTTAAATGGAAGCTCTTATTAATTTGAATAATCAAATGTGAATAGGTACCTAATAATATGTTTAGGGCGCTAATAGTAGTGAATGAATTGATTGATGATTTTATGTATTGATGTTCCTATATGTACCAATTCGTTGCATACAAACTGTTTGATGATTTTCTGTTTTGTAGTGATGATTTTATATGTAAAGTATACTTTGCCATGTTTTACTAGTTGTGAAATGTAAGCATAAGGCTTAATCTATTAGCCAAAAGCATTACAATATGGTTAAATATGTTGTTCCAGGTCTATTCAAACATTGCAGTGATATTATTTGTTACATTCCCGGGCTTCCCACCGTTTTATGGACACTACCCCATTTATCAAGAATCACCATGGGATCATACCTGTAATGAATATTTCAAAATATGGAATTTTGCAGCAGAGCACCTGCAAATTACAAATTATTACACTCATTATCTTGCGTATAATTAGGTGTTCATGTTAGTGAGAGCTTTTTGGTGACCCCACTTCTCCTGTAATGAACCAACGCTTCAGGAATACTATCTTTAAAGAAATGTACAAACTGTGCATTATACATGAACATAACTACACATTGAATGTGACACTTTAATCTATAGAATTCATCTTACTTATGAAATAAATAAACCAGATGAATCTCCTTTGTTTGGAAGTCATAGGACAAAGCATCTGGACGGCTGCTCGTTGCCCAGCACTCAACTAGACACTCAAGGCAGGAACTGAACAAGCAGCAGGTGTCATATGCATTCGCCTTTTTTGGATAGCCACAGGTCAGGCAAAGGATGTAGTCTTAAAAAAAAATGCAAATGAGGGCTAATGAAATATTTTCCCATGGTTCGATGTTTATGGGTCCTGAAGATATTGTATTAAGTGTACTTTCTGTTAAACCTGGAAGTAAAAACAGGAATGACCAGGTGGGTGGATCATACTACAGATTAAGTAGAATTTTGTGTAGATTTGCATTGCAAGCCAAAATTGCATCTAACGTGTGCCCTTTACTAATTATGGATGCTGTGGCCTCAAAGCGCCACAGAGAAATAGAAAGGATCAGGCAGAAATAAAACAGAAATTAACATAAATAGATACAGTCAACATACTTTTATTCAATATAAAAATCTTCAATTCATTACATAAAATACTTTCATAAAGATTACAATTTAAAAATTCATATATAAAACTGTATTTTCAAGGTTAAAAATCAGAGCAGAGCCCGGCTTGCAGCCTCTAACAATTATTATAAAAACCTTGTGCGGAATTAACAGTAGGATTCAGTAGCTTCCTCCTTACCAACCAAGATTTATGGTTATATCGGGCTGTTGAAAAAATTACACGAGGTTGTAGGCTCTGCCATAAAAACATCATAACTCGTCTGGTATCCTGTATCCCTGCCTCATTCAAAATTGGTTTCAGATACCTACACCTCAGGTACTTTGTTTTTACACAAATTAGCATAACGTGCAACATTGATTCTCTCGCCAGCCCTCGCAACACATTGGTCCGACTCTTTCCAAGATTGCGTGAAGGCGGCCACAGGAAGCATCCCCAGTCTCACTTGCGTATATAGAGACTTTTCAAATTATGGTGTGATTGGATCTAAATAGGACTTCCTCCCTGGTAAATAGATACACAAATGCCAGCTGAGATTTGTGAAGCGCATTGTAACAAGTCACAGAGGTTGTCAGGAGGAGCACTGAGGTGCGGCCTCAGAGAAGCATCTTATAAAGGGCGATCAGTAATGTAAAAACACTTTTGGCCTGGGTCTAGGAGGCATTTTGCACAAAAGTAACACATTCTTGGTCTAATTGGACCCAGGCCACAAGCCTTGCCGTTACGTAATATATTCTGTAATAACACAGGTCAGTGAGCGTTCATATGTGAAAACAAATTAGCAAACAGTTACATACCATATATGGCAATAGCTATGGTATAGGAACGTAGGCACAGGGGGATGTGACATGAGTGTCTTGCTGGGAATGTCAGAAATCTGCCTGTGCCAGGCCTGGCTACGTGCTGTGTGCTGCAACAGTGGAATCATAGAATCACAGAGTGCGCCTATTGTGACATAGATAACATAACATAGATATACTGCCACATCAACCCACAGGGTGTAGACCACAGTAGGTAAGCACGAAATAATAGGAGAATAGACATGTTATACAGCTGCTGAAAAGCAGTCAGTTAATATACCCCCAAAAAAGAAAAACTGACATTTTACTGGAGAAGGGGGTTGGGGGGAGAGAGAGAGAGAGAGAGAGAGAGAGAAAGAAAGAGAGAAAGAGAGAGAGAGAGAGGGGGAGAGAGAGAGAGAGAGAGAGAGAGAGAGAGAGAAATCAGAAAAACAGCACACATCGCTATATGTCATCATATATATGGACACCAGCAGGAAAAGAAATTGACATGATATGTGAAATTTCATACTGCTGACCTGTCAGTGCCTCCACAAGCTCAGTGTCCATGTCCCAGATCATCAGCTGAGCTTCTGTGGGTATGCGGGAAGACTGTTTGGCACAGCAGGTGACCAGGCACAGTGCAAGGCAACCTACCATTTTGAGTGCGACAATGAGTGCAAGAAAAATCATGATGCCATATAATATAGAAGACCCCATGGGGCCAAAAACATTGTGAATCCACGAGAAAAGGGACCAAGAGTTATCTTCATTAACACCATTGGGGGTAGACCCTTTGTACTGGATGTCAGTGATGAGTTGTAAGGTGTCCATGTGCAACATTCCTGTCCTACAATTTTGCAGGTACCCCCTTGTGCTGCTAGGATGCAGTCAAGGGCAATCCTATTCTGAGTACCATAGTCCTTAGGGCCACTTGTTCAGCATTGAGCGCAGCGAGAGCTTGGGCAGTATTGTTGGCAACCAACTCCAGCAGGAGGGAGAGATCATGTAGGTCAGCCCTATTGACAACTGTGCCGATGTTTGGCAAAAGAACACCTATGATCCTGTTGAACCATTCCCAAGGGGAGCACCTAGCATGGCAGGGGAAGAATGCCTGGATAGGGAGTTGTGAAGTGTGTCTTAGGGCGGGCCTAAGAAAACCCGCAGTGCAGGACCCGCTGAGGTTAGTGGGAAGCCTTTGGTAGGCAAACGAGCCACAAAGAAAATTCATCCCTTGATATATGAGCACGACAGTACCCTGTGCTCCGAGAGAACTAGGGCATGTGATATTCTGGTGTTTAGTCATTATTAGGCATGAGTTAATGAGGTAGCAATATGCGTAAGGACTAACGCCCATGGGAACGGTGCGAGAACTGGCAATGTTGCGGGGGATGATGGAAGCCAGCACCATAGGAACGAAAACAGTTAATATTCTGGGAGGAACACATGCCCTTTTGATGGGGTGAAATATTCCAGCGGGAACGGGTGCACATATGCACGGGACAGCAAGAGTTAGTGGGATTCATAATTTAACACCATTCTGCCAAGTAAAAAAAAGATAGGCATTAATGTTATGTCTCCCCTCCCCCCGGACATGCATAGGGGAGTGAGCACATACACAACAGTCAGAGGCATTATTAAGGCTGGCAAACGACCAGTAAAGATTCATGAAGGTGTTGATATTAGGAGAAAGGAGCAAGGTGCACGTACTGCAACAACATAGGAAGAAAATATGTTTTATAGAAATAAATAAACAAAGAAAATGCTAGGCCTTGTAGGGGAGGGGTGGTCCAAGGGACCCCCCCCCCCGGCCTGCATCTCCACCCCAGGTGAGGGGCCATGGCTCATCGGGCGTCCCCTCCTTACCACCAGGGCCCAGGTGGTGGATGGCTCACCTGCTGAAGGCATTGCCCGCACGTATTAAATTTAGCTAGGCCTCAGAAACCATTTTGTCTGCTAGAGATGGTGTGAGCTCAGCGCGCTGTAGCGCGGCCCCCACCTTCAGAAAGTTTCAGTCCTCCCTGTCTCCGCAGCACCATGGTAGATCCGCTGCAAGCCCGTTCCCACGAACAAGACGGGCATGATCTAGCGTAATACATTAACATTATAACAGTTCACCTTCCGCAGTGTATCACTGCTCCCACAATGACCCGGTCAGCAAGGCCTGGGCGATGGGAAGATCTGTAGAATGGTCATCTACTGAAAGCAGACAGGTACCCAAATATGAATGTACGAAACCACTTTTAACACATGTATCCTCTCCATACAACCACTCGTACTAAAGAAACCTGTGAAATTGTGTAATTATCGTACATGACACCAGCCGTGAAGGACCCACACCCCTTGCAGTGGTGTGCAAATGATAAAAGCATTTCCGGGGGATTATTCTTCATAAGTATCATCGAAAGCCCCACGCCCCGCGGTCCCGCGCCACAACTGAACTGATGCTGCTAGGGTACACAAGAAAACGAATGTAACCATACCACAGGCACATGTGAAGAGTGTGCGAGAATGCACTCGTCACACGTGTATGTCTAAGCCCCTCACGTGCCACCTCCGCCACGTACAGTGGCGAGTTACTTTCTATGTACCCCACCAACCCCAATAATACCTCACTTACTGCAAATGTATATGCATATAACTAAATACTGTAGTTGTTAAAACATAGTGTATGAATAAGGTGCTCAGACTGGGTATAATCGAGACACATCCAGCAAAGTTTAAATGCATGTTTCAAAATGATTTGAATAAGTATTATAGAGTGTTCAAATGTTTGTGATGTTTTTACCTAAAATCGGCAACACACGAGGGAGATACCTTTGTGAAATGCATGCAAGGCCATTCCCCCTCCCACCCTGCGAAGGCTGCCAAGACATGAGAGCAGAGGCCCGCGCTGCGCTACTCCGTCTCCCCCAACCAGACTGGAGCCGCTTCAAAGATTTGTAGCCCCCTCTGCAGCACCCAAGGCCACGGCCCGCCACCTGCATTATTTACAGCACAGCAGTAAACCTTTGCCTGAACACCCACTTCCAAAGGCGCCCCCTCGTAAACCCCATAACCCACCGGATCATCTTAGACCTATGGCCCTGTGCAATCAGGACACCCGACACTTTGACAACACACAGCGGCACATCCATAACAACTTCTAACAAGACAGAAAGACCTGTACCGCCCGTCCCAGGCCCTGAAGCTTAGCACCTCGACCTATGGCCCCGGTCAACAGGACTCTGGTAACCATGTCCTGACGTATTACCGCCAGACCCCTCACAAGGTACATTCCTCCTGTGTTGCATTAACCTGTAGAATAACCTATTGGAAGATTTACTAAAGAAGATAATATTGAAATGACTGAATGACTGCGGTGTGCATGGCCTAGGGCAAATAAGTCAGGAAAAGACATTCATCTCTGACACTGGCCGCGATGGCACAACAACACCGCCCGGATGAACTCTGCCAACCTGCCAGGCCCAGCCCAACCCACGAGGATGACCAGTGACGTCTTCCAGCCAAAGCCAACCGCATCGCAGCAGCACCTATAGTTAGTCGTCGCCACCCAATCCCATTGAACTTGTGCCCCCTATAGTGTGTAGGTTCTTATGACGTTTTTTGTAAATATATACGCCTGTCTTTGCTATTGTCAGACAGAGCGCTCTCGGAGTTTGCAGAGTTCTTTGCATGCCATATTCTGATTGATAAACTCCCATTTAAGCTCACCCGCACTCTGCCTTGGCCTTATTCCCGATTTGGGAGAGTCCTTCATTGTCTCTCATTGTGGGGAGGATCGTGCTGGCTGGGGACGCTTGCCTTCAGCCTGTAGGGCAAGGTGTGTAACCTCTCTGGCGCTGACATTAATCTTGAAAACACTGAAGAGAGATGAACTCTAACTTCAATTTAGAAAACCTGCGGAACTAGGTAAATGTCCCTGCACGGACTATAAATGTCCCTATGTGTGGGTGGGCTATCCCTAATGAGGGGTGGCGGGTCGCCAATCTAGATGAAAGACCGAGAGAGAGCTATCCCTGTCTATACCACCTGGACAATATAGAACCAGCCATTCATATTCTATTTCTCTAAAAATGTGATGGTTTTCAACTAGTCAGACTCAATTTTATTCTCTACTGTTTTACTGTTGTACTAACATCTATAAAAAAAAACTGCTTTATGTTTAAAATGTTGGCTGTAAGTGATTTCAATCCGGCACACACACACAAGTCAAAGCCCAGCAAGTAGTGCACAACTGAAACCCTTATTTATTTTTGTGTATAAGTTCAATATTCTGAACGATATACCACTCATATCACACCCTTCTCCTGAGACCCTCCCCGCCCCGGTCACACTGAACCAGGAATCAGGCTAGTTTGCAGAGGTAAATATTTATTTATGTATTTAAAATTTAATCACAATGGCCCTCATTACAATACAGGAGCTAAACCATGGCGCTGTTAGCACCATAGTTGGTGCCGGTATCGTAACGAGTCCGCCAATGTTCAATGGGGAATTACCACCCCATTCCAAGGTTGGCAGGGAGGTAATTCCCCATTGAACATTGGCCCTTCCCCATTCCCATTTTTGCCCATATGGCTCAATGGGACTGGGGAAGGCGCTAAGTACGGTACCGCAAATTGCGGTACCGTACTTAGCACCAAGGTCCCTTTGCGGGTCCCTACTTTAACGGCTGGTCTAGACCAGCCGTTCAGTTCGGGTCCCGCAAAGGGAACTCGTAGTAAGGCAGTAAGTGTTTAACGGCGCTGCAGCCTTTTACGGCGCCGTTAAACACTTAGCGCCAGGGTCCTAATGAGGGCCAATATGTTTTAATAGATAAACAACAATCAACAATGGGGTGACCGAACACAGAATAATATCTTGAATACACTAGGAATCAAGTAATGAGTACCAAAAACATATGCAGCACAGAAAAGAAAACCATTGTGTTGGTTTGGACGGATGGCACTATGGTTAAAGGTTCCCCCTGAAACACCCATAAACCCCGCAATAGGCAATGTAAAGAGATGGGAGGAGAGAGCAGGTATTCAGGAATAGCACAAATCAAACAGAATATCAGTCCCACCTTCCCCCATAAAACACAGAAAGAGAAAAACGGAATTTACTTTTCAGCTGCCAGAATGGCTTTAAAATTGTCTTTAGAATTGACTGGGCAAAAACACCAAATATGGCCAAAATACTTATCTTGTTGTAAATTCCTATGGGAGCTACTTTGAACAGTTGCACACAATCACAAGCAATGATTTAGTCCAAAGAAAACATTTGAAATCTTAAAGTCCAAGTCAGAAACAAATTAAAGCTATTTTACACGTGTAAAAACCTTTCAGAATTGTAATTTGCGACAAACATTTCATTGCACGATATTTGCGATAATGGGAGAATCGCACTGTTTTGCAATGAGGGTTCTATGCATAGCTAAAGACGTCAGGTACAAGTGGGAGTTGGAATGTCGTTTCTATCACAGAAACTGAGGGAGTTATTGAAGTTTTAGTGAGAGTCGTTTTTGCAAATAGGCGCGAGGATGGAAAACAGAAATGCACTTTGAAAATGAAAGATGGGTTTGATTACACTAGATGATGACTATGAAAAAGCGAATACCACAGAGGGACCTTACAGTCACGTGATCAGCGTAACACACATACTGTGGAAACTCTACTTCTTCAGATGAGAAAAGAGTCAGCGCAAAGATAATTCTAACAATACTGGTTCTGAATGAAAGATAGGATGGGTTTGAGATAGGGATAAGACAATGCAAAAATACTATGGATCACAGTTCTTCCTATTAATACTCACAGAATAAGTTATTAAATTGGACTGTCAGCTCTGGTCATTGGATTGGGTCTGGTCTAGGAAAGACAGCACATCAGGCACGGTACTGGATCAGCTAGGCCGGTCGCATGATTTGCACAGGATCTGCCCTCCTAATCTGTGGGTATTTTAATCAGCTGGATAGCGAGTTCCTCAGGCAAGCCTAGTGGTGGCAAAAGGTAGCGGAGTGTATTGAGTGTGCTGCCTGTGTCTGGCGAGTCTTTCTGCCATTGCCACTGCAAGGAGAGGAAAAGGAGGAGCTTTGCCATAAAACACCCGACCCCGCCGGAGCGGAGTGTATCGAGTGTGTTGCCTGTGTCTGGCGAGTCTTTCTGCCATTGCCACTGCAAGGAGAGGAAAAGGAGGAGCTTTGCCATAAAACACCCGACCCCGCCGGAGCGGAGCGTAGCGGAGCGTATCGAGTGTGTTACCTGTGTTCCCTGGTGGTCCGTGGGGGCGTGGACAGTGAGGTCAGTGAGGAGTAACATCACACATCACCTCGGAAATTGGCGAGCCGGTAACAGTGGATTAGCGCAGACCGGAGCGTGCGCTGCTCCAAGCAAAAATAGCTGTGGGTGCATGTGAGGCCGGGAGTCCGTAGAATGAGGACAGTGACAACGGCGAACACCTGCGCTCAAGCGAAGCGTAGCGTGGCATCTGTAAATGCTAATACAAATGTACCTATCCTGCATGCCGCTGCGGCGAGGATCCCGCAAGTGGAAATTAGAGACTCGGCCCCGCCTGTTGCATCGCTCTCCCTCTCAGTACCACAATCTTCATCTATAACCCCGGTTGGTACAGAAACAAATAGTAGGGAGAAGGGAGGAGGTGTAGGAATAAACAGAGCAGCGACCGAAGTATGTGATGGAAGGGGGGTCAATGAAAGCACGAGTAAGCTTGGTAGTGTGAGCGAGGAAGAAGTGGAGGTTGGGGTTGATGAGGGCGCCGCGAGTGAACAACAAACACGTAAACACTCACACCCAACACAAGCCGAGGATGTGATGGTAAAGGAGATATCGGCAGTAGTTGTGAGTGACAATGCAGGTTCTGTGAAGGAAAGATGCATTGTAATGGTACATCATACACCGGCCTGAGTAACATCCCCCCCTCTCGCCAGCTACTAATCCCCTCTCAGCTCGAACTGTGTGTCCGACCATGTGTAGATCTACTGGGTGAGGCCAAAACTTATAAGAGGGGTACAGCTAATCGGGGTGCCTCGACAGGTGCTCATCTGAATCATAATGTTAGTGCAAAGCATACAGAGAAAATGCAAAAAGACAGGAAATGGGATCTAATTCCGGCGAAAGAAGCTCGGGTCAGAGATGCTGGAAATAATATCCAACCAGCAGCAATGACAAATGCTACGGAAAGTCCTATAGAGGAGCAAGCGTCCTCGAGGCTCCTACAAGCTAGGCCGGAGGTGACAGTCCCAAGGATGGTGAGTTGCTACAAGGATCCTCTATCTTCAATATGTGCATCGACTATGGAGAATATATCAAATTCAGGGCCATCTTTAAAAATTTTGGCATGGACTAGAGTTGCAGCAATGCACAAGCCAGAACCTAAAACTCTAAAAACAGCGAACACGATTGCTACACCACCATTCCCGAATGAAACAGAGGGCCCAAGTCCCCCTCTACAAATAATGATGAAGACCACAAATCTGGTAGAGACAATGCTCGAGATAAATGAGGACTGGACAAGACCTGAGGTCTGGAATGAAAGAACTGCTGAGCTAAACTCTCCTAAGTTAATACCCCGAAGAGATTCCTTGGGGATCGCTGATCAACTGCTGAAAGATCTAGCAGCGATGAATTCCGAAATAGCGCAACCACGAAAGCCCTCCCGAGCAAACTCAAGCGAGAAAACAACGCCGCAAGCTGGATGGCTATCAAACAAGGACCGGAACATTGCTGACGTCTTGAGACTTGAAGCAAATACACCAACGTTTGAGACGAGAAATGATGAAATTGTAGTTTCTCAAAAGAGAGGTAGAAGAAACATAAGCTCTGATAGCGAAACAGAAGGCTTGTCCAAACGATTTAAAGGGAGATTAGGCAAGAACGGATCCCCTCTGCTCAAATGCCCAAGAGAGCATATTGAGAGCCAGTCAACCTCTGAGTCTGAGTGGGAAGACAAGACACCACGCGCACACAAAGCGAGTCACCAGCCGAGTCGAGCATCAAATTCTAGTGAAGTGAAAATCTCTCAAGACAGCACCGCCCTCTTAGAGTTGGTTGTTGCAAAATTAAGTCCGATTTTGATGTTAGCCACGACAATAGCTGTGGCGCCTTTGATGAAGTTGTATGAGAATCTAAATGAGAATTGCTGTGACCAAACAATGCTAATAGCACTACTCAACTAAAAAATCATAAAACTGGAAGCCGACCTAATGGAAATGACAGCACAGGTCGTTATGACAAGAGGAGGCAACAAAATCTCTTTAACAGCCTTAAAAGAGTCTCTAAAAAATTCAGCGGAAGATAAGAGACTCCTGGCGGAAGTCACAAGACAGGCCTTGACACTAATACAAAATGAACGTAAAGACAAGGATGTCGCGGTTAACAAATGGCAGCCCAATAAAGAGCTGCTTCCAGTCGCTACAATGTCAGAACTGGGAACAGAGGCTACTGGTGAGAAGCCACTTATTGATAATCAACTCAAAGAGAAAATTGCGAAGAATAAGAAGGCATCTCCATCTCAGAATTGCTGCTATGTAAGTGAACTACCCATTAGCAAGGTGTCAAGTGTAACCCCCGAGAAAGGACTGAATGAAATGGGCAGTCCAATGAATATGGGTATACAAGCAGTTTCAACTTCCATGACGATACCAGTAAAAGCTAATTCATTGATCACTTCTCAAAGTGAAAGAGAGAACGGAAATGGTGTCAACTCCCCAATAATCGACCTGACTGACCTAGAGAAAAGCAAGGCTCCCAGCACAGTGAGTGTCGAGATTAGTTCTAAATCACCACCACCAAAAAAGTATGATTCAGAGTGGTTTGATATATTAGAAAACCCGAAATCGCAAGTTAGCGGTGAAAAACCAAAGAAAGGTCTGAATGCAGATCAGAAGCAGAGTAATGGTAACAAAAAGACGAAACATCAGCAGGCACAAAAGAACAAAAAACTGAGGAGCTCAGCAAATTTCTTTAGAAATATCAAAGCACTGAATATTACAGTAAACAACACAGAGCAAATCACAACAAAAAATAAAAATAAAAATAACAACGAAGATGTTGTGCCAGACGGGGAAACCGAAACTTTAGAATCTCAAGCAGAGAATAAAGAATCCCAGCCAGGAACAATCAATAAATCAAAGAATACTAGTGCTCCCCTATTGATAGATGATGATGAGGAAGATTCTGAGGAATTATCGAACCTGTCAACTTACAGCACATCAGTTGACGAAGGCATGGAGAATAAAACCACGACTGAAGTAAATCAAATAAGTGAGGATAAAAGTGGCCAAGGTGAGACCCCAGTTGACTTAACTGGTCCACGGGTGCCAGTACAAGAACATGAGAAAGTGCGAGACGACCCTCTCAGAGGTAAAAGAGTGGTCTCTTGGTCTCGATAACCAATGAAAACAAACCCTACAAAAGAAAAAGAAAGTGCAAAACTTCAAGAAACCCAGGCTTCTACACGCTTGAGGAAAAACGTGTGATAAGCATGCTGAAAGCGAATAGTGGGGTGTTGTTCCCAGTAGAAGCACAGATCAAAACAAAGGAGGCTCCTCCAAAACACAATTTAAACCTAGAGCCATTGAAAGTGGTCCCGAGCTCTGCTACTAAATTAGATGGGGCTAAGAGTGAAAAGCCAAATAAATCCAACCAGCAGCAGCACCCCACCCCCAATTCCAACCTTAAGATGCCAGTAAGACTCCAACCTTTAAGAATACTGGTGGAAAAGATTGAATCCAGAAAAAGTGATGCTCCACTAAACAGGTACACTATATTGCAGATATTCCAAAAAATACCGGTTTTAAAAAGTATAAAAAGTGCACAAATTAATCGGGTTGAAATTATAACAGATGCAATCCAAAAATTTGTCCTGCTACACATCACGGACAAGAAAGATGTGGAACTGGTCATGATGTGCGAAAGGCAGTTGTGGGAGGCTGGCTACCAAATTTATGAGGTGGACAACGCTCTGGTGGGAGTTGAGCCTGATAAATTAAAGGAAAAAGAAGTGACAACAGAAAAAAGAAAGGGATGCCCGGCGAACAGCCCTGCAATAGCAGGTGTCAGTGATGAGGCTCGGAGAAACGATGAAACCCAACCCATTGAATGATACAAGATTGAATGAAATTAAAATAACTATAGAGAATTGGCAGGACAATAAATCGGCAGAGTCTATGAATGAGGATTCGAACATCCAGGAAGACAAGGGAACAAGATGGGCATGGTTGGCAAAAGGTTTAAATGGCTCAACGAAGAGTTAATACCAGGAGAAAGTGATAAAGTTAGTGATAGCCTCTTGGAATACGAGAGGCTTTTCTCACCTTTTGAATTCTACACCCGAAAGTTTAGGAAAGGCTGATGTGATATGCCTGCAAGAAACGTGGCTCGCGAATATACCTTATGTGGAGGGCTTTGATGTTGCAATAAATCCAGCTATTAGAATGAACAAAGGACGTCCAATGTCAGGCCAATTAACCATAATTAAAAGAAAATGCGGTATGAGAATCAAATCAGCTTTAAATATTTCACCATTTGTGCTGAAAATATGTGTAGAACCTGCAAGCCAGTCAGAGCTGAAGGTGCAGGTGATTCACCTTCTAAACGTCTACTGGAACACAATGCCGAAAACACACCAAAAATTTGAAGATGATCTCCTAGACGCAATCGACAACATCATAATTGATGACCCGGAAGCTAGGTTGATTGTGTGTGGAGACTTTAACATGAAAATAATAGAACTTGACCAACCAAAGGCTGCTGCGAACTCCAAAGAAAGAAATGAAACGGTGAATGCTGGTTAAAAGAAATGTCATATAGGAATCTGACAATGTTGAATGGAACAACGCGTGGAGATATCCCAGCTAAGGCAACCTGGGAAAGTGGTGGTCAAAAATCTATATTAGATTACATCTTTGTATCGAACAATCTGGTGCAGGATATAATCTCCTTCGAAGTGAACAGGTCAAACAAATGTGACCATAATATTGTGGTTATGGAATGGAAGATGAACAAACCTGCTCAGTGGAAACAATGGAGACAAGGAGTGTCATTGGTCCCAGCGCAGAACAGATTGCGACTTAGAAATACCGACATATTGGCGGTGACAGAAACTCTGAAACAGTACCAGGAACGGGGTTGGTCTGATCTAATTGAATACCAGCAGTCCTTAGAGATTTATAAAACTCAAAAGGGCAACCATTTGACTAAACCTGGGTACCAAAACCATCAATACGATCCTGATGTTGCGAGAAGAAAAAGAGAGTTGAGAAATTCATAAGAAGAATTGGTGCTGCAAACCTAAGGAATGACAATAGTCAAGTTAAAAAGGCAAAGAATAAATACAACAATTGGTGTAAACAGCATTGGGCTATAATGGAACAACGAGATGCCGAGCTAATACTGAAGGCTCTAAACCAAAGAAACTCCAAAGGCTTTTGGGCAATAATAAATGAAGTAACTAATTCCGAAATGGCAATAATCTCAAGTATGGTACCTGAAAAAGAGTGGGCAAGTCACTATGAAAAATTATTCAAAAGAATTATTTAAAAGAAAAATCCTGAGTACCACACATTTTCAGTGCAGCGAACCCTGGGAAATCGAAATAGACAGAGAAGACATTCGCGCAACTATTAAAAAAATCAGTGGTTTGCGCGCAGCCGGGCCAGATGGCTTGTCGAGTGCAGACTTAAAAGAGAACATCGACGAGTGGGCAGACTTCTGTGACATTTTGTTCCGCTCAATAATTAAAGAAGGAAGGATTCCTGTGTCATGGGAATCTGGGATAATCGTACCCATCTTTAAGAAAGGAATCCGCACGGACCCTGCTAATTATCGGCCAATAGCCCTCTTAGATGTGGTGGGCAAAGTGTTTGCAACACAACTATTGGCGCAACTTACAGCATGGATCCGAAAGGAGGAGATTTACGATGACCGACAGTCTGGGTTTGTCAAAGGGGTAGGCTGTGGCGTAAATTTACTAATGCTGAACCTGCTAAAAATTGATGCAATTAGATCTGGCCAAGAAATATATCTTGCATTCATTGATATGGCGAATGCGTTTGATGGAGTGGATAGAGAAACACTCTGGTACAAACTTATGGAAAGAGGGTGCAATAAAAGCCTGATCCAAGCCATCAAAGAGCTATACTCAGATACTTATATCCAAGTCCGTTTGGACCGAGAAGGAAACTTAACGAACCCCATACCAACAGAGAGGGGTGTAAAACAAGGCTGCCCATTAGGGGCAACCTTGTTTAACTTCTACATATCAGAAGTAGGCACCGCTTTAGCAAATGTTGTGTCATTTCCACCGCGGATGAACGGAAGTCTGATAAACCATATCATGTATGCGGACGAAATGGTGATTTTAGATTGTACACCAATTGGCCTTCAACGAAAATTGACAGCGCTAAGAACCTTTCTGGAAGACCTGGGATTGGAGATTAATGCCGCCAAATCGGAAATTTTGGTTCTAGAAAACAAAAGAGGAGGAAAATCCAATAGGTTTAGACAAGGCTGGTCGCTTGGTGAGAAAAAGCTGAACAAAGTCCCATACACAAGGTACCTGGGAACAATCATTAGCTCTAGTATTAACGACGCTCCGATGATGAAAAAACTTCTAAACAGCTGCAAACAACTGACTGCGCAAGGTATGATAATCCAAAAAAAATATGGAAAATGTTCATGTGATCCAGTACAAAAATTCTACCAGAGCAAAGTCTCGCCAATTCTAACCTATGGAGCTGAGAACATGTTTGGGTCCGAATACAAACTATGGTCATGACGCGAAGGCTTTTTCTGGAAGACAATTCTCCAGATCCCTCAAGGGAAGCCAACTGCGAGTGTCCTGTTTGAAGTAGGGATGCTGTCACTTAATGCAAGGATCACTTGGAATAAGCTATCACTATTTTGGAAGACATGTGATGAGGCAAATTTACCTCCTTTCAAAATTTTCAGAGAAGAGATGAACCCAAAGAAATCAGCGCTAAACGAATGGAAACAGTGCAAAGTGATACTAATTCAACTCGGAACAGATGAACGAACTCTTTGGTATAATCCAGACCCTGTGAAAAAGAAATTGTTGGATCGTGATTGGCTCGAAATAGCAGATAAAAGATTGACCCATAAATCCATGCAAAATCTACCACCAGAAGCAAAAAAAACGAAATACGCTTCCGAATTACCCTAAGCTAGAACTATGCATGCGTTTAAGAAGGTTGTTTCTAAAGTTCCGATTGAATATCTTTGAAACAAAAGAAATTCTGAGTCACCGACGGATGATCCCGATAAACAATACAAAATGTAGACTGTGTGCTAAGGACAAGGAAAACTTCAAACATCTGATTCTGTATTGCAGGGACCCAAGGATCCAACGTGAGAATTGTCTGGGTAAAAACCAGACGTATAACGCTGAAGAATGGTGGAAACATCTGCACATCGGGGAAAGCAAAAAGATGATGATTGGCGTGATGCGATTTTTACAGCAAATCCAAATCCAATTGGAGACAAGATTCCACATACTTGTAGCGATGCCGCACAGGGCGAGAGAAAAGAGACTTGATGTTTTAAATGAAAGACTCATAAGATAAGTAGCAGTCTAATTTTTGAGTAAAGTAATATGTGATCATCAGAATGATGAAGGAAAAGGATTGATAGGAAAGATGAATGATTTTAGAGAATAGGAAAAATGCTATGTTGACACATTTTCTTGTCTTTTTCTTTGTTTTTTGTTTTTTTTCCTCTTTATGTGTATCTATTTTCAAAAAGTTTGTATAAACTAAATGAAATAAAGAAAAGAAAAGGCCTTCTCACACCACCCAGGACTTCACTGGGTGGAGAGAATATATTAGAGGATTTGGGCCTTGCTGAAATCAATAGTTCTCTATTGCTGGCAAGAGTTTTGGCCTCTGGATCTGGAAGAATATTAAAGCTGTCAGCTGTCTCTATTTATGCTTTAAAATGACATCACAAAGTGGGTGTATGGGCCGGCTTAGCTAAACTTGCCCCTGTGAGCTGGGAGGATCAAAACTTCACCTCCGCCTTGCATTTGAATGATTGGATCAAGGCCGGATGATGTCACATTGTGTGGTTTGCTTTGCAGTCCTCAGAGACCTCCCTTTAGCCACTGGTCTCTAAATCGGATTTCATACTAAATGTAAATTTCTACATTGGTTACCTTTATACAAATCACACACAAAGATGCCATATTTTATGTAGCAGCTATTCCTCCAAACCCTGCAGTGGTGGGATCTTGTCTCAATTTTCTACAGAATTTTGTACTTTTCGCTATGAACACAATTTCCAAATGTTATGCAAATTTCCACAAATGTGTGTGTTTAACATAGGGATGTGCATGTACATTTTCACAGTTCTAACATGAATACATTTCGCACAAAACCACATATATTGCCATTCCTGTCCAGAACATGTCACACAGTTCTACTGCCTGATCACGCGTGCAGCCAAAAATAAAATTAACAACTCTGTCCTTTTTAAATTTTTCACCACTTTTCAAAACAAGTTATGAGACTTTTAAAAATGGTTAATTGTTCATTCTTAACAGCAGATGGTCGCTTGGCTTCACCCCTTTATCTCACCTGGGAGGCCAGTGCATCCCCCTCCTTGGGGAAGTGACTTCCAGGAGCGATTTACGACCACCTTCACACCTCCATTTCCTGGGCTGAAGCTCTGTCATTGTTCCTTCTCTTTCTATAGACGAAAGCCTGGGCTAACCCGCAATTAGCACCTCTCAGTGAGTTTCTGCTGAGAGGATGGCCCTCCTCTTGGGTGGAAAAACCTGACTTTCAACTTCTGGCAGCTCAGCCAGGCTAATTAACTTCTTAAATCCAGAAAAACCAAATTTGTTACATCAAACATAAATACATTACTTTATTAGCCTTAAAATCTGTGGGATCAAAAACACAATTAAGATGTGTATTCCTTTTTGGCAACAATCCTTTTTATGTTTGCTAATACAGCAGACCTTTTAGTTTTAGATCACTTTAAAGTTTCATCAGTAACTCATCTGACAGCTGTCATTCAGGTAGCCCAGGGCACTGCACCCAGATTTTGACAGAGGCTGTCAGTTTATAGACAACCCAGTTTGTCTGATGAATGTTTTGCTCTTCACATTAGGACTTTGTATGTTCACAATGCTTTATTAGATTCATGCATTTTAGCAGCAGGCAAGATTTTAAATTTTGTCAAGTGTTGTGTTATAGGCATTTTGGAGTTTTTAGCAACAAACCAAATGTCATTTGTAGGCACATTTTGGGGTTTCACTTGCACAGTGCTGCTTATCTCTCTGCACTCTGTTTGTTGGTCATGGAGCCCACTGGCACATTTTCTGCAGGGTGTGCTCTATTCCACCGCACATGCACCATGAGTGGCAGGTTGTGCATTCCTCTTTTGTGTGCTGAAGCACATGGTTTTTGTAGGTTATTGGCACGCACAAGGGTTTTGCCGCCATTGTTGCCGTTTCTTTCACCATAACTGGCAGGGTGATGCCGCATAGCATAGCAGAGTCGGTCAATACATCCCACAGGGCGAAGACAATTACTTCTATTCCTATATGTCAAAGTTGATGGAGACAAAGCAAGGGATGAATTCTTTCATTTTTTAGCTACTGTAATGGAATCAGCATGTTTGCAAGGATACACCTTTGCCAATCAAGAAACTGTGTCAATCACAACAAGTAGATAATCAAAGGTGGCACAGTTAGTCATTGGTATGGAATCGATCTGAATATTTACAAAAGAACTGTGACAGGGTTCGATAGCCACTTGTGTAGTCTTCACGTTTAGCAAAGTACTTCTGAGCAATGGTAGGGAACCTGGGAGCAGACCAATATTTCTTTTAATCTGAAGTCATTTAACCTTTGCTGGAATGAGACACTGAGTGTCCGAAAAAGAGAAAGGTATGGCTATAAAGACATTGGGGCCACTAAACGGCCAGATTCATCATGCCATAGGCGATCTGAACACAAAACACAACCTTTATTTTCCCAGCTCTTTTTCTCGGCTTGGGCCCTCCTTTTGGAAGTCTGTCAATATCTCTAAGGTGAGGATGAACATCAGAAAATAGTCAGGAGGCCGAGGGCCATGTAGGGCCACATGCTTTGCAGGGAAATCTGCCAATGCATTACCTTGTGTGATATCATCAGAGAAGCATATGTGTGTCAGGAGGCATGTGGGCAATAAGCAGAAAGTGGTAGGGTGCACAACAGTTGAGACAACTTGTACATTCAAAATTAGGAGACAATAGGTGATTCACAGCAGAGGTCACATGTGCCCTACATGCAGGTGTACTGCCTAGACTGGGCAGCAGACACAGAGACAAGAGCCAACCAAAGAACACAAACACAAGCCAGCCAAGATACTGTGTGGGGGAGTCTGGGGCAGGGACTACAATCTCCAGCAGCTTCAGCAGCCCCCATGAGGTCAACACACAGTCAGGAGACTCCCTGGGCCATATCTGGTCCTACACGCATACGTGCGCAATGAAAACTCATTCGTGCTTAAGATTTCACACAGAGTGGACACACTCCAGGAGCTTCTCTCAATGCAACCCTCATTGAGGGGGCAGCACCCTGCCTGATCAACGTTCAGGCCATACTGCCTGCACGATAAGTACCACAGCTCTGCCGCTTGATTCCTGCTACATAACCACATACTAATTTCATGGGGTACTAATTCCTGCATGCATAGGGACGTCATTTAGGGGTCACCAGAGGTCACAAGTGTGACCTCTCAGTTCTGCCTTGCAACCTCTGCGGTCTCTATTGCGACCTCTAAAAAAAAAAGATTTTTCATTTAAGTTTTTTTTTTTGTCATGCAAGCTCCTGGGCTGTGGCCAGCACCATGTGGCTCTTTACTTCTGGAGTGGCTGGCTTTCTTGTTCAGGCCCCTTGAAAAAAAAGAAGACAAATAAGAACAGGGGTGTCATAAGTCTAACACTTTCAGCAATGACCGTAAATAAGAAAGAATAGGAATACCAAATAATGTGTCTTTCTGGAATTCTATACAATAATTGCTAGACTCATTAAATGTTTATTTCAGGCACACTTCAGGGGTGAGTCACTGATTTAGCCTGTTCTTAAATGCCTCAACTCTGCCTTTCATCCTTCCGAGGTTGATAAATGAGTACCAACACAGGTTGGGTGCTATTGGGTGTATATTTTGTCTATATAAAGCGCTTAAGCGTAAGTTCTATATAATAACACATCATTATCATTTGGTCATGGAAGTCTGCTTGCATTCACAGTAATTTGGTAATATGGGCCTATACACACTGATCATAATGACACATATGGCGATCCATTCTTGTGTGAAATGTACATCTCATTGTAGTGATATCAGAACCATATTTTTCGTAGTGTACAATGCTATGTGATGCCACTTCCTGTGTTTTCAACGGGTGAAATGTCGTGTTCCATTGCTTCCCGCGATATCACTCTGGGGTGGTGTTAAATGACATCACTTCATGTGATGTCATCAGGGGACAAGGGTCGTGTGAAATCACGTCCGCTACCCCAGGCATTTTGGTGAAATAACGTCCCTGTGCATGCATGGGAAGACTGCTTTCCAAACTTTGGGGGTATTCACTGTATTCCGCAGCTATAGTCATTGAACTAAAACTCCTACTGACGCATAGGTCTCTCCATATTAACCTGCAGCATTCTTTGTTGAATTACCAAACGATCGCTGTACTATTACATGAACCAGTGTATCCACATCACCTAATTGTGTTTTTTTGTAGCCACACAGACGCAGGTATGGCGCTCACATAATCCGACTCCACAGACCACAGGGACAACACAGATTACACTAGGCTTCTTGCACTACAGAGTGCGGGCAAAGAAATAACACCAAAGCAAAGTGTTTTCTTTCTTTACATCTGGCAGTTTTCATTGCTGTAATTAGATAGTGTTTTGAGCTAACTTGAGTTACTGGAAGCAGGGGAACTCCTGAAATTCAAAGGGTATAAAATAGTGGAAATACTAGTGGCATTACTAGTGGCAATATGGCAATACAATGGGCATTACCAGTGGCAATACCACCCAGTGCGGTAAAAGGGACAGCTATGCGTGTGTTGAAAACTACAGTTCAAAGCAGAATCTGAACACTGTGATATTGGTTATAGGTATGAACGCTAGAGTACATATATGCATGTGTAAACAGAGGCACTCAAGTGCAAGACAAGAGCCAAGGAGCATACCTTCCCTCACTTCCTCCATACCTATCCATATCTCTCCCTATTCCTCTACTCTGTTACCCTAAACTCCCCTTACCCCTCCAATCTGTAGACCTACCCCTCTTTCCCTGCAGGGGTTGCAGCCAACCTGTGTTGCTACTAGTGCAGGTGCCAAAAAAAACCTGAGGGGAGACAGGAGTGTGTGCTACCTCTTGGGACCTGAGAGTGTGAGCCTTGCATTTTACTATCGCTAGCGCAGAGGGCAGCAGGATAGCATTAAGCAGTGCTTCAACATAAGGGGCATTTAGGATGGGTGTGCCATGGGCAGTCAGCCCCTCTGCTTCCAGAGGGTACCATAGTCATGGGAGATGCCAACATTGTAGCATGAATCCATGCAGATAGTGGCTGAGAGTTGTGTGGTGATTGTGGAACCCCTAGTGAGGACATTGAGTTCTGCAACTTGCGCAGAGTGCACTGAAGGGAGCTGGAAAGACTCTAGCACCTCAAAGGAAAAGCAAACAGAGGACACTGCTTGGAGAACACTGGCAGAATCCCGGAGACACGAGCTGACAACAAAGAGTACTAGATCAGGATTAGGGAGAGGAACATCTTTGAGGTTGTGTAGTGAGGTGGAGACAATGGCAACTGCTGCAATGCAATTATGCAGGAAACAATCATCTGGTGTGGGTAAATGGGAGGGAGGGTTGAGAGGGGCACACCTAGTGAGTTTAATGTTAGTAGCAGAGAGCAGCAATTTCTCATACTTTGTGAGGCCTGCTGCAGAGAGGTGTTGTGTCTTACCTCTGAGCATTAAAGAGAGGACCGCGTGAGGCACTGCCATGTTAATTTGGTGGGCAAAAGCGATTTTGTATGCCTTGGAGAGCAGGAATGCTGCAGCAGCAACAGCCCTGAGGCAGCAGGAAAAAGCAGACGCCACAGGACCTAACTGTGATCTGAAATAGTCCACGGGATGTTGCAGTTCCCTGTGCTGCTGTGTGAGTACCCCTAGAGCGTAACCCTATTTCTCATCACAGAACAGAGTACAATTCTTGGAATTATCAGGGAGTGTGAGGGTGGGAGCAATGAAGAGGACAGACTTGGTTTTGGTGAAGGCAGTAGATGTGTCTTCAGACAATTGGAGTTTGTCAGGTTGAGAACCTAGGAGCATTTTCTGCATTGGAGCAACAATGTAGGCGTAGTCAAGGATCAAAGGGCGGCAGAAATTGCTCACCCCTGAAAAAGAGTGGAGTTCTTTCTTTGTGCTATGAATAGGACATTGGAGAATACATGAAACTCTGGAGGGTGCCAGGCACCTAGCACCTTGGGAAATGTCATGCCTTAAATACCGCACCTTGGGAAGTCACAGTTAGAGCTTAGTCTTGTTCACTTTGTGGTCTTTAGCAGCCACTGCATAGGGGAGCGTGCCGCGTGCCTGAGTCAGAAAGGGATGCCTCAAAGGACAGGGATGCTAAGAGAAGGTCATCAACATATTGGATCATACCAGAACCACCAGGGAAAGTGACATCCTTGAGGTCTTCCTTGAGGATTTGGGAAACGAAGGAGGGGGAATCAATGAATCCCTGATGGAGCTATCAATGAGACAGTCGTCTGCCTTTGTAGAACACAAAGAGGTATTGTGAATCTGGATGAAGGAGTACAGAGAAGAAAACGGATGCCAAATTGTTGCATGTGAAAATGGGTGCATCGGGAGGAATGCAGGAAAGGATGGTGATGGGGTCCAGAACCACAGGGTGGGAGGGGATGACAGCTTTGTTAAACTAGCGGAGGTTGTGCGCAAAGCAGAATTCCTTAGTACCCTTTTTGGAAATCAGTAGGAGTGTTACATGGGCTTGTGGTGTAGTACAGTATGCCTTGTTCAATGAGAGAGCCAATGACAGGTTTCATACCTTCTCTGCTTGCGACGGGCGATTGTAATGTGGAATTCTTGGCAATGATACAGTGGGATAAAACGTCAGGTATACAGGTTTAGCAGAAAGAATATGACCCACTTCATTAGTATGAGACGCCTAAAGTGAGGCAAGAATAGTTTGTAATAGACCTGCCACTTGTGCGACCTATGCGGGAGTAATCAAAGAGTCAGCAGCTATAGACATAGAAGTGGTTTGTTGCAAGAGAAACACAGGTTGCTTGAAATGAATTAATTCTAGGCTATCTATCAAAGATCAGGATCCAGGTGTCTTGGACTGGTTGGCACAAGTATTAAAATCATCCAAAAGATAAAGACAGTATAGAATCAGAGCTGATGTCCACAGTCCTATTTGGAAAATACATATTTTGCATGGTCGGTAAATTGAGACAAAGGAATAACTTGTGGTCTGCGAAGTACAGCATCACAGAACTATAGATTCACTGCCACATGTAAGGGTGTATGGTCGGTTTTCTATGTGAACTTATCTTTATAGACCGAGCTAAGGCGTTGCTAGGGGGGCCTTAGGGAGCTATCGCCCCGGGTCTTTTGGTTGCAGCCCCGGATAGAATCTCAGGGGCTGCAAACAAAAGGCTAGCTAGCCCTGAGTACCGACAGTCATGACATTAGCTTAGCCTCTGATCTTTTCCAGACCTAGCAACACCCCTGCTTACACCATCTTCCATCTTGGGGATTGGATGTCAACATATCACCCTACGGTTTGGTCGAGCAGGGCAGAAATTACGAGTGAGCTGCTATCCGAAAGCAATGTTTCAGTAATACAAAGGAGAACAGACTTGGCTTATGAAACGGGGTCATGGATCTCGTTTCCTTATCCTACTGCCGAATGGGCATTTATGATCATGTTGTGTACATTGGAAGGGTTTTGGGGGTTTTTCAATACATTGGGAGGCTTCCAATTCTGGGCAAGCGGGCACGTTTTTCTGGTAATGAGAAGAGATGTATATAATTTAGATTTTTAAGGTTCGAAAGCCATCTGATGGGCCATATTCTCAATATGTAGCACAAATGAAAATAGAGCAGAAATTCACCATTCACTTTATTCTCAAATGTGACCTGCGCATTTCAGGAGGGGCTGGACAGTGACACCTAGATGCACTGTCCACCGCCCTTGTATACATTAGTCTCGGCTTCGTGTTCCTGGCGATAAGGTATGACACGCTGCCAGACCCCTCGTGGTTGCTGAGACTGCATTTCATAAAGAGCCCGTTCAGTGAAAGGCTCGAGAAAACATAAAAGCACATAGACGTTCTACTAAGCCAAATAAGGACTTCATACCTTCTGAATAAGGATGTTGTTCTTACCAAAGAGATAATCAGGGACACCCAGAGCGGACTCGATGTTCTGTAACTGGAGACCCTGATATCCCGCTCACTGGCAGATCCCCTGGGTATCAGCCTTTTCAAATTAATCCAGCCCCGGAACCTTATCTCAATGACATGTTTCCAACTCATAAAATTCAGGTTGGACATTTTACCTGCAGCAGAGTTAACCCGTCGACAGAATCCTGGCTGAACACAGTTGTGTTCTTTTGTCCTCCGGAAGTACAGATGAATATGCATGTAGTGTGACCTGTGAGAAATACACACAGTTGAGGAAAAGGTGTCTCTATTTTATTTTCCTTAGTTACCAGACAAGCTTGGCTTCCGACGCATACATTTTGTGTTAGGAGATCTACTTTGATGGTGTAGAGTTTGCAGTTTTTATTTTTTTTTACTGGTGGATCAGAGCAAAATTAATGTAAATGCAAGGAACGATTGTTTTAGATTGCCCCATTCGTAGTCTTTGTTTTTAGGGCCATTTTATATTTGATTTTATTTATCTGTAAAGTTTTGATGTAACCTGCTGAAATAGTTGTTACAGATGAAATATCTTACTGTTTAGTCCATCTTTGCAAACCGAGTTCATCCAATATCATATATGTATGTATAAAGCAATGAACGCTGGGAGGCGAAGGGATTCAAAGCAATCCAGCCATGGAGGAAAACAGTCAGAGCATCACTCAGTACTGGTGTTGCAGGATTCATAAGAGTGCAACCTTGTGATCTCGGGCAAACAGTGCATCACACAACTTGCTTTGGCATCCTATGGGGATTAAAGAAAATCAATTTACATAGAGAGATGGAAGGGCGGCTTGCAACCACAACCTTGAAATCAGGTCAATGCAGTATAACAAGAAACGTTGTTTACCATGGAGAGGACATAAAAGGAGCTATCACACAGACGTGAAAGGATTCAATGCAGACTTGTGATCATTTGTAAACAGGACGTTCTGAGGTTTTATGCTCCACCCATGGAAGAAAGAAGCAATCAGAGCAACACTCAGTAATGTGTATGTAGGGATTCATTGCAGTTCATCCTTGCTATCTTGGGCAAACAGTACATCACAGGTCCTGTGCTGCAGCTAAGGGTACCATTGGAAATATTAATCACTGATAAGTGACTATATCACCAACCAGCCTTGTAAAATTGGGCAGGCAAAAAGTATGCCCCGAGTGCCATTATGAAGGAATGCACACAGCACTTTAATGCAATGTAATATAAAGTGGTCCTGTAAAACACAACTCTGCTATTTTGCAGCCTCAGCGTGAGTGACTCTTCAAAAGAAAGAATGAGGTTGGGTTGTTAGTGTTGTTGTTATTTATACAGAGGGAAAGGCAGGGGAGCATCCCATAATGTCCGTGCTTAAAGGTCCAAAGTACCGGAACCCTAAGTGCCAATGTGATTCTACATGAGTAGACGATTGGGAAAACAAGTACTTTGGTGTGGAAGGGAGAGCTAAAGATTGGTCAGCTGGGCAACAACGTAGGGCATGGTTATTTAATGGTGTTGTTGGGATGCTATATGCTTAAGGAGGTGAGTGGAGGTGCTGCTCCAATACTGTGCTGTGCAAGTCGGTTGTCAGAAAGCAACTCCATGAGTGGAGATTCTGTGTCACGCCATCCTCCCATGAAAAGAACATATGGTGGCGTACTAAGGTGCCTTTCTCTAATATTGTGGCACTCCTCAACGTTGTTTCTGACTTCCATGTATATCCTAGAGGCCGGATGGTGGTGTATCGTTTCCCCAATCCTGTCTTGCCTTCCTGCTCTGCCAACTGCTCTGCCAACCGCAACTCTAGGGTTCTTAGACTCCTGTGTTTCCCACCTATATTTTTCCCTGACTATATTGACCCTACCAGGATGTATGCTATCGGAGAAACCCTCTCTCGACCTTGATCCCTTGAACCCTCCATCTCTGCTTGGAATATGAACTTGACTCTTACCTGGATTGTTGGCTGCCTGTTGCATCCTCGTGCCGTCGGGTTGTCCACGTTTGTTTAGCTTCGCTGGATCTCCAGACTTGGGTTGGAGTCTCCTCCTGGATCTGTATCTGCAATATACAACCAGGTACTTATTATACATCAACCTTGCATATGTACCTTAACCTATTCTGAGGGTAAGAGGCTCCTGTTGTTCGCTTTGTCTATGGTCCTGAGGGTTGCCGCATTCTGAGTGGGCTACTACCTCCGCCCTGGGGTTATTGTAGCTCTCCCCAGGAGGGTGTTGGTGCACTGTGGATCTGTGGAGTCACGCAGAAAGACAAACCTGACATCGGTGGCTTTATGATGTGTGCGGCGTTAACTGTGTGAGTAATGTAAGGTGCAGATAATTAAGGACGTGGCTTGGTTAGAAGGCGATGGGAGTTTAGGTGAGAAGGAATGGTGAGGTCCTAGTTAGTACTTCTGATGTTTTGGATTTGTGTGTAGCGTCCGTCCGCAGGGTTTCTTACTCTCTTGCTATTAGGTAGAAAAGGGTGCTGTAATGTCCCAAATTGCCCGGCTTGTCTGAGGCTTTGGTACCTTGTCTGTTCATGAAAGGGTTTGTCTGAAAAGTCGTATGGAGACCAAACTGAATGAACCCTTTCTCCAAATCTTTGCTGGTGGGTTGAGAGATGTTCCATGATAATTTAATATAGTTCAGGGAGGAAGGGTCCCATGTGTTTATATCCCTGCAAAAATATAGCCATTCAAAAACATTGCCATATTTTTGCAGCAATATTAAGCTATGGAACCTGCGGCGGACATCCCTCAACCCCCATATTTTTTTAATTGAGTGGGGGACCCCATAAATTATCCATAAATGATCCCCACTAATAATATTGCTAATAATATCAATAATAATATCGGCTATGGCTTTACCAGACGACCAGATATACATGGCAATATTTTCGGTGGGATAGTATTAGCTGATACCGCAGGAAGATCCTGCTGGGTGCATTTAAAGTGAACATGCACCTGTAGGTTGAAGGTTTGCCTTGGTTGGCTCATGCTAAAGTTGGTTAAGTGGCTAAAGAACGTTGCCAGTTTGTACTCCTCCAAAAGGTCAAGCCTTTCACCCGTCACCCCCGGGTTTCAGAACAGTTGTCCAAGCCCTGCCTATCTCTCACCCAGATGCACACGACACAATTATTGCAGGAGCCTAGATGCCACCGTGGCCCCTCTGAATGCTATCCATCCCGCGGCAGCACACCTCATCAAAGAACTAACACAATTCAACCCCATCACCCCTCATCCTCAAAGAATTGCACTTGCAAGAACTTGAAGTCACAACATCGTTCAAGGGAGCCCACATTGCTTTCAAAGCAAGTAACAGCCAAAACACAACTCTATCTACCCGAGTATGTCACCATCTCTGGATGCCAATGCACCACAACATTGACATACTAGAAACAAAGCACTACAATAGGAAATATACCAGCAAGCAGGCATTGGGCCTCATTTCAAGTGTGGCGGTCCGGAAATAAGGGTGCCGGTAAGCTTCCCGTCTCCCTTGTTTCCGGACAGCCACACCAAGAGTCTGACTGCCGAGGCCGCTGCGCCCGACAGGCCTGACCCTGCTGGGCACAGTGGCACTTGTAGACAGACTTGTGACAGAAGCACCGGCACCTTAAGCAACTGTGTCAGTGCTTCCGAGTCCCCCTACCTATGGAGTCCTTATGGGACTCCATGGGAATGCGACTTATATTTTCCGGTGCCTGACTTGCTGGGCCACGGGGACTTGTAATGTCCCACAGCACCGGGAAGCTAGGTGCCGGACACAGTGGCAAGTGATTGGTGGCAACCCGCTGGTATCATGAGCGGATTACCGCCGACATCACATAATGAGGCCCATTGTCCTGTTATACACCTATCTGTAATGAATTACCAGTGCAAGTAATAGTTGGATCGCATCCTACATTTCATGAAGTGAAGTCTGTGCTCTGCAAAGAACGGACGATAGCACCGGGGCAACATGCTAGTTTTGGAAGGAAGAGCACACAGAGCATCAGAGGTTTGAATCCCGGACCTGCACTTAGAAATCGAACTCGGGAAGTAAGTGCGTTATGAAAAAACAATTCATTTAAATAAATCAATATCTTGCTGATCTATTCACTCAGAACCGCTACTATTCCTCTCTAACTCGATCACATTTCTAATACGTCTAATATTTGTAATGAGTGCCTCCTATGTATAGCACTATTTGTCTTGCCGGCTAGGTAAGCCCTTTATAAATCCCATGCATAAATTGTTTTTTCTTCTTCCCTTCTACCCTCTTCCTGAACTTCCCTTTCTCCCCCTCTCCCCTGCTCTCATGCTTTAGCACTTGCACGTTTCGAATGTTTCAAGACCTTTTAAGAACGTTTTTGTTTTTGTTTTATTCCATCTTCCTCATCCCTATTCCCCCTCCCCTTGTATTGATGTGCCTTGAAACACAATTTTGCTGTTTAGTGCGCATTACAAATAACCAATAAATAAATAATGAAAAACAATACATACATCAGGGGACTGGTCTTGATCTATTTGATTATTTAGTTGTAAACAATGTTCACAAGGGTTTTTGATGTGCTGTTTCAGCTGCAAGTCATTGGGGGAGCAGGGGATCTGCCAGATGATTCAGAAAGCCTTTGTTCCGTGGCTGATGTGCTCATGGTCCCAAACAAAGTTTGCAGAGAGCTTAGCTCGAAAAATCTCATTCTCTCATAGTCCTATTCTGATGAGTTGCATGCACATTTGTGGTATGTCTGTGTAACATTGGAAGGGGTCATCCCTCTGATCGAAGTTACCACGGTTGTGAATGTATTGATTGAGGTTGTAATGCTGATTTCACAGTGGTCTTAGTTAAATAGTCATGTTTTCAGTTATTTTCTGAAAGTTAGGTGGTCTTTCTCTGGCAGATTCAGCTCTTCCTCTGTGGGAGTTCCTCCTTAACATCACCAACCAATCACAATAACCCATCCAGCAAATAGGGTCCAGTTTACCTTACCATCATATCATGGAAATCTGTTGGTTGTCTCCATGACCATCAGTCTGGCTTCAGAGCTTCCAGAAGCACAGAAGCTGCTCTCCTGAACATCTTTGAAGAACTGCTCTCTAACCTCGATTCCAACACCCCCTGTGTCCTCATCCTACTTGATCTCTCTCGACTTTGACATAGTCAACCATGGCATCCTGCTCAACTGTCTCTGTGATGACCTGGGTATCACCGACCAGGCCCTGGCTTGGCTGACTTCTTTACTCTCTGATCGTATCTCCCAGGTCCAACTTGTCACCTTCCTCTCCTCTATCTCTATCTATACCTGTGGTGTTCTCCAGCGGTCTAACCTCTCTCCCAGGCTGTTCAAACCAATACCTGGTACTTCTTGCACACCGCATTGGCACTCTCTGCCCCAACTTTCAGTGTTATGCGGATGACACTCAGCTCATTTTCAGGCTCCCTTCAGCAACATCTTCTCCTTCTCACATCTCTGACTGTCTGTTTGCTATCCAGGGGTGCTGTGCCGTCAATAATCTCTGCCTTAATGCCAGTAAGACTGAGATTCTCCATATCGGCACACCTGCTCCCTCCTTTCCTGTCACTCTCTGGCCTGCCTCTCTGGGCCCTCTTCCTGCTCCCACCTGTGAGGCTAAAAACCTTGGGTTCATCTTCGACTCCACACTCTCCTTCTATCCACACATCTCTGACGTCTCTAAGAAGTCACACTACCAGCTGCACCTCCTCATGGGTATTCTTCTTTTCCTCTCCTTCCCCCAGAAGGTCACTGTCTCCAGAGCTCTGGTTCTCTCTAGGCTGGATTACTACAACAGCCTCTTTCTAAATCCACCTGCCTCTACTCTCCGCCTTCTGCAACTCATTCAAAACAGGACTGCGAGACTTATCCTTGGCCTGAAGCCCAGGGATTCTATAACTTCAGGACTCAAATCCCTGCACTGGCTCCAAGTGGCTCAGAGGATTAAGTTCAGAACCCTCTGCATTGTCCACAAGGCCTTCTGGAGTCTGGGGCCTCGATACCTTCAACTCTCTCTTCCTAAATATCTTCCTTCTCATGCACTTCGCTCATTCACCACCAACTCTCTCAGGGTCAGTCGCTTCTCCAAGCAATGAGTTGGTGGTAGATCTCTTTCTTCGGCTGGGGCCTCCCTCTGAAAATTGAGGAGAACCATTTCCAGTTCCGGAAGCACCTCAAGACCTTCCTCTTTGTTTCTGCTTTCTCTCCTCCTCTCCTCTGCTGAATTCCTGGCTTAATCTGATACTGCACTGGTCACCTGCTCTGGGGCCTAGGTCCCCTCCCTGCCAGTTGCACACCTGCACTGCCCCCCTGGCAACCCTTGCACTCTGGGCTGTTCTGAATCCCTGCAGCCCCCTACCAGCCCCCTACCAGCACTTGACACCTGATGTCTGCACTTACCCTTGCACCTGCCACCAGCGGGCCTCACTTGTTTTTATTTTTATTTTATTTTATTACTACTGTTATCCTATGTACTGCACTTCCCCCTTCTCTTGCACTTTTCCCCTTATCCTCTCCCTTGCTCTTGCGCAACCTCAATGCCACCTGGCCTAGTAGGATCGTCGTCTCTGTCTTCCCTCTGTTCCCCCTCCCATGCCTCGTCGCACCTTGAAACACTTGTGTATAGGTGCGTTAAATAAATGCCATATCATATCATATCATATCATGCATGAGAGAGTTCTTGCTTTCCTGGACCCATAAATCAGACTTCTGGGCTTATAAGATCCCATGTTGTCAACAGCTGAGAGCAATAATGCATTATTATTTGCTCTCACTTTGGTCATTTACTCTGCTTGGAAGTCTGAGTCCAACTATTGGAAGCAATGCCTGTAGTTATGATTAATTGCAAACCTTCCAGCCATCAACATTCAGTTTTGCTAATGTAACCTCGAGTGAGATGAGTGTGCCCAGACGTGGGTTCCCGAGCCTGCAGTGCCAGAACACTCAAGAGACAGTTCACTGATGGTGCCCAATGAGGCTGAAACATGTCTGGGGATGTTTGTGGTATTTTGCAGAAAGGATGTGACCTAGCAGCTCAGTTTGGACCACCCCTTTTGTGGTGGGACGTTGCCTGATTTGCATAGTGTCCTTCCCATTCTATAATGACATGGCAGACTGAAAAACAATAGTCTGGAGAATTTCCGGGAGTAACATCAGTAGTTATGATTAATTCAAAATATTTCTGCCTTCAACCATCAGTTTTGCTAATTGTTTTTGAAGGTCTTCGTATGGGTTGCCCTCCTATCTCACTGAGAATCTCCTAGTTTCTTAATGCAACAGGGCCTTGTAGAGTCAACTTTGGTTTTGCTTGGAGGTCCACCTTTACCACAAATCAGCAACATCTACACATCTCATGGCCTGTATCAAGGTTACCTTGTGGAATTAACTGTCTGTTTCCCTCAGGACAATGTTCATGTATTCTTTTACACAATGTCTGCTGGGTTTCATTTTCTTACCGTGTGACTTCATTATTTTGTATTATTTATAATGTAAGTCTTAACTGTTGCATTGGCCCTCATTACAAGTCAGGCGTTAAGGGTTTAACGGCGCCATCGGCGCCGTTAACCCTTAACGCCTGATTAAGAGGTCCCGGGTTTTAACGCCTGCTTTTTGCAGGCGTTAAAACCCATGCCGCAAAGTGACCTTGGTGCTAAGTATGGTGCCGCAATTTGCCGTACTTAGCATTTACCTTAGCATTTACCTATGGGGCAAAAATGGGAATGGGGAAGGGCAAATGGTTAATGGGGAATTACCGCCCCACTCACCTTGGAATGGGGCGGTAATTCCGCCATCCACCATGGCGGAATCCGGCATGGACCATGGTGCTAATAGCACCATGGTCCACCGCCTGAGTTGTAATGAGGGCCTTTGGCTCTATTTGTTATGCACATCACTGATACACATTGTGATGTGTTGTTGAGGCTTTATGCACGTTTCAAATAACAAATAAATATAAACATATTGAAACACCATTTGTTGCATAGGCACCTTACACATATCCAATAAATATAAATACAAATATTCAACTACAAAAACTTTGATAAAATTTGGATTGACACAAAATATGTGTACAAATAAAACAAGAGTATGGGAGCCCCTCTACTGAGAACTAACATGGGCCACATACCCTGTTCTATCTCATTTCTTCTACTCAGGAGGGTCTGCAACCACGTTTTTGATCACTGCAACCTTCACTGAGCTGAAATATCCATTTGCATATCAGTCCAGTCACACCAACAAGGGCAGTCCAGCAATTATATGCTAGGCAATTCACCTCTGAACAAGAGGACCATCAGTAATCCCAGACATGTGTTTCACCTTGTCGGGCCTCATCAGTGAGGTGAAGCTGGGAGACCACATCTGAATTAACCTCATTGTGAATTAACTCCTTTTGTTACTGTGGTTCAGACGAAGAATTTCCTAGAAATTTAATGCTGCGCTGCGCAGGTGGGTGAGACCAGACTGATATTCAAATGGATATGTCTCTTCTGCAAAAGGTAGAGTGAGCTAAAATGTGGTTGTAGACCCTCCCGAGGGGGAACCAGTCAGTAGAACAGGTTATTTGACCATGTTCATTCTCTGTGAAGGAGCCCCCAGACCTACTTGTATAAATGTTTAGGGAATTTGGGTTTTACCCTAAGTTTCCCAGGGTAATCTATACTTAGACAGGCACAGCTTCACCTCATGGAGGAGCCCGATGAGGGCCCAAAAAACGTGTCTGGGGTTGCTGCTGTGACTCTCGTCAGAGGAGAATTGTGGAAGAGGCAGTGAGCTAAAACGTGGTTGTAGGCCATCCTGAGTGGATGAAATTCCATAGAACAAGGTATTTGACCCATGTTTGTTCTCAGTAGAGGTGCTCACAGAACTTTTTGTACAAACTATGTTTAGTCCATTCTGCATTATCCACGAAAGAAAAATGTTTATACATTGAGCACATGTGCATGGTTTACAATGATGCTAACATTAGATAATCTGGAGAACCTGGGCTGTTGTGGTAAGTGATACGATATGATATGATAAGTAATTTATAACGAAGTAATAAGTGAAAGCAATATTGTCCTATGATGTGAGTATCCGAGCCAATCATGGCAATGCCTTGCAAATGATGCAATTTCTTTGGCATATGACATCAATTGCTGGAAAATGATGGGAGTAACCTTAAAAATAGCTATAACATATCCACAGCACACGTATTTTCCAATGATTATTAAATCCGCTCTGTGCAATGAAATGCATCTAATTATTCATGCATAATTTAGTTGTTATTGACAGTAGTCTATACATAAAATAGTATTAATGCGGCACATTGTAATCTAAAGTTGGACTAAAAGGTGGTACTACAGACAATGAAGAAAGTGAATTTAGCATGAAAGTCACAATGTTTGTATTCTTTATAATAGAAGCAGCAATGAGTGTTCACTTAATTCTTTATGGCCTGAGGATCAGAAATCTGCCCATTAGAATATGCTTTTTTAGCTTCATTGTAGGCATTGTATGAACAGGAAAGCATGAAACTTTGATTATAGTGGTCATTAAGACACAGACATAACAAACGTTAGTACATCTTGCAAGACACGGAGCTTAATAAATACCTTTTGCATCCAGGGGAATTGCCTTGAGGTGTGAAACATGTGTCAACTCATGTTAATCAATTATTCTTCATCAATGCCCTCCATTTGACAGTAATTAAATGTGTTAAAGCCAACATCATTAGATTACATCTAATGATACATATGTAGGCTACGGGTTTGGCATAATTGTTCAAATGTAATGCTTTATAATCAGAAAGGTTCAGTTGCTATTCATACATGCTTATTGATGTTTTCGGGGATATGTGCCCTGTCAAATTAGTAGCGATAAATAATAGCACTTATACAAATATTAAGTTTCTCTTTTGCACAATTACATTTTATTTTGTTGAAATAATGAACGTTTAAGTCCCCTGGCAGGGATTCAAACCTCTGCCCTTCATGTTCCACAAGGACATATGCAGCAAAGGGGTATCCGGTCATTGCATCTAAAACAAATTATCGACAAACCATACAATTGAAAAAAAGCATTGAAAAAAACATAGAATGTGTTTTTTTCAATGGTAAAGGGTTTAGATTAGTAAAAATGTGTTTTAAACCATTAAAAAGGGTTGTGGGGGAACCCCCCACCAAAAAAAAGAAATGCAATTGATTTTTTTTAGATGCTTTGGTGTCAATGGTGTGGTTTGTCGATGCTTTGACTGTCAATGCAATCACTAGGAACCAGCAAGGGCCCAATGTCCTATCTATTTATTAATACATGGTATTCCTAGACCTACACCCAAGGTTAATGAAATGTAATTCATTTACAATAAAAGAGAATAAAGGAATGGTGCAAAACCACATTGAATTAAAGAGCATCCATTCAACCTTAAAAAGGCACACATTTTATCCATGTAGATCAGAAGGCTGCATGCAGCACAGATACATGAAGTGGTACCTGAGTCTGGACGAACTTCTCTCAAACTGGCCCGCAAAAGCAGATCCATCTTTCAGAGAATGTTCATTCCTACCATGATAGCAGGCCCAGCTTTTAGTGGCTGACAAATCCCTGACAAATGTGCGATGTGCTTCCAGGTTGCGCATGAAGATGTGTTGTCCAATACGGAGTGGCAGGTCTCATCATGAATAATGGGTTTGTTCATTGGGTTAATCTAACCAATCAGGGTCCTCTCACTTGATTCACCAAGTTGACTTGAGTTTGTACAGCCAATCAGAGGTGAACAATCCACAAAAGGAAGTGTGTCACCCTTTTCTAAGATGCTGCTGATTTCTTGTTCCTTTGTGGGTTTTGCATTCTCTTCCTGGCCACCAGTTTGTGCGCTCAGGCCACAGAGCACAGCAGATTCTCTGATTCAGTGGAGGAGACAGAGACATTGGTGTAGGCCTCAGGAGTGGGAGAAGAGGCAAGGCCAACGGAAGAGGTCATGGTCTTGAAAAGCACAGAGGTATGGCAGGGATGGCCTTAGGGGGACGCCTCCATTGAGGCATTGGAAGAGCAGGAAGGCTTGACACTCACATGGCATCCTGGAGGAGGTGTTTGGGATGGCTTGTTCTGTAATTGTGGTTATAAAGGAGAAAGATGTCTTTACCCTCCTGCTCAGAAGCGGTAGAGGACTGACAGTAGGAGTCCCAGTAGGAGGAACAGCCTGTGGTGCTGCCACAGCAGGAGGTGGCCCTATGTGTGAGATGAGGAGAGCAGGATCAGGAAGAATTTGAGGTGGAGACTCTTACTGCTGTGGCAGAGGGCAAAAGCCAGGGAAGACGCCAGGGAGTGATGACCTCTACCCCTCAAACATACCATAGTATCATAAAGGGTGGGAATATTTTGCCACTGATGATGACTATAAGGGGTGAGAAGCATGAGGTCTTGTCCATTGTGGGGGGCTGTGGAAAGTGACAAGGGGACCATGTACTAGCTCTGACAGCAGTGAGAATCCAGGTGTGCTTTTGACACAGGAGGATAAAATATGATTGTACGTCCTCAGAGGCTAGCAAACATGCAGCCAACACCTCCCTCGCTAGTAGTGGTGAGGTGGAGAGTCCTAGCACATCCCAGGTCCAACGGCAGTACAGCAATGCATTGGGTATTGTATGGTTGAACCCATGTACCCATCAAGCTTGCCCAATTGGAGTCAGTGATACCTGAAACTGGGGCCAGTGACAGGTCATTTTTTCCAACACCATCACACGTGGTTTGGGGCAGGACTCCTTGGACTACGCTAGATGACATAAGGCTAACTGCTGCCTTTATTGTTAGGAGTTTGCTATTGCAGGGGTTTGGACCATGTAGCAGTGTTTGGCAACTTGAAATAACATATGGAGCTCTACCAACCTTCACTGCCTATATTGTGTTGGAAGGGGTGAGACAGTTATGGAGGATGGACTGGGCTCACAGGTGGACTCCCCATCTAGCGACAGTGGCAGCAGTCTGTTGAAAAGCTGTAGAAAATGAGTCACTGGGAGAGAGCTTGAGAACTTTAGTTTATGGCTGTGCTCTGTGGAATAGTCCAAGAACCTCTGTGCTTTAGTGTGCAGCTGCACTTGGTGAAAAACCCAAGAACATTAATGGGTTACTGCATTACATGGAAGAACATGTGAACATGCAAACCTTAGATAGTGGTTATGGCCTGTAAAACACTCAAGAACCCAAGTGAGTGGCTGTTCTCTGTAAACATTTCTTTTATCAATACTGCTCTGTATCTCCACACTGTGCTACTCACCTACTATGCATTCACTCCTGCTCCCCCTGCTGCTCTTCCTACTCACGTCTCCCTACGCTTTATCCAATCACGCTACAACTTCCTCCTTTCCTATCCCTATTATAAAAGCGTCAACTCAAAACTCCCACTACACCATATCTCTTCCACATCCTTCCAACAAACAAAGCCAACAAGCCAACCATACCTCCTCTAACACCTCTCCATCTCGCCTCTCATCCTCTGAGACTCAACATCTCTACTCTTCCATACCTAATAAACACCACATTGCACTCTGGAATGTTCAGTCTGTATGCAAACAAACGTCCTTTATTACTAACTACTTTCACTCCAGCTCACCTCACCTAGACCTCTTTGCTTTCACTGACACTGACACTGTGGCAGCACTACACAGTTCCAAATTACCCTTCATTAACTCTCCTTGACGAACATTGACATCTACCTAACCCTTATTGACTCTCACTCCAACCATCCTCACTGGCTACAGGGCACTCTAAATTCAATCCTCACTCCTGCTAGGTCCATGACTATCAACTCCACTCTCACAGCTAATGACTAAGCTGAATACTTTGCTGCACACATTTCTAAAATTAGAGACTCTCTCCTGACCTCCTCAAACTCCTGCCTCCTACATTTCTGCCTACTTTACTATCATCCTCTGCCTCCATCTCCCACTTTGTCACACTAATACTGACATAGTCCAATCTCTATTGATGAAGGCTAACTCCTTTTGTGCCCCATCAGACCCTCTTGCTCCTGAGCTAGTCATGCCTATTGCCCCTTTAGTGGCCTCTTACCTTGTTGAACTCTTCAACCTGTCCTTCTACTCCACTTGCTTGGTCACTGTTTTCAAAACAGCCACAGTCATCGCTCTCCTAACAAAGCAAGGGGCTGACCGCACCTACCGGCTAACTTTTCCCCGTGTCTCTCCTTCTGCACTACTCTAAAGTGCTTGAAAGGGGTATGTTCAACTGTTTTACCAGTTCCCTAGACATCCACCTTCTAGAGTGCCTACACGCAGGTTTCCGCTCCTGTCACTCCACGGAAACTGCCCACATGAACGTGTCCAACTCCATCACCTATGCTAAGCACTCCAACCTAACCTCTATCCTAATGCTCCTTGACATGTCAGCTGCCTTTGACACGGTTGATAACTCTGATCTCCTTAATAATCTCTTTTTTCTTGGGATTCAAGATCGAGCCCTTGCCAAGTAAGGGTAACTTGTGAAGTAGTTGTAAGGTCATTACTTATGACATTGAAAGAACATAGCATATACTTCTCATTTTGTGTTGCAGGACAGTGCAATAGTGAATTAAGGTATCTTTAGGAGATACAAAAATAGAGGTAACAGTACAACCCCACAAAATTGTAGAAGGTATCTTGCCTAGGTAAGAGGTCTACTACTATTTTGATATCCATGAGTGGAATGTCCTCTGTAGTTTGGGCCCAATTGCAGGCTTGGTGTGTTTTATGACTACAGAGTAGCAGCATTTTTTGAGAATCTACTCAGGACATTAAGTAATGGTGATCTGAGACCAGCAATCATAGCTGATGGTGACCACAGAAACGTACTCCAGGTACACCTTCTATAAGAGATATGTGACATTACGCTTATCTGAATTCATAAGGGTTTTAAAGAAAAGATTAACTTCCAAGAAACTAAGTGATGTTTCTGTTTTGTGTTTAGGAAATTCCTGGAATATATTGAAGACACTGAGAAAGTATAATCCGCACTAGTTCATCCACTGCATATAACTTTATTAGCATAGCCCCTGATGAAAGCTACAAAACCATTATATTAAAAAAAGACGGCACCATGTGGCCCAATCGGACAGCAACATGTGCATGTAGGGCTTTAAAGAAGAGTATTCATCTGAATCAACATTATTAGCTTTGACATAATGTAGTGTGTTTTTTACTTTGTATTTTTTATTGTTGTAAAATCATTTCTGCCTGGTAAACCTAATCACTTTTTAAGTAACCTTCCTTTCTGGAATAAATATATGATTCATATCCAACTGAGTAGGAAGGTAAATGTATCCCCTTTGGTGGGACTACCGTGCTTAGTAAACACTGGATTGAATCCTACCGTGTTAATGACTCCAATCAAGCATTCCCACTAAATCAGTTCCTTGTCTGGGATTGCTCAAGGGAAGCCCTTATTTATATATTTTTATGACATGTTGTACTCTGGATGATAAACCCTTATATAACGCCCCTCTCTTAGAATCCCCCTGACCCGACTGAGCCAAGAAGTAGGTTTGTTTTGCAAATTAAAAGGGTTTATTTGAAAAATTAAACAATAGATATATATCACACTTTTATAATAAATTAATATTTGATATCACACTTAGACATATGACAGTGATCAACAATGGATGATATTATACTAGCACACTGCTTTAATTACTTAGGAGTAGTATAGAGTATAAGGTAGCTGAGAATGCTTTATAAGGTACAAGGAAATGCAAGGTGGAAAAGAAGCAACACAGGGATAAACTTGATATGAGTTCAACAAAAGATAATATGATTACTTTTCTCTGACAATTCACTCCCCCCTTATGCAATGTAAGGAGATGGAAGTAACACACACAGTCATCAGGAATAAAATTACAGTACAATACAAATTCCGTTCCCCCCTAGCAAGCTTAGATCACAAGGATGATTTTAAACACAGGCAAAGTACTTTAAAGGTGGTATGCAAAGAAGGGGAAATATGCTAAAAATTATTTTAATTCCCTCTAGAGGTTCAGGGTGAGTGATAGCTACTTTAAATTAGTTCAGGATCACTTTAGCAATGCTCTATGAATGATTGTCAGGTTGCAAACGAATTTCAGCAAAAGAAAGCAAGGAGCTGCTATTTTGACACATGAAGAAATTTGAGCCAAATTGCAAATCGCGGCACTTTTTCCGAGTGCGTCGAGCGTGATTACGGAAAAAGTATAATGAATAGAAAGTCGGTTCAGGGTTCGTTGGAAATCCCAGAATCTTAGCTTTAAAATAAATCTCGCTTCTATCACAAACGGTTCAAGAGATACGGACGATTTTGTGGAGGTAGATTTTCAGAAATGAAAGTTTAAAGTTTCAGAATGACAGATGACAGTTTTGCAGCTTTAAAGTCACAGAAGGACACACAATGCTATGGTGTAGTTCTAGATAGGTTAAAATAGTTTGAATTAGATTATTTTAAACTAAGAGATTGGTTTTGCACAGTTCTGGCTGAGTACTCACACTATATTTTGGACAGGAATGCGACTTTGTCACGGATCGGGTCAGGATTGGCTGCGGTTCTCTCGCCACTAGGTACTGGTTCTGCGCACAGCGATTTGGGTCAGCTCTCAGCGATCTGGTCTGGGTCTGGTCTCTCTGGATCTCTGGTCTCTCTGGATAATTCTGCCTTCTGGGTCTGCTACCGGTTCTGGCTACCGGTTCTGGCAAAAGTTCTTGGCAAAGAATTCAAACAGCTCGCCCGGTTGTTGAATAGATTGTAAATGATTTGGAGGCCTGCTGAAAAAGGATTCAGCTTGTGGATTCGGGCCTCTCTGCTACAAGTTCTGGAGTTAAGTTCTGGTCTCTGGAGATTGATGGATTTGAAGTCTGGAGCCTCCCGGCAAAGCGTCCCGCAAGAAAGTGGAAAATGAATGTCCCTGTCTGGCTTCCAGTGGCTCTTTTTATGTCTTTAGAAAGTGGGTGTGTGCGTAGCATAACTGAGCCTGCCCCTCTCAACTTATCATTGGCCCAGTTCTCCTTTCTCCCTTGATTGGGGGAACTGAGTTGTGAGTCAGAGTGATGAGGTAGGTTCATGGTCAGAGGATCCTCCCCTTGTCAAATTGCACACAAATCTATTTCTGATCCAAATACATATTTCCCAGATACACAAGTGGTTGACATTACATGTACATATTACAGATTACTTATGGTACATTCTGTTCCAAATTCCAGTAAATTTTCATTTTTCTAGCGTGAACCCTGTGTCTGCAATCTCCATAATTCATGGGGTTTTGCCTCAGAACATGGTACAGAGTTCTAACACTTCTTAAAATGTGCACAGAAAAATCACAAGAATGATGATGTTATTTATATAATTTTTACAAGTCCGCACTATGAATTATCCATCTTTTTAAAATTATGCTCTGGCCCCGAGGGGTGTGGTTTTACAAAGCACATGGTGGAATTTCTGGTTTATCCACTTCCCCCAAGCTCAGCTTGCTCACAGATGCAGTGCCCCTCCCTGTTTCCTTCCAAGAGGAAGCCATTTACGACCACCCTAATATAACATTTGCCTGAGCCCAAGGCAGTGCTTTGTTTAGTTTCCTGCAGTCCCCAGGTGCCACTTCCCTAATTAAATCAGAGAGGTGTCATCTCCTTTTGGCAGGGGCAGCAGAATGCAGCCAGGCCTGGGAACACAGCTGCTGATCAAGTTTCAACTCCTGTTGGGGGTAGTTGCCGGGCAGAATTCACTCTCTTCAAGCCAGGCTTCAGCCAAATGTCACTTTGGTTCCCAGTTTTCTACATTCAAACCAAACTTGCAATTTTTACACATGCAGCTAGAACGCTGATTCTAAGTTCAAAACTATGACATTTAACAGTTGCAAACTATGTGACACTCAACAGTAGGTCACTCATTTATTTTAAACATTTAGATTTTAGTGTCTTTCAGTCCAATTTCACTTCAGCTGCTGACATCCACAGCTCAGCCAGTTTTGTTATAAACATTGTTTTGGGCTCTTTCTCTTTCCAGATTTTGTATGCACACAAGTCTACCTTCTGCCAAATGTCTGCTGGTGTTCATTGAGATTTCGAATATCTTGCAATGTTTAAAATAGGCATTTTTAGCTTGCATTTCAGAGAAACAAAGGTGATTTCAAAGCGCTTTCTGAGCTAACCGGCACTGCTGTTTTTCCTTTGGCACACATTTCACCCATGGCAATCCTGGCCCATCACGCTCGCACTGGTGGGTGGCAGGTCAGGGGAACATTTTGGTGTGCGCCAAAACTGCGCGGTTCTCCTGGATTCTGGCGCAATGTGGGCTTTTCCGCCATCTTGGATTTTCTAAGCCCACAGCACAAAATGTTGCAGCATAATAGCTCGAACACGGGTCAAAACCCCTGACAAGCCCCCCCTCCCGACTGCGCTTTGATTTCGAGTCGAGGGGGAGTCGGGTGCAAAGGATGTTTTGACACACGCGCTGGTATGTCTGCATCATCTTCTTCCAATTCTGTAGATGGCACAGTTCAGCATCTTTTCCTCCATCCAGTTGGATCGATCGGTTCTCCTCGCCGGTCCTGATGGAATATTGGGCGGTACTCCGGGCCCCTCGTATCTTTGCTTCCGGTCCCCGGGTCGTCCTCCTTGGTCAGTCTCCATGGTTTCATCTCTCCTAGGATGATAAAGCAAAGCGGCAATACACATTCCTAGACATTTTTCCACCACTATTAATGGTGTGGTGAGCACACACATTGTATACATCTGGTTACATTTTTCAGTCTTATTTTAAAAACAAGATATAACAGGAAACATTTTCATACCAGAATCATGATATTTTAGAGACTATATGCGGGATATTTTAGGGTTGGAACTGAATTAATCTGGAGCGGCCCCCTCTGAGATTCCAGAGGATTCCTCCAGTTGCTGCAGAGTGTGCCTGGGATGGCAACACTTTAGCTGATTTATATGTACCCATTTTTCTTCCCCTTCCGCTAGACTACCTTTTGGGATGCGGATCTTATACGCTACTGGGGAGATCTTGTTTAGAATTTCAAACGGTCCCTTCCATGTAGGCAAACATTTTCGCTGTTTGGCCTGGTTTCTTTGGAAATTGTATAGATAGATCTGGTCTCCCACATTATATACTTTCCTGGAAGTTTTCAAATCATAATGGGTCTTCATGCTATCAGCTGATCTTTCTAGTTTCTGCCGAGCGTAGGCAAAAGCATGTTGAAGGTGTTTTTTTAAATTCTCCACGTACTCATGAGTTGTGGAGGCATTTATCAATGTCTGCTCTTGGGTCCTGTAGAGCAAATGCTGGGGAAGCACCATCTTGCGTCCAGTCATCAGCTCAAACAGTGACATTTTGGTTGTAGATGAAGGGGTAGATCTGATGGCCATTAGGACCAGAGGTAATCGGATATCCCAACTTGGCCCAGAATCTGCCACAAACTTTTTTAATATGCTCACAATTATCCTGTTGTAGCGTTCTACTGCCCCAGAAGAAGCTGGCCGGTAAGCAATATGTAGCTTCCTTTTGACCCCCAGTATCTCCCACATCTTAGTCATCACTTCGCTGGTAAAATGGCTACCTCTGTCTGACTCAATCCTTTGAGGTAGACCACAACGGGAAAAGATGTGGTTAATCATCAGGGCAGCTGCTGTTTCTGCTTTGCAGTTTGGGGCCGGGAGACTTTCCACCCACTTGGTAAACAAGCATTTGACCGTCAACATGTACTTGTTTCCTCTAGACGAGCGAATCACAGAGCCTACGAAGTCGATTTGCAAATCTGACCATGGCAGTGTCATACCCCTCTTTTGGAGAGGCGCACGGTGTGTGAGGGATGATGGCTGAAACTGTGCACACACCAGACACCCCTTCAAGTATTGGTCAAGGTCCTGCCCCATGTGTGGCCAGTATGCAACCTCTCAAGTGTTGTGTGAAACCCCCTATGACCGGCTGTGGCCGCATCATGGGCGTGACTTAACATTAGGTTTCGGAATGAGGTAGAGACCACCCACTGATCATGGCCAGCTTGGGATTTCCTTACCAACAAACCGTCTTGGATTCGGAACATCTTTGGACATTTCATCAACACTCTAAGGTCCTCCTTCCCAATGTAATCGGTATCCGTCAGGGGAAAGTTCTCAGGGTCCTCAATGTGTTGGTAAAACTTACCAATTATTGGATCCCCTTTTTGAGCCGTGATCAAATTGGCATCTGAGGTCTCCTTACTCCATTGTGCAGTTGAAAGATCATTGTGAGCATTTGTCTGGGACCTAGTGATAGCAGTGACCTGGATTTCCCCCAACAGGGACTCTATTTCTATTAGATCCCCTTGGATGGCCCCGGTTTTGGCCAGCTGATCAGCTAAGTCATTTCCAGTTTTGTCTGGTCCCTCTACTTTGGAATGACCCTTGATCTTTTTCCAGTAGATGGTCATCCCATTTGATGGGACCAGATCATCAATATTTGTATTAACTTCCCATGTTTCAGGGGTTTGTTAATAGCACATAACATGCCTCTGGTTTTGCAATTAACCAGGTGCTCCACTAACCCATACCGGACATAATCCGAATCTGTGATTATGAACAGTTTGTGGAGTTGATGTTGGACAGCAGTGAGGATGGCTTGATGCACAGCCATCAACTCTGCTACCTGACTACTTCGGGGACCAATTTTGTACCCAGCGGAGGGTTCTGGGGACTCATTCACCCATGCATTCCCTACGCCGGCCACCAGTTCTTTTTCCCCGTTGTTGTCAAAATGGTAAGAGCATCCATCCACATAGACAGTGGTCAATCCCTCACACTTGTCTTCTTCAAAGACTTTGTGTGGGGAATTAAGGTATGCCTCCATGTTGTCCTTGATTTTTAGACTTTCGTCCTCAAGACAGTTTTCTCTGGCACAATCATGCAAGTCAACCAGACCTTGCGCGAGGGGATTCTTCTTGTTTTGGCCATATCTGACCTCCACACGAAAGCCTTGCATTGACAGAATCCAGGAAGTAATTCAGGAATTACTCACATTTCCGGCCGGATTCTGTCACTTGGAGGTATTGCAGAGGCTGGTGTGGAGTCTACACTATGATGTGTTCCCCCTGGATGAACGGGCGGTAATTCTTCAATGCCCCCACCATTGCCAGGAGTGCCTTCTCACAATTGTTGAATTTTTCCTCCACAGAGGATAAAGTTTTGCTCGCATAGGAGATTACTTTATTGACCTTGTCATGCTTTTGGTATAATACTGCCGTCAAGCATGTATTAGAGAACCCTGTCTCCAGGAAAAACTCCTTGTTTCTGACAGGGTAAGCTAGGCAAGGCGCTTGTGAGAGGCTTCTTTTGAGTTGTCTTACTGCCTCGGATTGTTCTGGACCCCATTCCCACTTGACCCCCCCCTTCAAGAGATGAATCAGGGATCTGGTGATCTCTGCGTAGCCCTCAATGAACTTTCTGCTGTAATTAGTCAGTCCAAGGAAGCTCCTTAGTTCCCGCAGAGTTGTGGGATCTTTCAGTTTCTGAAGTGCTTCCACTTTCTTTTCCTTGGGACAGAGACCCTGAGGAGTAATCTCATGCCCCAAGAAATGAACACGTGTTCTACACCACTGTGCTTTTTGAAAGGAAAGTTTTGCTCCGGCGGCCTTCAACTGGGTCAGGACATAACGGATCTCCGCAATGTGTTCCTCAACAGTTGAGCTTTTAATGAGGACATCATCTACATAAGCGAGGTTACCCCTCGCACCCAGGTCGGGCATGGCCTTGTGTAGGAAAATGTTGAATTCATTGCCGGAGTTGAGGTATCCGAAGGGAGTCCGGGTCCATGTGTACTGCTGGCCCCCAAAGGTAAAAGCCAGTTTGTATTGGTCCTCCCTACTGACAGGCACAGTCCAGTACCCATTGGTCAGGTCTATTGCGGTGAATACCTGTGACCCCTGAATCTGGGCCAGCCCTTGGTCAATGTAGGGCAGAGGCCATCGGGAAGTATGGACCCGTTTGTTGAGCACCCTAAGGTCAGCGCAGAGTCTCCACTGGCCGTTTGGCTTCAATATTCCCAGCACCAGATTATTGAAGGTGCTGTGTACTGGACGGATTATTCCCCGGGACTCAAGGTTCTTAATTATTTCAGTAAGGGACTCCATGGATGCGAGGGGCAAACGATATTGCTTCACAAACACTGGAGTTATTCCAGGGTCCGTGGGAATTGTTGTTGTGCGGATGTCGGTGCGACCACAGTCATATCTACCGCAAAGAGATCTTGGAAATCCAAGAAAACTTGTTTCAACTTTTGTTTCTGTTCCAGAGTCACACAGGCATCAGCTAGGTTGACTCTCTCTTCCACCATCTGCCTGAAGCCTGGAAAGACTTCTGGTTTTGCTATCTCAGCGGCCTCCTCCAGCTGGGTGGAGAAGTCCCTGGTCAGAGTGCTGATTTGGACTGGAGGCTTCAGGTGGGAAAGGCAGCCCTCATGGACCTGGAAAATCACCTCATCCCTTCTGAAGTCACAAGTCACGTCTTCCTTACCATAAGGGCAAGAAGTGTATACCAGGAAGTTCCCCCCATGCCGGGTAAAGATCCTGTCTGGTGTTGTATTGTCATCACTGTCACTGTCAAAACAGTCCTTGGGGATTGGTCCTAACAGTTCATTTCCTAAATCAATGGAGAAATGTCAGTCATCAACCGCCATTCCAATAATGGTGCCTGCGGCTAGAGTAATACTCTTTAAGTCGCTGTTATCCACCTCTATTGGAATGGTGTCATATTCTATGTTGACTAATGGTGTTGGGTTTACCCCCAACCCTTGCTGTTGGAGAGAAGCATTTAGATGAATATAAGCATCAGGGTTTTTCAAATTTTGTCCTCTTTTAACTTTCACTTCCAGGGAGAATTGTCGGGTCCTTTCTGGGATGGTGATTTCCTCCTTAATCTGAATTTCAACTGCACAAGGTAGCAATTGATCTGACCTAAATGCTTTTTCTGGATCATCAAAGCCCATTGGATTATCCGCTAATCGGGACCAAGCTTTGAAGTTTATTAGGTCCAAACTAATGGCAAAGCGATTGAGAATGTCACTGCCTAAGTAAAAGGCGGCAGTGACGTCTCGCACGACCCAACAATTATGGACTATGCTGTTGTTGCCAATGGAGATTTTGAGCATACACCTGCTTGGCAGGAGATGTTTGGAATTGGGTGTTTCCAGATCCATTTCCCATTTGTCTATCAGTTTGAATGTGGGAATGGCTGGATCTTTTGGGAGTTGGCGGAAAATGGCTTCGCTGATGAAGCTCTTATCGTTGTTCACACACACACGAGTGAGAACAGAGTCCTTCCAATCATTTAACTGAACAGGGTTGAACAACTGCTCTCCAATTTGCTGAATATCAGCCAGGCTCTCAGCTGATTTCACATCTTTCTGGACTATAGGAGTGGGAGTGTCTGATTGTGGATTGGTAAAGAATTTCAGAGTGTTTCCTTCCAGTGTGGAATACCACCTTAAACTGGAAGGAAGGTTGATTTTCAGAAATAGAGAGGACCCCCCATCACCAGTCTGTTGTCCTACTGCTATTACTGTCACATCTGGAATTTGGTTGTTCTGGAAGTGAAATTCTACTTGGTCAGATTTTTGTTCAACCATGTGGCAGGTGCCGTTTAAACTAATATGGTTGACACTCTGTTTTAATTTTATTGGTCGGCTAGTCTGGGTCCAGAGGACATTGTTTACGCAATCTATTAGAGGTGACAACCTTCTCAGGAGGTCATTCCCTAGTAAACAAGGGGAGCCCTCTGACGTCACTACTATGACCGGGTGTTTCACCTTGTGTTGCCCAATTTTAATGTCCAAATCTGCAGTGCCCTCGACAGGAATTTCCTTCCCGTCAAAGTTCTGAAGTTGTCCAGGAAGAGAGGTGAGAGGAATGCGGTAATTCTCCCCCCTTCCTACATATAGTGCATCAAAGGCCCTTCTGGACAGAAGGGTAGCTTGGGATCCAGTGTCCACCAGTGCCACAATTGTACCCTGCCCCTGTACTTGTACCGGGGCATAATATCTTCCCTCCTTCTCCTCAAGGGGGCACAGATAATGCACATTTTTGGACAACTGGTGGGCTAATTTTTTAGTTTTGGACATTGCGAGGGAAGAGATTTGGGCAGAATTCTCTGGAGAGTCATGGGAATCTGCAAGAAAAAGTTTGCAACTGGATATTGATGCGGTTTTTGGTTCCCCTGGTTCCGGTTCTGGGCCGCCCCCCCCCTTTTTGGAGGCAGTCACCTGGATGGGTTTGAACCAGGGTTTTCGGTCTTGTTGGTTCTGGGATAGAATGATGGGCAGCGACAGCTCAATCCCCACATCTACCCAGTCTGGGTTGGAATCCCTTGGGACCCATTTTTCCTTGGGAGGAGTTCCCCCATCTCTGAAGGAGAAGATCCTTTTCCCAGGATCCTCTGAGGATCCCTCTCCCTCAAATTGGAAGACCTGTACCTCCTCCACAAAATGGGTCTGTTTGGGTCCTTTGTTTCTCCTAACTCCTCTCTGCTCCTTGGGTGGCAGACTTCCAGGGGTAGGAGATTTTGTTTCCGGTTCCTGGGCTTCCAGGGGCTGTTTACAAGTGGGGAAGGCAGCTTCCTCCAAGGCTTGACACCCCCCTTCCTCTTGTACCTCCTCCCTAGGAACCGGTGGGTTATCGGGGTGCTGCCCCCGTCATTGTTCTGGAGCACCAGGCCCAGAGTTTGGGGCATTCTGCGGTGGCATGCTCATCTGAGGGTTCTGTTGTGCCCTCAGTTGTGACCCAGATCCCGTGCCATATTTTGGACCTGGCGCTCAAGTTGGGAAACCCGCTCAAGCTGATACGGGGTTCTGCTTTCTCCCCTGGGCTGATCCTGGGAAGGGTAGCTGTCCCTTCTCTGGTAGTGCCATGGGTTGGGAAGATTTGGGTACCCCTCCACCCTTGGCCTCCCCTCTCCCGATTAGGTTGTCTGGGCTCAGGGAAGTGGTGAAAGAAGGATGGATGATTTTGGGGCTGGAAGTTGGGTGGATACCTGGGGAACAAGTTCTGCCCAGGATTTGGTGAATTTCTGCCCTCCTGGGGGAAGTGCGGAGGGAAGTTCCCTGGGTTGGGCGCTTGGTTGACCCCCCCCTTGGGCCGGAGGAGTCCACACATAACCCAGGGTTGGACTGTTTCCCTTATAGCGGGGACTTACATAGTCAGGGGAGCGAGGGACCCCATTTGTGGGACTACCTCCTCGACTCCCTGTCTGTGACTGAGGGCCCGAGGGCCTTCTGGGCTGTGAATTGTTCGGTGCAGGCAGGATTTTAGGCCCCCCCATCTCCAAATCTAAAACGGGGGCAACCTCTACCTCTGCCACCTTGGCAGCAGCAGGGGTGCTGTTGGTTTTGGGGTTTTTGGGCTGATTCTTGTTTTCCACTGGTTTCTGCACCTCATGGATGCGGGTGGCTTGCTCAATGACCCAGTCTAAAGATCTTTTCTCGTGAAATTCTCTCACGAGCTGGGTCATTATGTATTTGGAGAGAGCATGGAAAAATGTGTTGATTAATTCTCTGCTGTCCGTGTGCACCCTTCTGGTGGTCCGTGCAAAGGCACGCTTCAATTCTTGCACAAATTCTTGTGGGGCCTGATCCTCCCCACATTGCAAATTGTAGGGTGCCTTGTGAGCCTCTTGGGGATTTCTAAGCACAGAAAAGTTTTTCAAGATGGCCTCCCTATGGAGTATTCTGGGGAGAACGTCCATTTGACGTACTGGATGCAGCTACTGCTGTCCTTCAAATGGAAGGTCTCCATCATTTGCTCAAAGAGCTCCAAGTGTTCCCACACAGAATACTTGGAGTTCTTGTGATAAGGCGTGATGACACTCCTGATTGCCTTGATCTGCTTTAAGGGGTCCTTAAGCAAGGCCCTTTTTGCCTTATTGGCCTTTTTGGTCCGGGTAACCCTGGTCCACTCATCCTCTGACTCAGAGGCACTGCTCCCAGAGGTGCCCGTCTGATCTTCCAGGTTTTCCCGGATTCTGCGAGCCTGGGAATGGCTGGCAGAATGTGGGGACCTGGTCTCCTGTGTCCTGGGCCGCTCAGAGGAGTCTTCAGATCCCTCCTTGCTGCCAGGATTTGATGGGTACCCACCCCCACTGACCTAACTGGGCAGAGGTTTTTAGGATGCCCCTAGTGGGCCTACTCTCCTGGGGTTCCCCACTAAATTGCACTGTGCTTAGGTGCCCATACCCGGATGCCCACCCATCCATTCCTGGGAGGTACTGGCCTATGAACCCCATACTTTTGGCCGGATAGTAATCTGCCCTCCCTGTGGCTCTGTGCTCATGTGCGCCAGGGGACATGGGGGTGGCAGAGTCCAAGGACTGGGAGAGATGAAGGCCTCTGGTACTAGGGCTCCTGAGATTATGCTCAGGTGTTTCCCTTTCCCAGCGAACGTCATCTCTATCAGCCCCTGCTCCCTGTTGCAATGCAAGAGCCTGCACTTTCAGCTCCTCAGTTAAGGCCTTACTAGACTCTATCAGTCTCTCCTGCATGGCTACCTGTTGCTGGAGCCTATCATTGTGCTGACAGAGAGCCTCATTCTCTCTCTGTGCCTCCTGATTGGTCCTGGAATACTGGGCCAGTCTTTGCTGCAGGAGGGTTACCTCCTGAGTCCCATCCCTACTGGCCTGCTCCTTTCTTGCCAGAGCATCTTCCACCCTCCTGGTGTGCTCTAACAAGTTCTGATGCTCTTTTTGGAGGTCACCCAGCCCCTGGAGGGCCATGTGATTTCCTTCAATTCTTTCTTTTAATTGGCAGACTTCCTGGCCTAAGGTGTCCCTTTCCTGACTAAGAGCCTGCATCTGTGCCGCCAGGTCGTCCCTCTGCCTTTGAAAGGCACCAGCTTTCTGGCGTTCTTGACCAAACTCTGCCTGGGTATCCAGGTCTTTCAAAATCAATGTATTGCTTTCCTCTTTCTCCCTATCTAGGTGGCTTTGCAGGGTGACTACCTGCTCTGCGCATGCCCTATTGAAGTCCAGTTGTTGCTCCAGCTTTTTCTGGGTCTGCAGTAGGGTGTCCAAACCTTCTTGATACTCCTTCTGCAAGGCCAGAAATCTGGTATCCTGGTCAGCCTTTTCCTGTTGCAGGATATCCATAGCCTCCTTTATTTTACTAATATACTACCTACTATCATTTTCTGACTCCTGGCTCCTCCACAGCCTTTGCTCAGAAGAGACCGGGTCAGATTGGGCCTTCTCTAATGCCATCAGTTGCCTATTTGCCAGATCTTGGCCTTCAGCACATTTGTCCTGTATGGCTCCCATATGTAAATATAAATATGCCGCTACCCTGGCAATCTTGTTGTGCTCATCCTTGGCCTTAGGGGCCATATATAGTTCACTCAGGGCCACATGTAAGGGACCCTGATCTATCCATATATCTGACCCTGTTTCAGTGATCTGGGGTGCGATTGCCTGCAACCAGACCACCTGGTCCTAATGAGCCCACTCACCTCTCACAAATAGCTTATGTAAGAGGTGTTCTCTGGCTATTTTGATATCTACCAAGGTCGTCATTCCTGACTTACAGAAGTTTGTATTTTATTTTGCAAAACAGACCGTTTCCTCAGAGCGTCCCTTTGAGGAGTGCTTTACAGCGTACCACAGCGTGATGATCCAACCGGTTGTATGTATCCCGTCAGTTAGCACACTGTATTTAAGCTGCACAAATGGTAGACCTAATCCAGAATCCCCGGCTACGAGCCCCCACTCTATTAATGACTCCAATCAAGCATTCCCACTAAGTCAGTGCCTTGTCTGGGATTGCTCAAGGGAAGCCCTTATTTATATATTTTTATGACACGTTATACTCTGGATGATAAACCCTTATTTAACGCCCCTCTCTTAGAATCCCCCTGACCACTGAGCCAAGAAGTAGATTTGTTTTGCAAATTAAAAGGGTTTATTTGAAAAATTAAACAATAGATATATATCACACTTTTATAATAAATTAATATTTGATATCACACTTAGACATATGACAGTGATCAACAATGGATGATGTTATACTAGCACACTGGTTTAATTACTTAGGAGTAGTATAGAGTATAAGGTAGCTGAGAATGCTTTATATGGTACAAGGAAATGCAAGGTGGAAAAGAAGCAACATAGGGATAAACTTGATATGAGTTCAACAAAAGATAATATGATTACTTTTCTCTGACAATTCACTCCCCCCCTATGCAATGTAAGGAGGTGGAAGTAACACACACAGTCTTCAGGAATACAATTACAGTACAATAAGAATTCAGTTCCCCCCTAGCAAGCTTAGATCACAAGGATGATTTTAAACACAGGCAAAGTATTTTAAAGGTGGTATGCAAAGAAGGGAAAAATATGCTAAACATTATTTTAATTCCCTCTAGAGGTTCAGGGTGAGTGATAGCTACTTTAAATTAGTTCAGGATCAGTTTAGCAATGCTCTATGAATGATTGTCAGGTTGCAAGAGATACGGACGGTTTTGTGGAGGTAGATTTTCAGAAATGAAATTTTAAAGTTTCAGAATGACAGATGACAGTTTTGCAGCTTAAAAGTCAAAGAAAGACACACAATGCTATGGTGTAGTTCTAGATAGGTTAAAATAGTTTGAATTAGATTATTTTAAACTAAGAGATTGGTTTTGCACAGTTCTGGCTGAGTACTCACACTATATTTTGGACAGGAATGCGACTTTGTCACGGATCGGGTCAGGATTGGCTGCGGTTCTCTCGCCACTAGGTACTGGTTCTGCGCACAGCGATTTGGGTCAGCTCTCAGCGATCTGGTCTGGGTCTGGTCTCTCTGGATCTCTGGTCTCTCTGCCTTCTGGGTCTGCTACCGGTTCTGGCAAAAGTTCTTGGCAAAGAATTCAAACAGCTCGCCCGGCTGTTGAATAGTTTGCAAATGATTTGGAGGCCTGCTGAAAAAGGATTCAGCTTGTGGATTCACTTCTCTCTGCTACAAGTTCTGGAGTTAAGTTCTGATCTCTGGAGATTGATGGATTTGAAGTCTGGAGCCTCCCGGCAAAGCGCCCCGCAAGAAAGTGGAAAGTGAATGTCCCTGTCTGGCTTCCAGTGGCTCTTTTTATGTCTTTAGAAAGTGGGTGTGTGCGTAGCATAACTGAGCCTGCCCCTCTCAACTTATCATTGGCCCAGTTCTCCTTTCTCCCTTGATTGGGGGAACTGAGTTGTGAGTCAGAGTGATGAGGTAGGTTTATGGTCAGAGGATCCTCCCCTTGTCAAATTGCACACAAATCTATTTCTGATCCAAATACATATTTCCCAGATACACAAGTGGTTGACATTACATGTACATATTACAAATTACTTATGGTACATTATGTTCCAACTCTGATGTTTCTAAGAGCTTGCATTCAAAAATGACAACTTATTTTCGTTTTTAGTTGGTTTACCAATATCGGACGTTTACCAAAAATGGCACAAATGTACACCACCTTTCTACACATATTCAAGTAAATTTTCATCTTTCTAGCGTGAACCCCGTGTCTGCAATCTCCATAATTCATGGGGTTTTGCCTCAGAACATGGTACAGAGTTCTAACACCTCTTAAAATGTGCACAGAACAATCACAAGAATGATGATGTTATTTATATAATTTTATAAGTCCGCACTATGTATTATCCATCTTTTTAAAATTATTCTCTGGCCCCGAGGAGTGTGGTTTTTCAAAGCACATGGTGGAATTTCTGGTTTATCCACTTCCCCCATGCTCAGCTTGCTCACAGATGCAGTGCCCCTCCCTGTTTCCTTCCAAGAGGAAGCCATTTACGACCCCCCTAATATAACATTTGCCTGAGCCCAAGACAGTGCTTTGTTTAGTTTCCTGCAGTCCCCAGGTGCCACTCCCCTAATTCAATCAGAGAGGTATCATCTCCTTTTGGCAGGGGCAGCAGAATGCAGCCAGGCCTGGGAACACAGCTGCTGATCAAGTTTCAACTCCTGTCGGGGGTAGTTGCCGGGCAGAATTCACTCTGTTCAAGCCAGGCTTCAGCCAAATGTCACTTTGGTTCCCAGTTTTCTACATTCAAACCAAACTTGCAATTTCTACACATGCAGCTAGAACGCTGATTCTAAGTTCAAAACTATGACATTTAACAGTTGCAAACTATGTGACACTCAACGGTAGGTCACTCATTTATTTTAAACATTTAGATTTTAGTGTCTTTCAGTCCAATTTCACTTCAGCTGCTGACATACACAGCTCAGCCAGTTTTGTTATAAACATTATTTTGGGCTCTTTCTCTTTCCAGATTTTGTATGCACACAAGTCTACCTTCTGCCAAATGTCTGCTGGTGCTCATTGAGATTTCGAATATCTTGCAATGTTTAAAATAGGCATTTTTAGCTTGCATTTCAGAGAAACAAAGGTGATTTCAAAGCGCTTTCTGAGCTAACCGGCACTGCTGTTTTTCCTTTGGCACACATTTCACCCATGGCACTCCTGGCCCATCACGCTCGCACTGGTGGGTGGCAGGTCAGGGGAACATTTTGGTGTGCGCCAAAACTGCGCGGTTTTCCTGGATTCTGGCGCAATGTGGGCTTTTCCGCCATCTTGGATTTTCTAAGCCCACAGCACAAAATGTTGCAGCATAATAGCTCGAACACTGGTCAAAACCCCTGACAACCGGGCACATCGCCAATTATATGTCTCTTGTAGCACCAACACCTCTCAACTCACTCACTAACTGTTGGTGTTACACAAGGCTCTGTCTTGGGTCCGCTCCTTTTTACACTCTATACCTCTGCTCTTGGGGCATTCATATTCTCCTTTAGGTTCTCGTACCAACTCTTCACGGACAACAACCAAATCTTCTCCTCTTTTCCTGAACTCTGCTCTGATCTCTCTATCAACATTTCTAAATATCTCTCTGCCATTAAATTTTGGATGGCTTTGCACTCTCTGATGTTAAACTCTAGCAAAACAGAGAAGCTCTTCTTCTCTGCCAAAAGTGCTCTCTCATCTCTTCCTCAGTGTATCCAACTTCCACCTGACATCCTCCCCTACTCTTCTTTAGCTAGAAATCTCAACGTCATCTATGAGTCTTGTCACATCTTCGCTAGTTTCATCTCCAAAACTCAAACAGTAGCTCGCCTCAACCTCCAAAATATTAGGAAAATCGGGCACGTCTTTCCTTTCAACAACACCAAGCATCTCTTAACCACTCTGGTCTTCTCTAAACTGGACTATTGTTCCAGCATCCTCTTTGATTTCCCCAACTATGCTTTCTGTCCTCTCGACATGATCATTAACTTAGCTACCAGGACACTCTTTGAACTCCATCACTTCACACCTACTTCCTTGTACCGTCATCAGGCTCGATGGCTGATGATGCAAAACAGTGCCCGATTGTCATAATGATGTCTTCTCCTGGTTCACAAATCTATCCACGGTAAGGCACCACTGTATCTATTCTCTATCCAACTCTACAAGCCTTCTCTCAATCTCTGCTCTGCCTACTCACCTACCCTTGTGGTTCCCCCCCCTCCCTGAGCTTCCTCTTGCTTCCGCTCTTTCACTCTTCTTGCTCCACTTCCATGGAATTCTCTTCCCCCAGACATCCAAAAAAAGGTCTACCTGGATTTGTTCAAAATTAAACTAAAAACCTACCTCCTCACCTCTGAGTTACCCTCTTAACCTGCCTCTCATCTGTCTGCTAGCTAGCATGTTCCCTCGCCTCTAACCTTCCTCTTTCCCTCACTTCCTCTGCCTCCACTCTAGCACTTCACCCATCATTGCCGCATCCCGAGCACCGCTGTCCGTACCACCTACCTGCACTTAAATATTAACAATGTTGGTTGGCCTTGATCTATGTATGTCCACTTATGTATTGTCCCGGTGACTAGTCCATTTACTTCAAACTCACTCCATTGAAAGAAGCTCACTGCTTCCAAATAAATCTGATTTCTTATCTATTGTACCTTATTTTGTGATCAAAAGTACATTGTTCCTCCTGCATATACATATAAATACAAAGAGCCTTAATGGGTGGTTGCACCCATTGGAAGAGCTGGAGACTCTTAAGGGACAGCTGCAACTCATGAATACACCTGAGAAACTAAGGGACTGATCCAGAGAACGTTTTCCAATGGCAATGCGCCATTGTAAGACACTTCCATGGATCAGCGCCTTAGTGAGTTACTGAGCCCTGAGAAAAACAATGAGACATTTATGGGGTGGCTGCATCCTGTGGGAGAACATAAAACACTTTTTACAATTGTGTGATCAGGATTCAAAAATATTACTTGCTGAATGGTCAATACATTGGAATGTGTAAGTCAGCAAGTGGTCACTGCTACAACTGTCCATTTTCTAACCCCCATGTAACAACCATGCTCCACCTTTCAGTGTCTGACATGTACTAGGGAATAACAACATCATCATCCAAATTGGTATGTAAGCAATGGGCCGATGTTTTATGTCCTTAAACAATTAAATGCGTGTTTATTTTTATACATAGCAATCGTTCAACATGTGGAACAGATAGGTTTCACCCGCAGTTAGAGAAAATAGCTATGGTTGCAATAAAAACTGTCAGGGCAGCGTAAGGATTCCATGGCAACGCGTACAAGTTCCATTGGCCAGACGATCCGCTTGTTATACCAGTAATGAGTCACCACCCCTTCTCACGTAAAGTCTCCACTAGGTGGGCATCAAGCATCTGTGTGGGTGATGGCCTGCTGTCTGTTCCTGTTGATGGCCCATCTGTTTTCAATATGGCAGTGTTACTGAGGACAATGTCTCACATATTCTCCTTCCTTTAGGCTGTGTTGCATCACTCATAAAGCTTTCCACAGGTCGCAGTCATGTACTGCCCATTGATGCGCCTGTCATCCGTGTGATTGCTGTGTCTGGTGTATTTGGTTGAATTTGGTCTGGCTAATGTTCGTCCTAATTCCAGCATTCTTGCGCCAAATGATGTTGGAAGTGCTGCAACAAAGCATCATTGTGCATTTGCACGTGCCTCTTTATAGTGATGCTTTATGCCAGACCTTCTTACCTGAGACATGTGTATGTATCAAAAGTGGCCACTTTATCTTTGAAACCAGAAGGTTCTCAATAATGCCTTTGTACCCAAATACCCATGGATAACAATACAAGATTGAATGCTGGTGCTTCACCAGATGTGCCTCATCAGCATCACCTGCCATGTTGATAACATTAGGCTAACACAGGTACATAGGTACCCCAGAGGGAGAACATTAGAGTTTTGTGTCCTACCCCCATTTCCAAACTCTGAAACATATTAAATACATGCAATCATAATTGTGTGGACTGGTGGAGGTATGTTGCTTGTCTGATGGTATTGTGGAGCGGTGTACCTCAGATCTTTTGACTTCTGCATGGCATCACACATATGGGGAGCAAAGTTGGCCCCAGTCTTGCCTCCAGCAAAGAACGCAAGTGGACAAATTTGGTTTCTGTATATTATATGTACTGCTACACTTTTGACATTCAGAATTGGCTAACAGCAGACAGTCTGGGCGCACATGGGCCTGTTAGTGCTGGCGGTGTTCTGGATGCCACATGATTATGTGAAGTATTTTATGGTCTGCAACAGTGAAAGGGGCCTCTAGGGGTCCCTCGTGCTATGGAAACAAGGCAATGACCATACACGAAAAGATGTGCCAGACACGAGGTTTCAAATTCCCAATGCTAGGGTTTATTGCAAGCAAAAGATAGTATCAATTGGCCAATTCTGATCTCACGCCCCGCGACGTGAGTTTCCTAGACCTCGAGGGATGCAAGAGAGCGAATTACGTACATCAGTTACATATATACAAAATGCATATCATACAATCAGCAAAGTCATGTTCAACACCCCTCTGTATTAAGTTCCTTTGAACTCGGGATGACGATGGACATATCCGACGAGTATGACGATTATAATGCTTTCGATGTCTATTCTAGTAACAATGTGCAATTTAGAAAGTGCGGAGGCATCTTTTAGAACACAGTGGTTCTGTTCTTGGAAGCAATCTGTACACGGGGGAAGAGCCACATTCCAAGCTTTGCTATCTATGAGGTACTATTTGTGTCCTGGGAGCCGACACGTTCTAAAGGGTTTTGCGAAGGGGGGCCGTAAGAGAAGCATAATTCAAGCCTTTAACTGTATTATTCTAACATATTCTACCATCGTACGAGACTGGCTGGCAGCTGTGAAGTGATTAAATGCCCTGAAGCTTCCTCCCAAGGCTACAGAGAGGGAGCGTGGGCATTCCTCTCTGGGCTACTCATGAGGATTTTCAGCAAACTCTTCAGTCCCGCGACCTTGTCCTTTCATATTCAGACAACAATGTTAACAGTTGAGCAGAGTAAGCAGAATCCGCAAGAATTGCAAGCTGCAAAGCAGTTTTTAGACAGAAAGTTATGAGCAATGGTTAACAAGCAAAATGGCGATTCTTACTACATTTAAAATGGCCGCTCGTCAGTCAAGCATAGCAGTTCATATTTCTCCAATTCGGTGCATAAGACGGTTGGCCCACAGCCATCAACTTACGTCTATCATTCAAATGAAGGGTATTCATTTTTCCAGATTGACAAACCCTCCTTTTGGCCGTGTGCCAAACGTCTTATTTATTCATTATATCCTCCTCTTCTGAGGAGGAGTCTGGGGTATCTGCATCTGAATCATTTCCATCATTAATGTCTATCGCCATGAATTGTTTTACTATTTTTGTTTCCTCAGTGTCTCTGTTATTCCGGCCATGCGTTTGTTTTCCTCTCAACACCATGTGCATACATCCCTTAGTACATCCATCAGTTATTTCAATGCATATTATTGGTAAGCATTGTATGCAACAGCAGCATGTTATGAATATCCTGAGTACCATCATTAGTATCGAAATTAACTTCCATCCCCAAGACCGCAATAATCCCCATAACCGGGATTCTATCCCCGAACCCCCTGCTTCAGTAGAGAGTGTGGAACTTATGACATGTAACTTCCGGATCGCTTTAAATATCGTAGGGGAGTAGTCATCTATATTGTTATTGTTATTGTTATTTTGCACTTATATAGCGCCTTATATACCATTGGTATGGTCTGAAGGCGCTGGTAGGTTGAACGCCCTTGGGAACCGAAGTTCGAGTCAGTAGAGAGAGAACGGAGAGTCAAAAAGGTGCGTGTGAGCACCGGGTATGTGTGCAGCTCGTGCGTTACTCGTGTAATAGCTGCTTCTTAGCGGTAGATGTGGTGGTTTAGAGATCAGGAGAATGTGTTCGTTCTGGCAGGATTTATCCGGAACGGATGTGGCTGCGTTAGGCCTGAGCAAAACGCCTGGCTGGGGGTGTGATACCAGCAGTGTTTACATAGAATGATGTGGAGTAAGCGGCGGATGTTGGTATGAGAACAGTTATACCGAATGGTGTCATAGTATCTCTGTGTTCTAGTTGAGTGGTGGTGTAAGGAGAGAGTAAGCGTGGTGGTGTGATATGATGGGTTATATGCTCTTTCAATGAGCACACTTCTAAATGCAACTTTCCCAGAGAGGGTACTGGGCGAACTTCTAAATTCAATTTTTCATAGCAAGGCTACTGGGCGAACTTCTAAATACAATTTTCCACAGAGAGGTTTATTGGGCACACTTCTAAATTCAATTTACCAGAGAGGCTATTGGGCAGAGGGCTATTGGGTACACTTCTAGATGCAATTTTCACAGAGGGTCTTGGGCACACTTCTAAATTCGATTTACCAGCGAGGCTATTGGGCAGACTTCTGAAATCACAGCGAGGTTATTGGGCACACTTCTAAATGCAACTTTCACAGAGGGTCTTGGGCACACTTCTAAATTCGATTTACCAGCGAGGCTGTTGGGCACATTTCTAAATTCACGGAGAGGCTATAGGGCACACTTTCTAAATGCAACTTTCACGTGCTAACAATCACAGTTCCATCTAGATGCGACGCAGGCCAATATTCACAATTCCATCTAAGTGTGGACATGCCAATGCAGTTTTTATGAGCTTGCAAACTCCCCCACGATCAACTAATATTATATCGAGAGCCATCCTGTTTTGGAGTGCCATCAGTCTTATTCCTTTTTCTTCTAACGTCATATTCAATAAAATATCCGTTGTGGAATCTATTGTTTTTTGTAATATTCCAGACAGTTTTCTTATATTGTAAGAGTTTTCTATTTGGGACAAGAACGGTATAAATGATTTGGCTATATCCATTGCTATCATTCCATCCTCACTACTCCTTTGAGTTCTACCTTTTGTTCGTCTGGTTACTTCTGCTGTCTCCAATAGGAACACTCCTGGAAACACTAGACCTAGGTAGCATGTACCTCCCCAGTTCCTAGGTAACCATGGATATGCTTCTTCTCCACATATAAAATAACAGGGTCTCCCACGTACACAGGTTCTATTTCATGTTTTAAAACCACTATCTTCAGGCAGTTGCTAAACGTTGCTACTTTATAGGAACCCTTTTTCTGTAGACATAGGGGAGCAGTTTTGGGGCTGTGATCCACTGCATAGGCAGGGGGCACAGCATCTTTGTTCCATTCATCCCTCATCCGAAATGTCATTATTGATGTTCTTTCTGCTGGCGGGGTTGGTCTATTCTGCCTATGTAATCTATCTAGTCTTGTTATTTTTCGTGTATTCTTTCTCACGGGTTCTAGTGCAAATACGCGAGCTTTTTGGAATATGGAACAACCCACAGGTCTCATGATTACTTCCTCAAATTCATTCATATTGGTCTCATCTAGCTGACTCGTATTACTCTTGTTCCATTTCCCAAAGAACATTGCACTTAACGTTACTTCACAGGAATAAATCAATGGCAATGGTTGTGCATACCAGCCTATCCCTTTCCCACCGTGCTGTGGTAAATGGGCGCAAACCCAGCAATCTTTTTTCTTTAACACTGCATGGGTCATGTTCATGATGAGCAACAATGTATTGTTGCCGTAACCTTCTCTATGTCTTTCTTTCATTGGGGGCAAAGTACCAGTGATTACATGAACCGGGCTTTCAGTAGCTGTTTTTGGCAAAAGTGTTTCTAATGGGTGTACATACTCCAGGAACCATAGTGTAATAGCTGTTATTGTTGGTACTATCATACTTAAGAAACATAGGACCAATGTCCAAATCAGTACCTTATTCCTTTTACCACACTTTTTCCCTAAATTTACAGTCTCTAAATCTATTATTTTTTTAGCAGGGGTGCAGGAGGAGGCTGAAACCGATCTTGACTTGTTCTTCATCGTCCTTCTTCTTGCTGGCAAAGTTCGTCGTGAATGTCTCTTGTTCTTGATGCCAGAAAAGTTCAACGAAAAATGTCACAGTTCAATTCTCCCAGCCTTTTCACAGCCTGGATCATTTATCCACTCCCGAGCAAGATTAGTTGTTCTTTCTCCCACTGCTCCGACGATTTCTGAACAGTTCTTTATTGATAGAGTACCATGTGCATCCGGCTTGTCCCGCTCTGGCTTAGGACACATGTACTCTATCAGCCTTAGTACTAATGTGCGTCCAGCTTGTCCTGCTCTGGCTCCTGACACATGTACTTTATAAGCACACCGAGGAGCCGTGAGTTTTGAATTGTCCGACTTGCACAATTCTCACACTTCTCTCCTCTACGCCCCTGGTTCCTACTCCGTCCGTGAGTAGAACCAAAGGTCAAAAAGAAAAGCACCAAAGATATGTGGATCACTTTGCCTGTCGAGGCCGCAGATTATATCGATTCACTCCTGCTATTGTATGATCCGTGAATAGTGCCCTCGCATTTCCAGTATCAGGCTCAGTGTCAGCCTGTGGCACAATGATGGGCAGCGATGGGCGTCGTGGCAATGATGTAGCTTCTTTCTCTGGCTTTGGTGCATTCACGAGAACTGGTGGGCGCCAAAGGGGTGCACGCGTTGTTTCTGCTCGTGTTTGCATTGCTGGGTTTGTGTCGTTCGGCAGTGATGTTGTTTCCGCTGAGCAACGTTGGGGCACTTTTCGCCCTTCCCCCTTACTGGCAGCCTCCTCAGGCTCTGTTTCGAGTTTCACTTCTCGTTTGCGCTTTGTTTCAACTTTCACTTCTCACTCAGGCTGATGCTGTGGCACTGGACTGGCAACAGTTTCTTTCGTTTCCGAGACCGTTGTCTTTTTCTCGTTGTCTGGATCAGGCAAAGTTTTCAGTGACGCTGGGAACCTTTTGGCATGGGTAGCATGGATCCATGCCTTGCGTCCGTCCACTCGGATGGCCATCTGTGTTGCCAAAAGTACTTGATTGGGGCTGTGCCACCTGGGTGTCAATGCTGTCTTCCGTTCAAAGTTTCTGAATAGCACCCAGCTCCCAGGCTCCAGTGAGTGCCCCGGTCCTGTATATCGCATCGGCATCGCCTCCTGCACCTGCTGATGAATCAAACGCAACTTTTGTATTAAAAGTCCACAGTAAGTGCTTAACATAGGATGCTCGACCTCACATAATATTCTGGGCTGCGGTGCGCACCATACATTTGCTGGACTCCCCATTACAATCTTATAAGGGGAGAGCCCAGTCTTAGCCTGCACAGACGTGCGCATACACAACAGCGCTAGGGGTAATGCATCCACCCAACTCAACTTGCTCCCAGCACAAATTTTCGCTATCTTTGACTTCAGGATTCCGTTGTGTCTCTCCACAAGCCCGGCAGAACTGGGATGCCTGGAACTGTGGAATCGCTTCTCTATTTGCAGACCTGCACAGATCTGTAGCACTACTGCGCCCACAAAGTAGGGGCCGTTGTCTGTCCAGAGGACACGAGGCAACCCAAACCGGGAGAAATACTCCTTCAGCATTACTTTTGCTGTGGACATGGAAGTACAGTCTTTTAAAGGATATGCCTCCACCCACTTGCTGAATGCACAGATTACCACTAACACATACTTGTAGTTCTGGCACCTTTCCATTTCTATAAAATCAAAATGGACCACCTCAAACGGCATAGAGGGTGGGCCGAAACTACCTGCTGGAGTCACGGTTCCCTTTCCTACATTGTGTTGCAGGCATGTGATACAATTCTGCACTAGCCTTTCTGCATTCTTTTTTATGTGCTCATTCTTCCATACTGTGGATAAATGCTGTACCATTTTCTTTGCGCAAATGTGGGTAGGGCTATGCACCATTATAACCATTGCAGTTACGTAACAATTTGGCAACATCCAGTTCTTTGTTTCCTTGTCCACCCAACATCCTTCCAAATCTAACTTAGCAGAGCCCTTAGCCCACCCCTGAATCTCTTCGGTCGTGGCCTTAGCCTGCATTTCTTTGACTGTTGCAACTCCATTCTCTATCATACAAGGTACTTCCTCAGTCTGTACTGTCATCATTTTATTCCCCAATTCTGTGGCTGTTTGCTTCGCAATCCTGTCTGGAAACGCGTTTCCCTCTCCCACTCTGCATGTTACTTTCTTATGCGCCTCGCACTTTACTATAGCTAGGCGTTTTGGAAACGTGAGCGCAGACAACAATCGCACAATCAAAGGGCCATGCTGAATCCTGGCTCCATGTGATGTCAAGAAACCCCTCTCAGATCAAAGTCGTCCAAAATTGTGAACCACGCCAAAGGCGTACTGTATTCTCAGAGAGTTCACAGGCTTGGGTCAGTGCTATTATTTCTGCGGCTTGTGCCGAATTGTAGGGGATCCTTCTGCTCACTACAACTCTCTTTAGGGTAGCAATTGCATATGCAGCCGTTGATGTGCCATCAGGTAATTTAAAACAAGAGCCATCGCAAAATAACTCCCCATCTGGCTCTTTTTGTGGGATATGGCTCAAATAAATCCTTCCCTTTGTTTCTTCTTCAGTGATCATTAAACAATCATGGGGTGGTGATTCGTTGTCACCAATTTCTGCTATGGGCAGTGGCATTAATTCTGCAGGATTCAATGTGCTACACCTCATAATTTGGATGTGGGGTGCAAACAAGATGAGCTCATATCTTGTCAGTCTAGCTGAGGTGAGGTGTTGCATCTGCGTCCTATTTAATAGAATGTCTATAGCATGTCGCACCATCAGAATTAAAGTGTGCCCCAATACCATTCCTTCTGTTTGTTTCACTGACACAGCAGCCGCTGCGACGGATCGCAAACATCATGGTAGTGCACGCGCTACAGGGTCCAACGTGCAAGAAAAATAGCCGCACGGCCTATTTCTTCCACCTTGTTCCTGTGTCAAAACCGCCAATGCACATCCTTCACTCTCACTCACAAATAGTCTGAAGATCTTTTTATAGTTGGGAGTGCCTAAAACTGGCGCAACACACAATGCAACTTTCAATTGCTCAAATGCTTTCTGACATTCCTCATCCCACTGCAAAGGCATCTCTGCATCCTTTTTAGTCAATTTTATCATCGGCTTCACGATCAACGCAAAATTACTAATCCACTGCCGACAATAAGAGGCCATGCCTATTACAGCTCTCACTCCTTTTTGAGTTTTAGGAATAGGCATACTAGAAATACTTTTTATGCATTCAGGTGTTAATCTTCTCCCTTCTTTCGAAAGTAAGTATCCCAAATAAGACACCTCCTTTTGATTATACTGGAATTTCTTCAAACTTGCCTTATGACCATGGGTCGCTAAATGTGTCAAGAGTAATGCAGTACTTTCTTTGCAGATCTCTTTCGTGTCAGCAGCTAATAACAAGTCATTTATGTACTGCAAGAGTACGCAACCTTCGGGTAGTTCTAGCATGTCTAGCTGCTCTTTTAGCTCTCTGCTGTAAATGCTCAGGCTTTCTGTATATCCTTGTGGAATGCGTGTGAATGTGAATGATCGACCTCCTAGAGCGAACGCGAACAGATATCTACTGCTTTTATCCACTGGGATGCTAAAGAATGCGTTCTTCAAATCAACTACACTAAAGTATTCTGCAGTGGCCGGTATCATTGTCAGTATTGTTGTGACATCTGGGACCAAAGGGAATTGTGGGTCTACCACTTTGTTTAATGCACGCAGATCAATTATGAAATGATAGGGTACTTCATTGCCTCCTTTCTTGTAAACTGGAAGAATCGGGCTGTTGCACGTGCTTCCTGCAATTTCCTCAACCATCCCCAATCTCACCAGGTCAGTAACAATGCTTTTCAATCCCTTCTCACCTTCAACAGAAATTTTATACTGGGGAATTTGTGGCAGTGTTACACCTTCTTTCAAAGTTATTTTTGCTGGCTCTATTTTCAAGCATCCTACATCATTATCATGCATTGCCCACAGACAGGTTGGTACTCCACTTAACTCTTCTGTCAACTCTTTTGACATGAATTCCGTCACCGGTGCATCGTGAGGCCACATCGTGAGGAACACCCCGTCTGCCATACAATGTATGACTGCCCCCAATTTTCTCAACAAATTTAATCCTAGCAAGTTCTCTCCACAATTCTCTGTCAAAAGAAATGGACACTGCTCCATAAATGGTCCTATTGTAATTGGGACAGCTTCGGACATGGGGTTAATTACTGGTGTACCTGCGAACCCTACAGAAACATTCTTCTGCCCCGACAGTGGTATCTCCGGAACCAAGTGGTGGTCTATCAAACACTTCTGTGCCCCTGTATCTACAAGGAAACGGTGCTCCTTATTCCTGACTCTCATTTCTACGTAGGGTCCTCTCTGATTCACGGGAATAGACACTGGTTCCGACCACTGTCGCGGGCTGTCCTATCGCAAAAATAACACATTGTCCGATGTGTAGTCACTGCTACTGCTATAATATGTGTTTGGTTGTGTATCAAAAATATTCCCATTTCCCCCTCGATGTCCTCCACTCTGATCATTTCTCTGTTGGCCCTGCCCGCCCTGATTTTGGTTCGAAACACTTTGGTTCAATGTCTGGTTCTGTTGTGCTTGGTTTTGGCCATATGATTGGGTTTGAGTACCTCCATTGGTATATCCCTGCTGCTGCTGCATGTTACTTCTGCTTGGGCCGTTCGACCCCTGATGTCCTCTACGAGGCCTTCTCTGACCACCAGTGTCCTTCCTCCTTACAGTACGCACATTGATTTAATCCCAATGACACCCCATGCATATTATTCAAATTTCCCCGGCCTTGTGCATTACCTCTGCCTCTATTGTATCCAATGACCTGCTGCAGTAACACCCCTACTATCATTTGCATCGCTTCCTTTCTCATCTCCAATGGGTACCCATTACATATCTCCCTTACTTCTTTTACTGAGGTTCTTTTGTTCGACATCCATCGCATTGTTTCCCCTACCCATACCTGCAATCTTTGTTTATCGCCTATCTGTCCCGATACTGGCAAATGCTTTGTACCACCTGGAAAAACTCTCAGCCATGATTTTTTTATACTCAACCTTGACGCCTCCTTCCTACCTTTCTTAATAAACTCTCTACTATACTCAGGTGTAGCAAACATTTCAGCATATCTGTCTTCCATTTCATTTTTTACTTCAATCAGTTTGTGCACATGTTTTCTTACATCCTCATCTCTTTGCTCACTGCGTGCTAACTTATTCAAATCTAACAACCGCTGTGGCGGTAAATTCCCAAGTATCTTTTTCCATTCTCCCACCAGAATTTCCCCCATGCATTCCAACACTACCTGTCTCTCATCTCTTCTTCGGTACTCATACAATGAGGCCAATGCTGCTATCTCATCATTTCCTTCTATGTACATTTCTGCCTCTTGCCGTAATTCAATCTTTCTCTCTTTGCTGATCGCGCTTCGAGTTACCCATCCAAATCCTGTTCCTTCAGCCCCGCCTCTCGCCTCCCCAGTCTTAATCTCCACTTCGGGAGGGGCGGATGGTGCTGAATCTGTCTCTAGAGCGGGAGGTGCGGATGGGACAAGTGACACAGGTGGCATCTGTGAAGGGCCTTCCTGGGTGCTGGGAAATTGTGTGTCTGCGGTCTGCGCTTGTGGGAGTGCTCGTGCTGTGGGCGGGGCTTGGGTTAACGCTTGCGTGAGGGGAAGTGCTCGGGCTGCGGGAGGGGGCATGAGAGCTATTGGTTGGGCCCGCGCAGTCACTGCTGGCGTGTTTGGTTTCGATTCTGGTTTTGGGCCTCGACCCGTGTTAGTTAACACATGTTCCATTAATTCATCTGCTATGTGTAGTTCCCGCTGCGGGTATATTCTGTCTATGTTCATCTGGTCCCGTCTCCCTTCCCGTCTTAGACTCTCAGTCCACTCCTCCTCTTCCTTCTCTTCTGCTATCTCAAGCTTCGTTTTATGCCTACGCGCATGCTTCTCTCTTCTCCTTAGTCAGAATATCGCTTCCCTCCTCCAATTTTTGACGGTCTCAAAAGCTGCAGGTCGCGCTTTCTTTCTAATCAGCACCCTCTCTAGGTTATCTATCCTCCCCATCTCAAAACTACCATTAATCGGCCACTGATGGTCGGGTTGCTTTCTAGTTTGCCTATGCCAAAATTCACAAAATATTATCGCACCCACACCATATTTCGCATACATATCATAAGCCGGCGTTCGCCCAGGCAGTGCACTTTGACCATATTCCAAGGACTGTCTACCGCAGCTGAAAAGCCCTGCTAAAGTGGACAGTACTCCAGGCATGTTTCTTTAACCTTCCCCTTTGGTTAACCACTTTTACCTGGCCGTTTGAGTTTGCAAAATCAACACTCTACCAAAAATCAGGTTTCTCTTTGAATCGGGGAATGACTCACCTGATAAAACAAGTCGCCTGTTCTAATGCAACCTCTCCCCACGTCGTGTCTGCGCTTCTCTGGCTTCTGCCTCGTCTCGGAACCCTTGCCTCCTTTGCCCTCTGGCCCGGTACGTCGATCAGGGATCAGATGTGTGCAGATCTGCAGAAGGAATCTCTCCTCTCTTCTACAGGGCGCCCCGTAAACTTCTTGATCCCGACTCGACCGTCCCGTCCTCGCCGTTCTTCCGCCTTTACTCCGTTACAACATATACAATGGGGCAAGTGGGGGAGGGTCCCTATTCGGGCGCCATCTTGAAAGGGGCCCCAAGGGGTCCCTCGTGCTATGGAAACAAGGCAATGACCATACATGAAAAGATGCGCCAGACATGAGGTTTCAAATTCCCAATGCTAGGGTTAATTGCAAGCAAAAGATAGTATCAATTGGCCAATTCTGATCTCACGCCCCGCGACGTGAGTTTCCTAGACCTCGAGGGACGTAAGAGAGCAAATTATGTACATCTGTTACATATATACAAAATGCATATCATACAATCAGCAAAGTCATGTTCAACACCCCTCTGTATTAAGTTCCTTTGAACTCGGGATGACGATGGACATATCCGACGAGTATGACAATTATAATGCTTTCGATGTCTATTCTAGTAACAATGTGCAATTTAGAATGTGCGGAGGCATCTTTTAGAACACAGTGGTTCTGTTCTTGGAAGCAATCTGTACACGGGGGAAGAGCCACATTCCAAGCTTTGCTATCTATGAGGTACTATTCGTGTCCTGGGAGCTGACACGTTCTAAAGGGTTTTGCGAAGGGGGGCCGTAAGAGAAGCATAATTCAAGCCTTTAACTGTATTATTCTAACATATTCTACCATCCTACGAGACTGGCTGGCAGCTGTGAAGTGATTAAATGCCTTGCAGCTTCCTCCCAAGGCTACAGAGAGGGAGCGTGGGCATTCCTCTCTGGGCTACTCATGAGAAGTTTCAGCAAACGCTTCAGTCCCGCGACCTTGTCCTTTCATATTCAGACAACAATGTTAACAGTTGAGCAGAGTAAGCAGAATCTGCAAGAATTGCAAGCTGCAAAGCAGTTTTTAGACAGAAAGCAATGAGCAATGGTTAACAGGCAAAATGGCGATTCTTACTACATTTAAAATGGCCGCTCGTCGGTCAAGCATAGCAGTTCATATTTCTCCAATTCGGTACATAAGACGGTTGGCCCACGGCCATCAAGTTACGTTTATCATTCAAATGAAGGGTATTCATTTTTCCAGATTGACAACAGAATGTCTGTTTCTCAAAGTGTCTGTATACATATAAGAGATGGACATCTATTAATACTACAGCCCCTGCATCTGTGGTGTCCTTATCCTCTTCGACCTCAGTATTGCTGATTTGCAACACCAATGTGGGTTCTTGTATGGGCTCTAATGAGCAAAATCGTTGTCTTGATTATCATCCATGTTATCACCACTACGGTCTGACCCGGTAGGTCGAGATATAGCCCTTGGGATTTCAGTCTCCTCTCACTGTTTAAGTGTTCCATCTGTTGTTCCTCCTTCCTCTTCATCAGATAACAGCTGCACACCTCCCTCCTCTTCCCCTGAGATGCGGGGAGGAATTGAAAGTACAAACTCCTCTGTCATTCTTGGTGGATGTGCATCATTGTTAAATACGTGTGTACGGCTCTGTGCACCTGGTTACCCTCTGATTCCAGGCCCAGGCCCCTGCCCAACCTGCCACACACCCGCACTGCCTCCTGTCAACCCATGCACTTGGGACTGTATCTGTAACCCTACAGTCCCCTTACTTGCACTTATCAGACACGCTGTGTCTGTGCTTTAACCTTGCACTTGCCACCTTGCCGGCTGTACTACCAGTTGTGTTTTTATCCGTTGCTCAGCACTTTCCATTTCTCCCCTCTCCCTTGCACTTCCCCCTTCCCTCTCCCCTGCACTTGCACATTCTCAATGTCACTGGGCATAGCAAGATCGTTGTTTTGTCCTCCCTTGTTTCCCTCCCTTGCCTTGTTGCGCGCTGAATCACTTGTGTATGAGCACGATACAACTAAAATATCATATCATATCATATAATACAGGCACTGCTACTTGTTCTGCTGAGTGACCTTTGAGGCGAGTTATTGAGCATGAGGTGGATTGTACCCTCAATTGACCATATACATAGCTGGCCTCACCAGTGCACACAACAATCACCGTTACAATGGTGAATAGGCTTAAAGCAGCATGTCTCCTTTTGCATCTCACTCATTTGGGTGATAATGTGTTGTGCCAAGTGTGTCCTAGTGTGTGTCACCTACTGCCACCCCAAATCTCTGCTGCTTCCTCCGTGCATGATCAGGCAAGTGTGACTCTCCCACAAGCTGCCCTGAGGGATTTCTGGCTCCCCCTGCTTCCACTCCCAGGGGTCACCCGATGGTGCATGTCACATTCACTCACTTTAAGAGATGGACACAGACTGTTGTGTTATATGCAACTCCCCCCACCCCCCAAATCTCTGCTGGACCCTCTCAGCAAAGTCAGACTAGCATGACCCTCCCCCGAGCTGCCCTAAGGGATTCCTGGCTCCTCCTGCCCCTCCTTCTAAGTGTCGAACCATGGCACATGACTTGTACACGTGCTTCATGAGATCGACACTAACTGGTTTGGCACCCGCCACCACCCTAAATCTCTGATAATCCCGACCTCAAAAACAGGTGAGTGTCACTCTACATGGACCTGCCTTCTAGACTAGGTGGCTACTCCCAGTGCTCTTACCAAGGGTCACCTGAAAACACATGTCTCATCCACTCGCATCAAGAGACGGACACTCACTGGTGTTTTGCCTGTCTCCCCAAATCTCTGAAAATGGAACGTGTCTTGGTTGACCACTACAATTCAGGGCAAGTGTCTCACAGTGCTGCCTAATAAAATGCAACCCTCAATCTCATTCTTTGACATTGTCCCAGGCACTCTGCATATCTCCCATCCCTTCTTTCTGACAACTTCTCAAAATATCCCTAAACCTTCCTAAATGATCTGAGCCTGCCTCCAACAGTTTTTAATACTTTCAGCAATCAGTCCACTATAATAGTCTGTACTGCAGTATGGGCATGAGCAAAACTGCTGGGAATTAGCACAACGAACTCCTCATCAATCATCATCAACTTGCCCAGCACAAGATCTCCCTGTTACTCCCACATCTGTATACATACGTGTGTGTGTACATGCATGTGTGTGCGTGTGTGTGTTCATGGGTGTACATTACAAGTTGTGCAACAGCACAGGAAAGTATGCATCATAGGACTGAGGCATTCACAGATCTACTGAGTCACATTTCATCGGGGCAGAACGAGCACTGGAGTGTAGCTGAAAAGCTTTTGGTCCGGAAGGTGGATAGTGGTCAGCTAGGTCAGTCCTAGGTGGGTAGGCGATGCTGCATCTGGATTGGTATATGAGAAATAGTGGTATGCCCCTGCTCTGGTCAACACGACAGATCAGGGGTGGTCATTAGAGAAGGATTGCAACAGTGCATGTGTAAGTAGTAATAGGGAACCATTCTCCTGGTTCAAGAAACATTGTTTTAAACACCAGGGCAGAGAGTTGTGACCATGGCAGACACTAAGCTGTTACCAAACTGCATTTGAAGGATGTATTTCTCCACTAGGGCAATGTCTGTCCTAGTGCAAAATCCACGTGGACCAGTGCACAATTTTTTCATTATCGCCCATTTTATTTAACAGGCTTTTCAGATTACTCAGGTGCCTTCAATCATCAAATGTAGAGCAACAGGACACTGTATCCCTTCAGCCTGAAGTTGGGACCAACATCTCTGAAATCTTGCATAGATCAACATACATTAGTACCATGCTCTCAGGATGTCTTAGAGCCTCGTGGCTTTCATTTAACAACACACTGCATTTCTTTGTGTTTAGCTTGCTTAATAGACTCCATATTTCCAAAGGAAAAAAAATAACATACTTTTGCCTTTACTATACATTTTTCATATTGCTCAGACAGCCATACTTTATCAGCTGCATAAGAACATGTTTTTATAGGGATACAGGTGCTTAAGAACATCACTTATCAAGGAGTCTACCACCGGAACCAAACATTCACCCCATTCCAGAAACATTTGCAGATATCAAACAATGAGTAGAGTTTGAAGTCTCAAGCTCATGTCAATTTCTTTTCTTATAGTACAAGCACCTTCGTAAAGGAACACCGACCAGCAAATGAGACATACCTTCCATTGTCCCTGGATTCTGCAGATGAATACTAGTACATCCTTAGTGAATTGGCCTCAATTGCCTGCCTCATTTATTTACTCATTGTGACGGTTTATGAATTAGCATGTTTCTGTAGGTCCTCTTCCGCTTGGGTCGGAAATCCAGAAGGAATTACCGAAACACCTGCAGCTCCAGATCCTGTGCCAAACCTGGTGACTAATATGCTCTTTACTAATTTTGCACCCAGCAGGCATGTTCATATTAATAGGGTAATCAGTTAAAGTGGCCAATTCTCCATTCGGAGATAGAGAAACAGGCCGAAGATAAGAATGTCAACACGTGCCCTGGGAAACAGCTGGAGTTCAAGGAGATCTGCATTGCTCTCTGACAGGCACTCAGGTGATAAGCTGGGTAAGGCTGCGTTTCCTTCTAGGGATTAACAAAGACAAAAGCCTAACTGGGGAATGGAGAGGGTTGTAGTTATTAAACCTCTCAGCTGCAATATAGCAAGGGAAACAATTGTAACGTCATTAACTCAGTGCATCATTGAATTATACATAGTTTGCAATCATTATGAACCTTTTTTTTCTAGTGTAATACAAAGTGTCTGGAAGGGTGGATGTTTGAGAGAATCTATGGCACAGTCTAGGGGGAGGGCAACAATAGAACGGTGCTTGAGAATTTTCTAGTCCTCAGATGGTCAAATTCCAGGGCAAAGGGGATCCTCCTTACCTGGGCATATATTCCATTCGGGCACTTGACAGACGCACACATGGAACGCCAATGTGTACGTCATGCATTCGTGCAATGTTTTAGAATCTCTTGGAATAATGAGATCTCGTTCCTGAGGATGGCATTACTACTGTGGGGAAATCACTCCCAGAACTAGAAGGGTCTGGCCAGTAAGGGATCCAGCCGCAGTCTTCACGGTGCTGACAGCGGGAGACAAGGGGCCTGATTCATGGAAATGTTTTATAATGGCGCAATCCCATAGGGAAACGTTCCATGAATCAGGCCCAAGATGTTAACATTCCGAAGGAGGAGGGTATCCCCATGCCTCGAGTGTAAAAGCAAAGGATGTCTCCTCTAACACGTTTTTACAAAAACACAACACCAATTCAAGCCCATCAAATGCGAAAGAAATCTAAGTTATTCTGTGCTTGGAAATTGTATTAAAACAATTGGAAAGCCATGTTTATTTAAGTTTTCTATCTTGTTTGCTTACTGCACTGATTAGTACTCACAATTTCAATTGTGCATGTAATGGCTACATCCGTGGCAATGTGCCTACCGTTCATAACAACAGGCACATTTCAAATTGCACGTCAAATAAACATATAACATGAACAACAAATCACACATTTCAAATTTGGCAGTACATCCAAATATAAAATTAAACTAATGCGTCACTCTCACTTTGCATTTATTTAAGAACATTTTGGATGTTTGAATCAACTCTTCAATAGTTTGTCCAACTTGTATCTGCGGCTTGAAGTTGGAAACGAGTGTGAGAACCTTGTTGGAAGAAGTACCGACCTTGCAGCTTTGTTTGGCATTGGCTATTGTGTTACGTGCATGCCAAAGGTGGTCTGAATTATAAATAAATACAGGCTTTTCATTAGAAGGCAAAGAGCCTGTCACATGGTGCAGATAGCACAGTGAGCTAAGCGCTCACCCCTGATATATGTGGATAGTCTGCTGTGGCAGGTTAGGATCCCGGCAGGCTCAACTCAGCCTTTCTTCCTTCTGAGTTTAACACATTGAGTACCACTCTGGGGATAATCACGTCTTCTGTTATTTCAGTGCTCTGAGACTTATGGGTGTGTGGTGCTATATAAGAAACACATATGATTGTCATTATTGCGTTTAGGATCACATGGCAAGCACCTTACATTGCTTTGCTCGGTAGCCTGATCATTCACTCTCAACCCATGCTGCAAAGACATGGACAGCAAGGGGTAGTCTTTCCACCATGTCAACTATTTGGAAAATGTTCATCAGACTAAAATGATGGGCCTCATTATGAGTATGGTGGTATAAGGTTGGGGATCGACGGCTATTTACAAGATGGGATCCGTAGAAAGCCCTGCCTGAGCCATCAAACAAACATGTTTCTGCTAATTCTCACACTTCCTTCCAAGAAACTATAAAACGCCAGCACTGGGCAATTGCTCGTTACTAGACTTCATGATCTGCTTTCCATGTAATCCTCTGTCTACCCTTACACACGCACCCCTACCTAAATAACGATATTCCGTTACCTTAGACTCTTCCGGGTCATTTTCTAATCGAGTGGATAGTAAAAGAACAGCATAAACACAGTTTATTCTTTCCAGTGGTTCCGCACTTAATTGTACAGCTGTTCTGAGGACCAGCAGTGCAGCGAAGAGGAGATGGCGACAACTGAACATTCAAAGCAAATAGATCATTGCTTATAAAGGCATGGAAAGGAGAACAATGATACTATTAATATGAAATGCCTGTCCAGACATACATTGGGGCTTGGTTGAGAACTCCTCAAGAGTGTAGAATCTGTATGCTCTGTGGTGCGGCATTGGAGACTGCCCGGCATGTGCTGACCCAGTGTCCTAGATTACATTATATGTCTGACACGGGGTATGCATGCTATCGAAACATCTGCTCTGATCAATTCTGGAGTCTCCTGTATGGAGCAGAATCACTTGTTCTCGCAGCGGGGCCGTACCACATCTGGGAAAAGGTGGAATCCAGTCTAAGTGCTTGAGCTTTTTTGTCATTGGGGACATTTCCTATCTACATGTACATGTGTACAATGGATGTGCACATTTAATTTTGTTCTATTATTTTAAATGTATGTTTTAACATGTTTTAACTTGTTTGTACATTAATGTTATTGTTTTTTATGTAGTGCGAAAGGTGAATTTACCATATGCACTTTAAAAAAAATACACTATTAACATGCCAGGGAATTCACTATTTTATTTATTTATTTACATTTATAAAGCGCACAAAGCGACCCTGGGACATCGTGGCGCTGTTAAAAGGATGCGTACTTAGTTACATGATAGACAAGTCTTGCTTGGAAAATGAAACAGCAAGACCCACTGTCTGTAGTTTGTGGTTACAGTGAACCTGTAACCAGACATTTGGTGGTTAAACGTGACATTGTCAGCAAGAAAAGGTTGCAGTGATTCCATGGTTAAAGGGTTAAGGGGGAGCCAGCTATAACTCTGAACCTTCCTCGGGTCTATGTCTGCATGGGCACAGAGGGTAAATAGGTTTAGTACAAGAGCTTGGTTTTGAGTGCTTACCGGAAGGAAAGGTGGGAGGTCTAATTCTTTAGGGTAGAGGGGAGGGCATTCCAATATTTAGGAGCTAGGACTGGGAAGCTGGAGCCTACAGCTTTAGCCCTTTTGAAGGTGGGGACGTATAGCTGTTTGATCGGCTTAATGTTTCTCAGAGGTAAGAGGGGACTGTGAGTGAGAGGTACTTGTGTGTTATGGCTAGGGTCTTCAATAGGATACTTTCTTTGACCGGGAGCCAGTGAGCATCACGCCTGGCATGGGAGATGTGCTCCCTTTTGGGAATTCCGAGCTGCACTGAGCGCATTATTTTGAATGATTTGTAGTCTGTTGAGGTATTTAGCCAAGGTGCGGGCCAAGAGGACGCTACAGTAGTCACGTTTAGCCCCTATGGTGGCTCTGGCAATTGATAGGCAATTTTGAGTGGATAGGTAAGTTTTAACTGCATTGATCAGTTTGGTCGTATATGCAGCCGAGGAGGCAATGGCGCTAACTTGGCGCGTCATGGAGAGAGTGGAGTCAAGGTATACCCCCAGGGTTTTCACTGATGGAGAGACAGTGATTTGGGTGTTGTCAATTTTAAACGTGCTGTATTGTTTGTCAAGTTTGTTAAGTGTTCCCTAACAGGAGGATTTCTGTTTTGTCCCCGTTGAGGCAGAGTCCATTGGCAGGCATCCATGCTTGGATGATGGCACATGTTTTGTCCAGTACCCTGCGTCTTTTTCGTATGAGCCCGAGAGGGGGATGAGCACCTGTGCATCATCAGTGTAATTTGTATGACAGGTAGAGATTCCTTAATTATGAGTGCTACTCCCCTCATTTTGTGAGCAGTCTGTCCTGCCGGAGTAGGGTGTAGCCTGGTGGGAGGGCTAGAGAAATAGCTAGTCCTGCTGCCTCGTGGAGCCATGATTTTATGATGGCCATAGCGTCCAGTTCTAGGTTAGTGAGTGAGTTGCGTATCTCTGTGGCATGAGCTGGGAGCGAGTGTGCGTTTATGAGAGCAAATTAGAGTAAGGGAGGTGGGGCGTTAGGGTTGGTGGTGATGCTAGGTGGTGGGATTAGTTGAGCAGCGTAAGTAGCGGGGGAATGGGGAGCACGTGGTTGGTGGGGTGTGATGACTGTGGGTGTGCCCTAAGTTTGGTGGCTGCTGTAGTATGAGCTGAGCACAGGCCCAGCAAAAGGTTTCTCAAAGGATTTGGACTTGGGCATGTTTGGTGTCGGTAAGACTTAGCGATACCTCAACATGGAAAGTCTGTGTGCTCAGTGGTCTGTAGGACTAACTAAGGCAAGAGCTTTCTGTGGTTGTGGATCAAAGTAGTCTCAGGGCCATGTCACGAGTGTGACACACAATGATTTAATCTAAGCAGTGTTTCAGTTGTATATATCAATTATGAGATATACCATAACTCAGGTTTATTATTCTGGTGGCAGATACATCTTCAAATATAATCCATACCTGAGTTATGGTATATCTCATAATTATTGCACATACAGCAATTTCATATCATGCTTGTGTCAGCCCTGTGAGCCAAGCAAGTCTGTGAAGGGATGTTGTGTATTATTGCCAGACAGTCTTTACCCTGCCACTGCTGGCATGACTGTAGCTTTGGGGATTGCCACTCTTTGTTTCTTTGTGAGGGCAGGTAACACCATCCCCAGAGAGACAGCCACTCCACATAAAGCTGTCCTGGGAACAGGATTCAAAGGTCACACACATTTACAAAAGGCTTAGTCTCGCACCAGGGTACTGCACACCAAAAGGGCATTTGATCCCATTGAGAAGGGGAGGGAGGGATTAGTGAACACAGAGGAAGTGCTTTACAGCTGGAGGTAGGTTCCACCATCTTGTTTCTCTCTGCCTTCTTTCCTTTCTGGCCCTGCCGCTGCCTTTAGCACACAGCACATTGGGTGTGATGTCAGAATGCAAAGTCCACTTATTCAAAGAACCATGATTGTATCCCTAAAACAGGCCAGCTTTGGTCCAATTGCCTGTGGTCCTACACTCTTTTCTTTCACATTTGGACTAAGACTTAAAAAATAATTCATTGGATCTCTGTTGGGAGTGTGGATCTCTCCAAATTCCTCTGTCAGTGAGGTGAACACTGACTGTCCAAGGCAGCGGTGATCTCTATCCCCTAACTGTCCTCATGTGAATGAACTGCTGTTGGGACACAAGCTGCCACTCTACCAGCCACAAAGGTACACATGGCCATACTGTAACATGCAGTTGTGGCCCATTCTCCCCTGGTGTGGGAGACGGAGAACAAAAACTAAACTTATCCTCAAGCCCCTGAATTTGGACTTGCAGCAACCAAAGGACCAAGAAAAACAAAAAGCCTGTGTTTCTCTCTTCAAACTTCTTTGAACCATGATCCGAGCTTGTTCAACTCCTTCAAGCCTACAGGACCACCTGGAGCTACTTTTGACACTCTACCACCTCGAACCATCTACTGCATAATCGAAACTGTTTATTGCTGCACCGGGCTTACCAAGAGCATGTTGGGATGGACGTTCAAGGTCCCAAAGCAGGAAATAGGTTTACATTACGCAAGTGGTACTAAGTCATGATGCAGCCGGATCAGATGTGATGTTGCATCTAAATATCTGTTTGTGAGTAGTTAAATGAATTGGAATAAGTGTTACTTAGTGTATGGTTTTGGATACATTTTAGATTTGGAATGGGTAGCAACATATTTAGCAGTAGTTTGGATACAATGTTATTGTGTGATGTACGTCTTATTAAAGGCTGAATACCCCTTTGATATTACCTCACTCACACGGTCAAAGGCAGACCATAAATATTCATATACCAAGGAGAAGGTGACACAAATTGAATCTATATCAATAGCATGCTGCAAACCCTCCTGTACCTTATAGTCCTAAAAAAATAGACCAAGTACGTAGACCATATACTCAATTCTAGACATTTTTTTTTGATTTACAAAAGATAAAAAACTCATAAAAATGTCCTAAATGAACATGACCCAAAATGAAACACACATGGTGGATATCAAATGAACCTATTCACTAACATATAATACACTTGACCACATTTAACAATTGAATACACACATATGCCTTTGACACCTAGTACACTCTCTAAGTGTTTATAATTCAAAAATCCCGACATGTTTCAGTTCTTCTTGGCTACAACTGCACAAACTTTCTTCAGGGGAAACACAATATTCTTAGTTACCACCATGCAAGCCAGGGCCACAGATAAGGTTCCAGATTCAACGAAGAAGTAACCTCCAAGTCTGATATTTGTAGTGCTAGTGTCCAAGTCCACCAAAAATAGCTGCAGACTTCATATATCAAGTCTGATTACAATTGTTTCCAAACGCTTGTTAGTAGCCAAAGGTCCAAAGACTTATAGTACTCATCTGATACATGAGAGACTCAAACAAGTAGTCCACTGCGCTAATCCGCGGTCACACACTGCTGGCAATTTTCCACTTGTTTTATAACTCTTGTACACGGACCAGTGTGTTGTTGCACAGAACGAGGCTTGTTAGAAACATCAGCAACAAACGCATATCCATTGTTAAATGTGGTCAAGTGTATGTTATGTTAGTGAATAGGTTAATTTTATATCCCCCATGTGTGTTTTATTTTAGGTCATGTTCGTTTAGAAAATTTTTATGAGTTTTTTATCTTTTGTAGCTCAAATTAGAAAATGTGAGAATTGTGTTTATGGCCTAAGTACTTGGTCTATTTTTTTAGGACTATAAGGTAAAGGAGGGTTTGCAGCATGCTATCGATATAGATCAGTGAATCTGTACAAATTCAATTTGTGACACCTTCTCCTTGGTATATGAATATTGTGTGATGTACAACCTGTATTGCTTAGAAGCAATTAACAGGGTGCTTCACGCATGAGAGGAATACATACTGAACAGTCTGCATTTCGGGATTCAGCAATGGTTTAAATTACAGACACATTACAGGATATTGGGGAACATGGGTTTCATTGCGAGTACATGGAGATATCTCAAAATACGGTTTTCGTGTGAGCCACTGAGTCTTTGGGTTGCAGGAATAGTTTTCACTTGGCCTCAAGAGCTGGATGACCAATGTCATGGTAGGTGGTAGGTAGCAAACACATTTCGGCAGTTGGTGATAGGTCTGAAGGTGAGAATAGAATGAATGGCCATCTGTGTGGGTTTTATGGGCAGATTGGATTTGTAGGTATGATATGACATGATAAGTCATTTAAAACGGGCCTGCACACAATTGTTTATAGGCCTGAAAAGACAAGTAAGGGAAGACAGACGGAGGACAAAACAAACAATCTTACTAGGACTTGTGTTATTCAGATCATGCAAGTGCGATAATGCAAAGTGCAGTGGGGAGGTAGAAGGGGAAATTGCCAGGGAGGCTGAAAGTGCAATCAGGGCAGCATTGCTTTGAGTAAGTGCAGTCAGGACAGCACGGCTCTGGGTAAGTGCAAGGAGGCAGGGGACTGATGGTTACAGTTACAGCCCCTAAGTGCTTGGTAGGCCCAGAGACAATATAGGGGCGACTGGTAGTGGAGGAGCCTGGTACCCAGGGAGACTCTAAGGGTAGCCAGGCCACCAGTCAGGGCAGCAGGTAGGAAGGTCAACAGGGGAGAGTGAGAGAGAAAGCAGAGACATGTAGGTCAGCAGGGGAGAGAGAGAGAGAAAGCAGGGGTGAAAAGGAAGGTCTTGAGCTGCTTCCGGAACTTCAGGTGGTCCGGCTCAAGTTAGAGAGGGGCAGGGAAGCCATTCCAGAGGAAGGCACCTGCATAGGAGAGAGGTATACCACCATTCTCTGCCTGGAGACGTGTCTGATCCTCATAGAGCTGGAGGTGGCTAAGCAAAGGGCTTGAGAAGGAAGGTGTTTTGGAAGAGAGAGTTGGATGTAGTGCAGGCTCGGCCCCATAAAGCCTTGTGGACCATGCAGACGGTCTTGAACTTTATCCTAGCAGCAACCAGGAGCCAGTGGCGATATTTCAGGGCTGGAGAGATATGACCCCTGGGCTTGAGGTCAAGGACAAGTCTTGCAGTCCTTTTTTGAAGTAGTTGCAAAGGGCGGTCTGCAGAGGAAGGCAGATTGAGAAAGAGGCTGTTGCAGTAGTCCAGCCTAGAGAGAACCAGGGCTCTGGAGACAGTGAGCTTCTGGGAAAAAAGTGAAAAAAGGAAGAATACCTCTGAGGAGGTGCAGCTGGTAGTTTGCCTTCTTGGCCAGGTCCGTGGTGTGAGGAGGGAAGGAGAGAGTGCAGTCAAAGATGACACCAAGGTTTTTTGCCTCACAGGAAGGTGAGGAAGAGGGCCCAAGGAGGGCAGCCAGGGTGGGAGAGGGGAAAGTGGGAGCAGGTGTCCAAATGAGAAGGAACTCAGTCTTACTGGCAAAGGGCAATGTTCCTGAGAGCATGTAGGTGTGTTGTTACTTGGTGGGTTAAATCAGGGGTTAGTTAATAAAATGCATGCAAGGTGTGCTTTAAGGGCAGAGCTTGTCGGGTATTTTATGTGCTTTCAGGAAGATGTGTACTGGAGGCTACATGTTCTGAGATGGTAGTTGCAAATAAGGTGACCTGAAGGAATGCAAGAAGAAATAATATGAGATGTTGGTGCGTTTGGGGCGATAAGAATGTTACTGCTGGTTCAAAGTAAAATTTGTTTATTTAAGTACATATGAAAAGTCTTACACATAACGTAGTGTGCTAAAATTCTTCTGGAAAATGGGGAAAGTTAACTGTTGAATTGCTTTAAGTTAATAAACCTATTATATTTTAGGATGTCATAACCAATTTGAATAAATATATGTGTACAGGTGCGCTATAAATAATGAATCATTTAATATCATATCAGTAGGACCACGTGGATAGGGGATTGTGTTTTTGTAAATGTATCCAGTGGTATTAGTGAATGTAAGGTATAATTAGATTTCTTTGTTCAGGGTTAGTCGTAAATGCTGTACTAGTGAGGACAAGAGAGAGATAGCAGTGTTGTAGTGGAAAACATCCCACTCCTTGTACTCCAGTGAAGAAGGCATATTACTGAGGGACCATGGTATAAACTATTGTGTTTATTATTGATGTGTTTGTTTTCTATGTAGGAGTGTTTTGTGTGGGGCAGTTATAGCCCAGAGTAAGGTGATTGAGGTGTGTGTGAATATGAGGGGATTGATTATTGAAGGGTATAAAAAGGTGTGGGGGTTTGGGCATTTGTTTAAGGTGTCATGGTATTTTTTGGAGTGCTGTAAGATCGGCTTTTGTGAAAATTGTATTTCTATTTTTATAATAAGATAGGGAGTGAGTATGGGAAATTAAAGGTGATATGTTTAAATCTAGGCTGGGGAAGGCAAGTATGACTGGGGTGTTTTTGGAGAATGGGAGCAGCTGCCATGGACTGGTTGATAGCTTGCAGAGCTGCATTCCTGACCAAAAGGGAGTTGGTGAGAACCTAAGCCTTCAGAGGTTGCAGAACCACATTCCTGAACAAAAGGGAGGGCAGAGAGTTTGGGCCTGCAGAAGTCACCAAGATAGATCAGTGGAAAAACACTGGAAGCTAGATGTCCCTATTTTGTGGAGCAATAGTTATTTAGGGAAGTAGAATATAATTAAAACAGTGATATGGGTCATGTTTCAATAATTATTTGTTGGCCACTTTAAAATTATTACACAATGTTAGTATAAGTACCCTTCAATAATGCATTTAAATAATGCATAAAAAAGCTTATTGTGAAGGCAGGCCCTTTGCCCTAAACAAACACTTATGTATGTGCTAGTGTGCAGGAGGGGCATATGACCACACACACACAAATACAGACGCACTCATAACATCACACTTATGCCGAGACTACCCTATAAACCACAGTCACACATGCAGCTCCCAGTAATACAGTATGCACCAGGACCCCTCTGCCCCCGCAAGCATGTGCTCCAAGCCCCAACATAACAGCCACAGATATATCTAAGTCAGTATCCAGTGGCAGGGCACATGCAGATCTATGCACAGCAACAACTTATGGCTACGCAAGCCTATGCACAGACATGTGATAAAATGACATACAACAAGGAACATTGACTTACTATATAGGGGCAAGTGTTTTAGGGTGCAATCCTTCCCTTTAACCAGGAACACATACCAGGGGAAAAGATGTATCATGTTTTAATTTGGTTGACATTGGTTGTTAAAGTGGATGCAAGGAAAATAGGGTACTAACAAAGATTTCAGTTGAATAGAGTTGCAATTGGTTAATATGCATAGATTTAAAATGGGAATCAATGGTGCAGACATGTAGGGGAGTATTCCAAATGAAGAGAGTAATTGGGTAAACAGCAGCCAGAATGTGTTTATTGGGTGTACAAAAGAAGGATTTATCATGAGTGGATAGGTTTATTTCACAATGTTGGAGAGATAACAGTAGGTGAGAATGTTAGACAGGGTTGAAAGTTGGAATAAAAAGGATCACTATGGTGATGCATGTAAAGAGGATTATGGGGAAAGTTGGTTTGAGACAATGGATCCCTTTTTTATTATTTGTGGTATCTTGGGCGCAAAGTTTGTTCCTGGGAGAGATTGATCTGGGAGACAGGTGTTTTTGATTGAAGTTGAGGTGGAATTTTGTGTGCCTTTGGCAGTTGGGTAACAGGACCTATAGCCTGGGCATCCAGTTTCATGAACAGGGTGCACTGGGCATGCACAAGCAGAAAGTCGAATTGTACTGAAAATTGGCTTTGGCTTGCGGACGCAGGGTTGGAGGAGGTGTGGTGCAGTGGAAGTGATGCAGAGTTTTGTTTGGATGGATTGACTATGGGATGTTAATATTTTCAAGGGATAAGAAATATGCGAGAGACAATATTTTTTCAAATGCCATATGGGAGAATCTTGTTTTCTCTTTCTCCTCTTTTTCTTCTCCTTCTTTTCTTTTTTTAGTACACCGACGCTGAAATGAGGAGTCAGGTTATTAGTACAATGAATATTGAGAATGTTTGGCTTACCGTCGGTGAGTGCAGAACTTTATAACTATAGATTTGAGATTTCTATATTTATTTTTAACTATAGTTAGGATTTAAAGGTGTTTTTTAATATTTATTGTATTGATTTGTTTTGCATTATGTTTTTTTTGTGTATTTTAGAAAAGTATGCTTAAGGCCTATAGTATAGTCATATGTAAAAAGGGTGATTAATACAGGGTTTATAGGATATATTGGGAATATAATTTTCCTCTGAACATTAAGATATTGATTCATGGAATTATTTGCACGGAAAAACAGGGATTTGTGCTCCATTCTACCCGCAAATCCCTGTTTAACAAATGGGGATTTTCGGGCAGAATGGCGCACAAATCCCGTTTTTCGGCGCAAATAATTCCATGAATCAGCCCCTAAGTAAGTTTGTGGATTTAACACTCTAGGGGGGCCCAATATTCAAGCATTTGTTTTTTTTCCCGAGCACGGCCAGTGATTGAATCACTTTGAGGGCAAACAGTAGAGAGGCTCACCCATTTACTTCTATTTATCTCGTTATTGAGTACATATTTTATTAGGACGCCAGGCATAAAAAATCATTTTAAAATATTGTGTATTCCAGCAGAGTCTTTTTTTTATCACTTTTGGTGTTATTCTGTAAAAAAGGAGTCATAAATAAGGGGGGGCTACTCTATGTAGTAGGGTCTTTCCAAAACAACGTTTTATCAGCCCAGCATATGGCTTCTTTAAGGAGTTTCTTAGATCAGTTGGCAAAAATATTACATTTTTCATTTGGGGCTCCATTGTAACATATTTCCATTGAAATGCACAAGCGTTCTACCACCAGATACCTTACCAAGACCAGAGGCTTTGTAGTGGAAAATGTGTCCATCTTGCCTTAAAAACTGAAATGTGTCAACCAGTATGTGCCCATTATCTACTTATATACGTAGTCAGAAAGAGCTTGACTTTTCTTTGATGTTATTATAAATTCTTTAGTGTAAAGTATTTCTGGGTATGTTTGCACTCAGAACATTTTGGTTGTTGCTAATATTTTTATTGACCTAGGAGAATTGAAATACATATCTCTCTTGTCCTAGAATATTATCAATCAATTGTATTAGCAATCAAAGAAGTGATATGTTAAAGATGTTGTAATATGTTCAAGATTCAGCAGACATAAAACCTGTGACTATGGTTCCATTCCGCCGTGTTTATTAGCTATGCATGCTGCATATTTGTGTGGAGTGTAGGACAGTAACCTGACATCAGATATTTATAACTACACTGCATAAAGTGTGTTGTCAATCTGCGTTATGGCAGAGCGCTCGAGACGGCTCAATATAGGTTTGTGGTGTTTTACTGAGACTCAGCAGGTTATCCTGCAAAACAGCGACCTCCCTTTGTTCGTATTGATCTTCAGGAATGAGCACATGGTTTTAATAAGAGATGCATAGCAAAATTAACAGTCTCAGTAAATCGATCAGGAGAGAAAGGATTAATGTTTTCTATACTCCAGGGACAAATTGTGATATCACGGCTGGAAAAAAGCTCAGATGTCCAGTGATGTAACCCAGAGTCTAAAAGTGTCTCTGCTCGCTCACAGCAGTATTTCCAACCAGGGCGAATGAATGGAAACCCAGATTTTACGCTATTGAACACCAGGCAGTACTCCTCATACCATACATTTAGCACAAATAATGACACAGCAACAGCAGGAAGGTCTCTTGGAAGTGTCAGCACACTTGCGGATAAGTAAGCCACATGATGCAGGACTTTTGAAAAGTATTAGAGTAGCAAAAATCAAATTGGAGCAAGGTGCGTTTATACCAAGAGTAAGGAAGTACTGTATGCCAAAAGGAAACGGGTAAAGTACACATGGATAGAACTGTATGTAGGGTAGCATTAGATCAACTGAGTTTTTCAGTACCTACACGGTGAAGGAGTCCATTGAAGAAGTATTACAGGTATAGTATTAATTCAACTGCATAATATATACTACATGGAGGGAGACCCCTGGATAACAGGTGCAGTAACTTCTTTGTTGTTACATCATGAGTATATGTTATTTTTATGTTGGAAAATGTATAAGTAAATAATTGAAGAACAAAAATAGTTTGTATTAGCTAGGGATAGCTCATTATCAGACATCTAGGAATTAGTGGTAGGCAGACGCACGCAAACATCTCTCACACTTGAACGCAGAACGTCAAATGTGCGCAGTACAAGTCAAGTGTTAGGTCAGGAGATCCAGGGATATTTTAGGGATTTAACAACAGATAGCAAAGTTATCTTCTGGCAGCTCCAACTACATCTGTAATTGCCGGCTGCAACTGACTACGTCAATCCGGAGTACCTACAATAGCTGCAACTTTCTTCAGGAGGCTGTGTGTGAGTATGGTCCTTTGTCCGCCGTTGGAAGCAATACAGGTTCCACAGGCCCTATTGTGTTGTTTTTACAGCTGCGAGTGTGGTTAAAGTTGAAGGCCACTAGTGCTGGTTTCACTTTTCAGATGTAGGATGGGAAACTCGCACAAACCCACATCCACAAAAACAAGACCAAACTGGAGATGAACCTAAAGACTCTTAGGTTGAGTATTGGTGCAACTGTTGTGATATGATTTAGATTAGGGTGTCTTTGTGGACCAATGGAAAATTAATTTTAAAAGTTGCTCAAGGAGCAGCATGCAGGAGCAAAGAATGTTATGCTGTATATTTGTCTGTTGTTTTTCTCTTTTCTTTGTATCTTTGTGTAAAGGGTACAATGTGAATGGGGATTGGGGAGGATAGGAATTAAAATGTTGATGATATAGTAGAGCTCTAGGTAAGTTCTCATGGTGGGCCAGGGCACAGGACAAGGAGGGATACTGAGCAGCAAAAGGTTATTTAAATTGGGAGGGGGGTTGTTTCGAATTGTAGTGTGGATGTGCTTTGCCTCAGATATAACCATGTGAAAAGTGTGGGGAGAGAAAGGACCGCCAATTCTTGTTACATCTGCTGACTTATCCTCCACGCTTTTGTAGTTCAAAGACAATGTACTGCCAGTGAGTTGCCACTACAGATAACACAGTGTTTAGCGCACATATCTCTTTGTAGACTACATGGCTTATTTCAGGCATAAGTAGTTCAGGCTACAGTCATTCAAATCAACGAGCAAGAATGTACGAAGAATGAGAAGAAGGGCACAAAAATGTATGATGTTGCCTGAGACCACAGTTGACAGTAGAATGTTCTGCGTTTTTGCACAACAAATGAGATCAGTGGGTGATGAGCTGCAAAGCGGGAGGAATGAGGGGGATCACTGAAAAGGAAGTAGCAAAAGAAGTAGCAAAAACTATGATTAATGATCAGAGATTTGGAATGTCTGTTTGAAAATATTCACATGGCTGAAGCCACAAGAGAAACCTGATAAGATCAAAGTTACTTACACATTGCTCCTTATGTGTCAGGGTTGTTGGCACTTTACAAGTTGAAGTGGACATAAATTGTACTAAGACGTTGCCTGTTACAGACTTTGCCGGTAAGACATCTGCTATTCTCAATAGTTATTGGTTCTGTAGGACACTGGTGTACCTTCAACTCACACCGGCCTGGAAGGGAGTGTGCATTCTTGCTACCTTGCACTCCCCTGTTATGATTGTCGCCAAGGCCCATCTGGTTGCTTCTAATGTGCCACTCAAGCCACTTCTGTGGTCCCCATGTCTCCTCCTTTGTTGAGGGTATACGAACGTGAGACTGTGGAAAGACATAAAAAGGTTGAACTTTTGAGAATTTATACCAGGAATAATTATCTTTCATCAGCTTCTCCTCAAGCATTAAAGAAGATCCCTGACCATTTCAGACATCTTAGTCGGACTGAGATGTTTTTCACCTCTCTCCTGGCCCCAGGTGTCCAAGCCATCACAAACATTACATTGCTCCAGATCACCAGGTATAAATTAATTCAGCTTGTCAATCACTTGAATCAGTGTTTAATGCCATATGTGAGGAGATGAGTGCCCTGTGCCTCATGACACTTCAGAATCGGTACTTATTACCACAATGAAAGGTGGGGTATATAACACGATAGGGGTTTCACGCTGCACATATTTGCTGCCTAATGATTTGGACAATGGCACCGTATCTTATGCGATCAAGCCTTTGCAGAATCCACGGAGAGAGAGGCTTGAATTAAAGATGATACTTGGATAGATTCATTTTTTGCCTGGGTTCCGTCATGGCTGTGTCTGACTGCAAAGATGCTGATGCATACTTTCGTTTTTCTACTTGTCGTCTTTTGTTCCTGCCGGGTGTTTTCGATATGCTATTCTGCCAAGCTACCTCGAAAATCTGTCATGATGTCAGTTACTCTGATCACGGGTAGGGCTACTTCCATCTCAGACCATATAGGCATGCAAACTGAGCCAGGTATGAACCTAGGGTTGATTGGGCCACCAGGTACTGTTTTGTGTCCTCTGTATGATTTAGATATTTTTTGGAGGAGTGGGTAGATTGTGTGAGAAATGGAGGATTGTCATTTTTGCCTTGCATGCTGGGGTAATATGCTCAAAGTGGAAAGGCCATGTAAGGTTAAGGGTCCCAAAGAGGATTTGATCAGGGAGCAGGGAATTACTTTAGTAGTTAATACATTATCTAACTAACGGGGGGAATGTTGGGGTGGATGTTTGAGGTCCCAATGCAGGAAACAGGTTTACATTGCACATGTTTTACTAAGCTTTGATGCAGCCAGACTAGATTGGATTTTGCAACTAAATATGTGTTATTGTGCAGTTAAATTAATTGCAATGAGTATTACTTAGTGTATGGTGTTGGATACATTTTAGATTTGCAATGGGTAGCAGCATAATTAGCAGTAGTATGGATAGAATGTTATTGTGTGATGTGCAACTTGTAGTACTTAGAAGCATGTAATAGTTAGCCTCACGCATGAGAGAAAGAAACTCGCCATGGAGAAATACATCTTGAACACTGTATGTGTGGGGATTTGACAATGGTTTACATTGCAGACACATTTCCTGACTTTGGGGAACATGGGTTTCATTGTTGGTACATGGAGATATCGCAGAGTGTGGTTTTCGCTTAGTTGGGGTTTGCGTGAGCTGCAGATTCTTTGGGTTGCCGGGGTGGTTTTCCCCTGGTTTGAAGAGCTGGATGACCGAGGTCATGGAAGGAGATAGGTAGTGAAACGCTTTTGGGAAGCTTGCTTTACAAAGGGGTGAAGGCGAGAAGGGAATGAAGACCATCTGGTTGGCTTTTTTGGCCAGATTGGATTTGTAGAAACAAGGGGCAATGTATCACAGTTCATGTAGACTTACTGTTACATGGTTAGATGAATCAGCGGTTAGTTAATAAAACACATGTGAGGTGCACTTCAAGGGTAGAGCTTGTCCAGTGTTTTATGGGCTCTCGGAAAAATGTGTGCTTGATGCCACATGGTCTGAGATGATAGTTGCAAATAAGGTGAAGTGTAGGAATCTAAGAAGAAAAATATGAGACACCGGTGCATTTGGGAATATAAGAATTGTACTGCTGGTTCACAGGAATGACTATTGTTTCTCTCCCTCCTCTTGTTTTTTGAAGTATTTATGAAAAGCACTGCACATCATGTACTGGGTTAAAGTTCCTCTTACAGATGGGGCAAGTTAACTGTTGTATTGTTTTAAGCTAATAAACATTGATATTTTCGGATGGCATAACCAATTAGAATGGGCCAAATGAAAAGGGGATTGTGTTTAGTAAATGTATCCAATGGGATTAGGCAATGTAAGGGATAATTAGATTTCTTTATACACGGTTAGCCAATAGGGATTGTGGGATGGCTTTGTGATGAAATATGTGTAATTATTTAATGTGCTTCAGTGTGTATAATTGTGTAACTTTGTTTTGCACGGCAAGGAGTTGTTAGTTTTCAGTTTTACAAAGCTAACTAACCCTTCTGGCTGACAGGTTGCAATAAACGTAATTTTCTGACAAAGTGCATTTACTCTCCATTGGAGCTGTTTTTTTTCACATTGCATGTTTGAGTCATAGTCCTACAAGCGTTGTTGACCCGGCTTCAATTTGAAGCTCTACAATGACCCAGCCACCTTCGAACCACCTCTTCGTATGACCAGCATTTTCTTTCCTGTTCTTCATCGACAGTAGACCAGAGCCTGAGGAATCCTTCAAATGCTGCACTGGAGTCGCTCGACTAAAACTGTGTATTCATTCATTAGCCTCTTCATTGTATAACTTACTGTCAAACTGAACCTGGCAGCCCTCATGATCTGCACTAACCTGAGCCTCACCTTCAAACTGCACAAGCTCCTTTTTGACCTCTGCTCGACATCCGCTTCCCATGTAGAATCACGCCATTGCTGTACCCAAACCGATGAATTGTCAATTTGAACTGGCTCATCGCTCGACTGTGCTAGATGAATGCATCATTTTCCCAGCTTGAACTATGAGCTCTGTATTGCATTTACCTCGTTCAAACCACTGCTCGAGCCGTCAGCATCTTCGCTGCTGATTATCATCACCAGTCGAACCGAAACAGGTGAATCATGGAGCCCCGACCCTCGTACCATGCATGAAGCTGCTTGAACTGGACTGAATATCGAGTCTCCAGCCTTTTTGTCTTAAAAGCAGCCATCAAACTGACCCTAGTGGAACTCACGATATGCAGCCCCTCAAACGCTTCAGAGGACCAATCCAGTAGGAACTGCACATCCAGTCACCAGCCTCTTCACAGTCAAGCCAACTGTGGTGGCTCTCACTATATGCTCTTCAAGTATCACCTTCGAAATGCAGCAAGGCTGTTGGACTGCTGCTTGACACCGTTCCTCGTCTAGAACAATGTGATTGTTGCAATTGAACTGTCAAACTTTCCAAAAAACACCAAAGAGCATGCCCCCTTAATGCAGTTTTGGGCCCTTGAGGATGGTCATTAATTACATGTGTGCATCTTAGAGCATATCCTTATAGTAGTGGAGTAGCTGAGTAGCAGTCTGTGCAGGGATGAATTGTGCGCAGTCTGTTCTTGCTGGCCACTAGTGACTGGAGGAGGAGGAGCCCAACAAAAATGCTGGTATAATGCAGAGCGGCGCTGAGTAGAAGTCTGTGCATTCTGTGCGGGCTGTGTGGCTAGACGGCACAGGACTGCTCTGGTTTGCAGCCTTGTATTGCTGTTGGTACAGACAACTAAAGATATGGGATATACTCACCCCATAGAGAGCGGCATGCCACCAAACATAAGTCCCATATAACCCTTTCCTTTTTTTGCTGGGTGATTTTAATCACAAATACAAATACAGAAACTGCATTGTGAAGGGGATGTGGCTGTGTGCTCAGTGGGTACACTGGCTGCGGCGTATAAATGAAATGATCTCAGGAGTGGGAAAATGGCAACACACACAGATGCAGAAATGTTGCCTCAGACTATATTAATAGGGGAATTAAATGATCCACGAGGAATGGGACCAGTTATCACTAGGGCTGTTGTGTCTTCCTTTCCACATTCTCTTAACATAACATGAAAAGGAGACAGTTTCATGTATACCCCACCAGCCATGGAGGTAAGATATGTCCCTGACATCGACTCTTCCTTGTCATCAATATTTCCTCCCTTTCTTCTGCCACCGAGAAGACTCTCTGTGTGCCAGAAACTAACTGCAATAGAGATACTCCTTCGGACCAGACAATAATTGAAATAAATCAGGTTCTCTGCAGCTAGTTTTGTTGTTTATTAACCTGAAAGTTGAAGTTAAATCAAACTCTGTTCTTTTGGAATCTCTTGGCCTAATTACAACTTTGCCAGTCCAGAAACAACGGTGCCGGTAAGCTTACCAGCACCGCTGTTTCTGGACCGGCAAAGTAAAGGTCTGCCTTCCAGAGCCACTGTGCCCGACAGGTCGGACCCTTCCGGGCACAGCGGTCATGGTAGGCAGACCGTCACGGAAGCACCAGCACCATTCATAACGGTGCCAGTGCTTCTGTGGTCCCCACTCCCATAGAGTCCTCCGGTACTCTATGGGAATGGGGCACAACATTTTACTGGCGCCTGACTTCCCGGGCGCTAGTAAAATGTACAAGTCTGGCAGCAACCTGCCGGTTTTACCCGCATGGTTACCACCGGACTTGTAATGAGGCCCTCTGTTATTTAAATTTGATAATGTATAATTACATGTAGCTGTGAAATAATTCTTGTTTAACCAGACGTCAAAGAACTTAGTGATACCTAATGATCTACCAATAGATGACAACTGTTGGGATCTAGTAATGACTCTGTGGTTCTTGGTAAAGAAGGAGTTACTCAATTTTGAATTTAACTTTGAAAGTCAGGTTTGGGTGTTTTGCATTTAACTTTGGAAGTCAAATTTGATGTTGTTTTGCATTTACCTTTGGTCATTATTGTAAACTGCTAGCCTAGTGACTGTTCCATACCGCTGTACTTGCATACTCCTCCCAGAGCCTCCTCTCTCTACTCTCTCATTAGGCACTTTAAAACACAATTTACTTGATGTATACGCACCTTAGAAATGCACAATAAAATATGTAAATACATATTCGTGTGGTGGAGGAGTTCAATTGGAAGAAAAGTTGGAAGAAAAAGAGGCCAACAGGAAATCATCCATATAGTACTGAAAATTGGGGCAGAGAGCGGCGATGCGGTGGGCAAGGAGTGCAAGGTATTGGTTAAACAGCCAGGGAGAGAAGTTAGATCCATGGGGCGCACCACAGGTAGAGAAAAAGATATTGGAGAGGGAGGACCCAAGTTGGACCTGGGAGGGTCGGTCGGAGAGGAAAGGAGCCAGCCACGCCAGAGCCTGACCAGTGATACCCAGGTTATCACGGAGACAGTTGAGCAGTATGGCATGGTTGACAGTGTCAAAGGCAGAAGAGAGATCAAGCAACATGATGACGTACGCAGTGTTGGAGTCAAGGTTGGAGAGCAGGTCTTCACGGATGTGCAGGAGAGCAGTTTCCGTGCTTCTGGCAGCTCTGAAGCCAGACTGATGGTCAGGAAGACAACCAACAGATTTGGTGTGGAAATTAAGATGGGAGATGGTCAGTTTCTCGAGGATCTTGCCCAGGAAGGGAGTGATGGAGTTTGGGCAACAGTTAGCCAGGCAGAGGGTTTCTTAAGAAGAGGGTGCACAAGGGAGTGCTTCAGGGGGGATGGAAAGACTCCAGTGGTGAAGGAGTGATTGCAGAAATCAGCCAGGGCAGGAGCCAGGGAGTCGATGTGGTCCTTGATAGTTTTGGAGGAACAGGGGTGAACCTGTTTCGACAAGACTTTCATAGATCGGACTTGTCTAGAAACCTCATCTGCAGAGAAAAGGGGAAAGGCAGAGAAGGAGGGAGGGGGTGGCTGCAGAAGGGCCAGAGGAAGAGCAGGGAATAGAGGGAGGGAGGAGATGGGAGGAGAGTAAGGACAGGATGTCCTGAGTTTTTTAAATGAAGTGAGAAGCCAGTGCCGTGCAGAAGGCCTGGGAAGGGGCAGGAGAAGTAGAGACTGCGGCAGGATCGGTCAGTTCCTTGCATATTTGAAAGCATTCAGCTGAGTTGTTAGATGCCACAGAGATGCAGGCTTGGATATGAGCTCTCTTTTTGGTGAGGACGGAGAGCCGGTATTGCCTTTGCAGCAGGCGGCAGGCCAGTTTGTCAGAGGATGAACATGAAGCACGCGATTTCCTCTCAGCCACCCTGCACTTGCATTTTAGGGTGATGAGGTCTGTCATACCAGGAGTTACACTTGGCTTTGGGCTTCATGCAGATTCTCATGACAGGGGCAAGGATATCAAGATTATCAGATATAGAAGAGTGGAGCATGGAGAGGGCTGTGTCAGGGTAAGAGTCAGCCAAAGGGCGAGGAGGGGGTGTGAAGGTGGTGGCGAAAGCCTCAACTGACACACGCTTCATGGGTCGGATGACTGAGAAGGTGGGTGGCAGTGATGAAGGTGGCTTGGCCTGAGCGGTAGGGAGGGTGAGGTCGGGGGATAGGAGAAAGTGATCACTCTAGGAGAGAGGAGTGGAGAGAGGGATGGAGAGGGAAGGTCTGAGGAGATCAGAACATTGAGAGTGTCCCCTGCAGAATGAGTCGGGCCAGAGGGGAGAATGTGAGTGAGAGAGAGTCGTAGAGGTCACAAAATAGTCCAGAGGCTGGGCAGGAGGCATCCAGGTGGATGTTGAAGTCTCCAAGAAGGAGGAGTGTAGTGGTTGAGGCCAGGAATGAGGAGGAGAGGTCAGCCCACTCAGAGAGGAAGGAAGAAATCTGACCAGGTGGCCGATAAATAGTAGCCACATAAAGGGAATGGCTAGGGGAGAGAGAGAGCCTGCAGATGAGGCATTCAAAAGAGGAATAGGTCTGCTTAGAAGTGACAGAGGCAGGAATCCACTCAGGGAAGATAAGGGCTACACCTCCACGAGAGCGGTTGGGCCTGGGTGCGGAGTGGATCTTGTAGCCGTCAGGTAGGAGTGTGTCAAAGCTGGTGACAGAGCTGGCCATGAACCATGTCACAGTGAGACTGAGGGCATTGAGGTCAAGTTCTTCAAGAAGGCGGCAGATATCAGAGGAATGTTTGACAGCAGAGCAAGAGTTAAGAGTGGCAATGTGGATAAGGTTGCCATCCTTGAAGGACTTCCAGGGAGGGGTACAGATCAGAGGTACGCCCTGCGGAGGTGTAGAAGGAACACAAGTGGGGGCAGAGATGGAGGAGGAAGGCAAGGTAGCCAAGGGAAGGGGAGGGGTACAGCCGGAGAAGAAAGGAAGTTGATGAGGCACGGGAAGCGTCTATCAAAGAGGTGAAGATTGGCTTGAGGGCCTTGCACCAAGACGGTCCCATTAGAGTAAATATTAATGATGACCTTAGAGGAATAGAAGGAGGACAGGAGGGCGTCCCAATGGGTGCCACCATTAATGGGAGAAGAGGACAAAGGAGAGAGCACAGCGACCATATGAAGGGTCCATAAGTCAGGTGAAGGCACGACAAAGAGGATGTCGGTGAGAGTTTCCTCGGAGGAGGCACTGGTGTAGGTGTCAGCGATAGGGAGGCCTGGGTTGGAGACCAGGATGTCCTTTTTAAACTTCTTAATACCAGATTTAGTGAGGAGAGCAGGATAGTCAATAGAGAAACAGTTAGAGAAGATAGGAGAGACAGGGAGCACCATAGAGTAGGTGGGAGAGGAGGGGGGTGGAAGGAGAGGGCGAGATACTGGCGAGAGTAGGCAGACAATATAGCAAGCAGCAATCAAGTTGCGCAATAGGACAGACTCTCAGGGTTAAAGAGCTCACAAATGCTCAAATTTAGAACCAGTGACAGGCCACCTAAGTTTGAGAATCCTGAAAGGGGAGAAAAAGGCCTAGATTTCACAGTGCAAAATTTGTGGGGATGAGGGGAATAACCAAAGAAGGGCAATGAAACACAAAATGAGTACTCAAACTAGGGGACATGAAAATGAGACAGAGAGAAAAAAAGAAAGGGAGTGAACAGGCCTAATTTACAGACGTGTTTTATAATGGCAAAACCCCATTGCAAGAATACAGTTTGCACCCCACACGAAATTCCATGAATTAGACCCAAAAGGGACAGTGAAAGAGAGAAGTAAGGGTGAGACTCAGAGAATGGGGTGCAGAAGGAAACCGACTCTCCCTCTCCTCTGCTCTCCGTAGTCTTTGAACACAAGCATTTGTGTACTGTTCACCCAATCCCTGCATTTCTGGTTCATTTGTAATTTGCACCATTTTGCAGTTGCACCCTATCCGACACCTCAATCCAAACCCTGTCAAGAAAATTGTGCTACTATTGCAAGGCGTATTATCAGTGCCAAGCTAGACTATGGTGCCAACCTGTTGCCTCCTGGTAATCCAGTATAGCGCTGTGAGGGTTCTAGAGGGCCGGAGGAGGAATAAGCATATCTCAGAAGCCAGAAGGGCATTACACTGGCTCCCTATAGCAAGTAGAGTGACATTCTGTCTCCTCTGTATTACGCGCAAATGCTATACGGAATGAGGCCATCATATCTCTCTAATCACCTTGCCTGGTTACTGGCACGAAGGACACTAAGGTCAAACAATCTGGAACTCATAAAGGACCCCCTGGGCCAAGCTTGATGTTGTCACGCAGGGATCTTTTGTTTATGCTGCCCTTAAGAGCTGTAATGCGATGCCACCCGACTTGAGACTGTGCCAGTCGTTCTCAAAGTTTAAACATGAACTAAAAACAGGTATACAGCCTTTATAACGAAAATGTAATGAAGAATGAATATATTAGGAAAATTATATAACAAAGAAAATAACGAAAATGTATGTGGGGAAATGGTTGGGTGGGTTTTTAGCTGTGGGAAACAGGGGTTTATGGGTGGACCGCCCAAAAAAAAGAAAAATAAATGTGTTGTTTTGTCGTTATGCAATTTTCGTTATATGTGCATTTGTTATAAAATGAATCATTATAAAGACATGTAACCCTAAAAACACTAATGTTCTGCTGACCTTCAGTGCAGCTCAAGTACTGAGGTGGCCACTCGGAATATAGATATGATATGCCAGCAACTTCTACGTTTCACCAGGGACTAAACACCTTGGTGTGCCAGGGACCTGGCATTTAGCTCAGGTCTCCGATGTGGCACCCTTGACTTTAGGTTTTATGTGATGTTTGTGACGTAGCGTTTCATGTTCTTGTCGGCGCTATTATGCCTGTGACATGCACTTTACAAATAAATGTAAATACAAATAAATAAATGTCCTTACACAGCCTGCACACGCATTGTAATACTTGCACCAGGGTCCCCCCTTGATCCATCCGCCGATTCATTCCCTGCCTGGCGTTTGGCTCTCACTTCATGCACTCCAGCCTGTCTGCTCCCTGCTTTTTTCAGTCTCGTTGAGCATGCACACGAGTGTCGCTCGGGCTAGACTAAAAACAAAAACAATAAAATTGACCATTTCTCCCAAAACCTATTCGAATGGTTTTGAGTGTATTTGAATTGCTAATTCGAGATCAAATCACTGATAGTCAGATTGCCAGCCTAGACACTTAGCCACACAGCCACGTGTGAAATATATCGTCTTGTCATTTGTGTTTCACGGAGCATGTATACTTTTATTTTTACACCAATATGACAAAAAACATCTTGAAAGGTTGGCACACAATTAAAAGGTGTGCAGCTTTTAAATCCAAGATCCGTGCAAACATAGTCCATGCAAAACCGAGCATTTTACAGTTAGCACTATTCACTTTCCATGTGGTCGTGACTGGTGTGGGTGTCTGGCAACCTAACAACCTTTGTTCGAATCCTGACTTCGCATGATGAAAACATGCAAAGGTATAGGATTCAAAATGCGAGTACCAGCTACCAGACATGCATGCATCTTCTGTCACCCGCTCTGTTTTTACATTCTGTTTCTGCCTCGCTCATCTTTTCCCTACTTCGCAGTCACTTTTGCTCTCTTGCAGTTTTCATCTATATTTTCCCCATCTCTCCATTTCGTTTTTCTTTCTCTCTGATTACACCTGTTTACTATTCTCTCATTCTAACCCAATCTCATTGTGTCCCCCGATATCCCTTGACCATTCTCGCTCTAAATAGTTTTTTGTTTTCCCACTTGCCCCCCAGGGGAGACGAGTGATAAATGTAGGCTTCATGTTGCTCCCCTCTTCTGGCTCTGGACTCACATTGCTCTTCACTGCCATGTGCCTGCACTGCACAGACATGGGCGGCTCTAGGCATTATTTATTTATTCATTATTATTAATGTATTTATAAAGCGCTGAAGCCCGTGGGCGTCAAAGCACATGCAACATTAAACAAAAAGAAGACTAACAGTACAACTACAAAGTTTATGTATGTATTATTTATTTATTATAAAGCTCTTACGCATGGGCAATATTAAGGGGGCTGCTTAGTCTGCAGCCCGCAATGCCTCTCTTCCTTGACCTGTGAGGCTTGAGGACTCCAACTTGAATTTCTTTGCTGTGCTGTGACATTTATTTACTGGGCATAAAGGGTAAAGGCATCGTGAGGAAAGTTTCTGGACACATTTATTTACTGTAGCATGGAAACTTTTACTGGTAAATCCAACAGGAGTTTGAGTGTATATGTTAATACTGGCTATATGTAGTCTATGGGCCTCATTACGACCCAGGCGGTAAGTTACCGCCTGGGTCGTACCTTTACCACCATGGCGTAAACCACGTTTACGCCATGGTAGGTGGCGGACTTACCGCCCCATTCCGAGGTTGGCGGGGTGGTAAGTCCCCAATCCCCATTTACCCTTCCCCATTCCCATTTTTGCCCCATAGGGCATAATGGGAGTGGGGAAGGCGTTAATTACGCCACCGTAAATTACGGTGGCGTAATTAACAACATGGTCCCTTAGCGCCATGGATTTTAACACCTGCTAAATGCAGGTGTTAAATCCGCCATGGCGCTAAGGGACCTCGGAATCAGGCGGTAAGGGTCGGCGCTGTTTACGCCGCCGTAAACCCCTTACCGCCTGGGTCCTAATGAGGCCCAATATCTATATATGTTACCAAGCACAAGACGTTACGAAACGCTTAGCGTTTTTTTATTCTGCCTCCCCCAGGCTTGGGCTTAAATACATCTTTTCTCCTTTAACCACCATATTATGCCTTTCCATTGGGAGGTCTCTTGAGTGCGATATCTACCTGCTTTGTGCGGGCTGTTCGATATATATATATATATCCCTGGACGTATCCTCACCAAACTTTGCAAAAAAAGTATTTGGGTCACTCTGCAAAGTTTGGTGAGGATTCGTCCAGGGGGGGCAAAGTTATAGGGGGGGTCCCAAAACTTTTTTTTTTCCCATAGACTGAATGGGAAAAATGTTTTGCTCGCGTCTACAGCCCAAACCGCTGGACGGATTTTCACCAAATTTGGACCAGGAGCAGCGGCTTGGTCCCGAAAGCGTGCAAATTTGGTGAAAATCCGTCCAGTAGTTTTTTTTAAAATGACCAAAAAGTAGGTAAAAATAAATTAGTGATATCTGTGTTCGGTCCGCGGACTGACTTCCCTGTTCCCTGTTCCCACTCCACGGACAGTGTCCTGATTGGCCAATCGGCTTGCGTGATGTTCGCGGACATGCAACGTGTTCGCTGATTGGACGGCGTGGAGCGTGAAGCGCTTCAGATTTTCGGTAGCGCCCGCCATCTTGGATTCGCGGACGTCCGCGGACAGCGCGGTGAAACTTTGTTCAAAATCTGTATTTAGTAGAGTGTGTTGGTGTGTAGGAGTGTTTGGGGAGGGTGGGAGTGTACGAGATAGGATGAAAGTTGTGTTTTTTATGTGTTAGATGTTCTTTTTGTGTTCGATTTGTCTGCGGACATAACGGGTGTTCTGAAATGTTCTAAATAAACTGAATGGAGGGTGTTCTGAGGACTCAATATGTGTCCGTTTTGTTTGCAAGCAAACTGAAACTGTTCTAAGAACACTCGCAGTGTCCTGAAATGTTTGCAAATAAACAAAATGGGGGTGTTCTGAGGACGCTGTCCATATTGTTCGTTGTCAAGTTGAATATGTTCTAAGAACACTCGCGGTGTCCTGAATTGTTCGCAAATACACAAAATGGGAGTGTTCTGAAGACGTTGTCGAACACTCGCTGTGTCCTGAAATGTTCACAAATATGAATGGGGTTGTGGCTGACAAGTTGAATGTGTTCTAAGAACACTCGCGGTGTCCTGAAATGTTCGCAAATAAACAAAATGGAGGTGTTCTGAAGACGTTTCTAAGAACACTCCCGGTGTCCTGGAATGTTCATAGGGGGTGTCCTGAAGGCGTAGTCCATATTGTTCGCTGGCAAGTTGAATGTGTTCTTAGAACACTCATGGTGTCCTGAAATGTTCGCAAATAAACAAAATGGGGGTGCTCTGAGGACACTGTCCGTATTGTTCGTTGTCAAGTTGAATTTGTTCTAAGAACACTCGCGTTGTCCTGAAATGTTCGCAAATAAACAAGATGGTGGTGTTCTGAAGACGCTTTAAGAACACTCCCGGTGTCCTGGAATGTTCGTAGGGGGTGTCCTGAAGGCGTAGTCCGTATTGTTCGCTGGCAAGTTGAATGTGTTCTAAGAACACTCGCAGTGTCCTGAAATGTTCGCAAATAAACAAAATGGGGGTGTCCTGAGGATGCTGTCCGTATTCTTCTCTGTCAAGTTAAATGTGTTCTAAGAACACTCGTGGTGTCCTGAAATGTTCGCAAATAAACAAAATGGGGGTGTTCTGAGGACACTGTCCGTATTGTTCGTTGTCAAGTTGAATGTGTTCTAAGAACACTCGCGGTGTCCTGAAATGTTCGCCAATAAACAAAATGGTGGTGTTCTGAAGACGTTTCTAAGAACACTCGCGGTGTCCTGGAATGTTCGTAGGGGGTGTCCTGAAGGCGTAGTCCGTATTGTCCGCTGGCAAGTTGAATGTGTTCTAAGAACACTTGCAGTGTCCTGAAATGTTCGCAAATAAACAAAATGGGGGTGTCCTGAGGACACTGTCCGTATTGTTCGTTGTGAAGTGGAAAGTGTTCTAAGAACTATCGCGTTGTTCTGAAATGTTCGTAAGGGGTTTCCTGAAAACGCTGTCCGTATTGTTCGCTGGCAAGTTGAAAGTGTTCTAAGAACACTCATAATGTCCGTGGACATTAAAAGTTTCCATAGACCATAGTTGAAATGTTTGACTCTATGGATGTGATATGCTGCAATGGTTGTTGCCAGGGCATAGAGTCTTGGGTGCATGGCCATTTGGCCATTTGGCCATGCACCCAAGACTCTATGCCCTGGCAACAACCACCGCAGCATATCACATTCATATTTGCTTATAACTTTGGGTGAAAAACAAATGTATAAGGAACAAAGGTATTCGATACTATGGATGTGATATGCTGCTATGGTTCTCCTTATTATTGTATACTTACTGTTTGGTCTAGTAACGGGAGTCCATGTTTTTCTTGTTAATTTCTTTGATAAAAGAAAATAGCATGTTAGTATTAGTATTTTGTAATGAATTATTACATTGTATAATCAATATACTTTTTTTTTTTTGACCCTCACATTTAGTAGATTACAAATCAGAGTACTGTGCAATTTGCTCAGTTTCTGTATTTATTGCTAAAATCATTGGGTCTGTGGGAGAAAAAAAAATCCATGTTGAATTAAAAAAAAACATTTTTCTGTTATGCTACAGTTTATTTGTTTGTTTGTTTTCAGTGTTCACTTGTTGTTTTTGGCTAATGCTTAATACTTTGGCTTGTTGTATTTTTTTGGAGCAGTAACATTATTTATTTGTTTTGATATTATAAAATTTTGGAGCAGTTAGATACCAATTGGCGTATTCTAACTGTCTATTTTTTTAATATATTTTTATATTTTAGTGGTATTGATTTATCTATTTGGATATTGTTAAATTTTGGGACAGTTAGATAACAATTGCCGTATTGTAAATGTATATTTTTTGGTCTAATTTAGTGGCATTCATTTATCTGATTAGTTGTTGTAGAATCTTTGAACAGTTAGATAGCTTTTGGAGTATTCCAACAGTTTATATTTTTTTAACACAAGTTTACTTAGGGTTTAAATAAAGTTTAGTTATCAAATTTTGGTTTTAAGAACATCAAATAAGCGTTTGTAAGATTTCCTGGTAATCTCTGCTTTAGAGTTATGGTACTATCATTACATTCAAACCATCCACATTTCTTTTTTATATATGCAGTGTAGTGCCCTGAATTCGTTGTGGCTCCTGCGTGGTAGATTATATCTATTGTTGTGAAGGTTTTCTTACCAAGTGATATTTGACCATGTGTGAATCCAATCCGCTTGCAGTTGTTTTTGGTATCATCTGCATTGTAACGTAGAAGCATTAGTGTTATGTATTTACTATGTGTTTGTATTACTAACGTGGAGCGATTATCTGAATTGCAGGTAGAGCATAATCTACCATGGTTTGCATTTTGTACAAGTCGCTGAAATGGAATGGATTCACAATTTGGTATTGATATATATATGAAGCGTTCATTGGGGATTTCTTCTTGTGTCACATTGTTGCAGAGAGTGCATGTATGTTTCCACATGTATGAAATGTGAAAGATTTCATTTATAGGTATGTTTTTGTTTTCCAGTACTTGTAGTAAGTACATTAGAAATTCTTGTGGATCTTCCTGTGAATTTATAGTGAAATTCACCATTCCAGCACAGTAGTCCAATTGTTGTCTTATTCCAAAAACACTATACGTGTTGTCAGGATTGTTTGCTGCATTTCTGTGAAGTACTAACATTTGCAAACACAATGGCTCTGTACTGTGTAAGTAAATGTTGTCAACAATTTGTTGGTAATTGAAATAGAATATTCATTGCTACAATTGCGTAGCAACTTACACCAACTATATTTAAGAATTTAAATGGTCCAGGTAGTTCTGTATCTAACTGCTTTTTTGGAGTTTGTCTTTCTTCTTTAAAGAAGTACTTGGTTTACTTTCCCTAATTGATTCTTTTTTGCTTGTGGTACTTGATGAAGTATTAGTTTCTTTTACTCTCTTTGGAGGATTTGCAGTGACATCCTGTTGCATTTCTGTTTGATTTATTTTTCTTTTATAACATTTTACTTTTTGTGGAACAGAATATGTGTTTAGGTGGGGGGTCTTTAGTGAGCGAAGTCTATTGTATTCTAAAATGCAAGGAATATCAGCGTTTATTTTACTTGCATCAAAGTTGATTAGAAATAGACCATCAAGTGTACATAAGCGTGATAGTGCTACATAGCTCATGCCTTCTTTAAAGACTGTGTTACCAATATCTACCATTGCTTTGTCTAGGGTAAGACCTTGTGATTCATGAATCGTGACTGCGTATGTAAGAGTTAGAGAAAATTGTTCTCTGCGTACATACATATCTTTGAAGAGAAGGAATCTAGCTGTTGAGCGTCCTATCCTTTTTACTTCTGAAAGTTTGTCAAAGAGTATATTGACAAACTGAATTTTGTTGTCGCGTGGGTATGTTTGAAAGCCAACAACTGTACCCAGTGCTCCATTAACTAGTCCTTGGTCCACGTCAAGGTTACGTTTAAGCATTACTCTGCAATTTAAGGATAATTTTAATATCTTTTCTAAGCCTGCTGTGTTTGAGATTGATTTTTCTAAACTATTTAGTCTTGTTGTGGCTTGGTCACACATGGGTAGTGTCGTACCATGTACATCTAGTTTGTCTGTGGCGCTAATTTCCATGATTGGTTGCATTTCTTTACTTAGCATGATTTCATTGAATTTGAAACAGCTTGCAAGAGTTGGCATTAAGGCCATACAATTGACATTTTTGTGGGCTAATTGTTCCATAACATCTGTAGCACATGCATTATCGCCATAAAGTGCATTAATGTGCCGGGTTTTCAATATTCCTTCTGCTTCTTTAGAAAGTATACCAACTCTGATACTTTTTAAAATGTTGCCATAAGTGAGATCTGCAGATTGCCGCATGTTTCTGTTAATTCTCTGTATTGGAAATGTTGCCAAAGGTTGACATTTCCAATGCTGCCAACAGTTTTACGGCAGAGTTTGTGTCCTAATGTTTTAAAAATAGACTCACCTTTAACTGGTGTTAATTGAAGCAGATCTCCAAAAACAATAATGTGTTTCCTGCAAAGAGCTCTTCATAGTCTGTTTTGAGTACTTCTTGTAATCTGAGGTGAATCAAAGCTAACATCAGGTTGGAGACCATGCTCACTTCATCTATTAGTAGCATTTTCATTTGTTTCAATACTCTGCGTAATTCCATTGCAGCTTCTGAAGAAAGTTTGTAATAGTCTAATTTGTTCTGAGGTTCTACTGGTAATAGTAGTAATCGGTGTAATGTAACACCACCTATGTTGTAGGCAGCTAAACCTGTGGGGGCAGTGACAACAGCTGACAGTTTGTTGTTTGTCAATTGTTGAAGGAACTTACTAATGATTTTGATTAGGAATGTTTTGCCAGAACCAGCTTCACCACTGACGTACAGTAGTATAGGTTTATAATTATGGCAGGAACATTCTTTATTTTCATGTTTTACACCATGTGCAATTTGTTTTGTTACTTCTTGAAAAATGCTACTTTGCTCATTGTTTAGTTTTGATTGTAGTATAGTTAAGTCTTCCTTATCTTCATACTGACACATGGTGTTTTCTACTTCTATCATAGCTAATTCTGCCTCATTTATTATTAGTGGTTCTCCCAGTGGTTCTTGGCTTCCTGTTACAGAAGGTTGACTACTGTCAGGAGTGTCCTTATCTAGTTGGGCTTGGAGTTCTTCTTCGTGTTGCTGTTCATTGTGCAACATTGTTTTGTACTGTGTAAAGTTTACATCAGTTATAGTGCTTTCATTTGTTTGAAAGCATCCTCATATGAGTCATAGTTATCTAGTAATTGTTCTTCTTTTCTCCATGGTTTGAAGAGTTGTAGCCAGGGACATGTAATATACTTCTTTATGTTGAGGAGTCTTTAATGACAATTTGATATGATTAATTAAATTTGGTTTAGTGAGTTTAACTAAGCTGCCTTCACAGTTTGTCACTCTATATTTAGCTTTTTTTTCATCAGGTTTCATATTATTTTTGTATGTGTAGTTTTGGGCTATGTGGTATAGACACATGTTTTCCAAAGTATTAATTCTGTTTGGGTAGTATGTGTCCAATAAATTGTTTTTTAAAATGTCTTGGCTGTGGGGATCATGTTTGGCTATTGTTTCTATATCTTCATATGATTTTAGAACTCTTTTTCTAGATTTAGCTGGACCAAGACTTAGCCATACTATATTTTCAGATTTACCATACAATGCAGTACCAGTAAAACGATCAGCTGCTTCATATGATCCACATTCTCTATGGGTGAGCATTTTTATGCCCAAGCTGTATAATTTCTGAGATACTGTTTTATCTGATGACAGGTCATTCCAGAGGTCTTGGAGCTATGTCTTTTCTGCTTTAGTTAAGTATGCTGTGACATATCGTGCAACTGCAGTAGAATTGTCTGCAATGTACTGCACATCTATGTTTGCATTCCATAAATGGGCAATGATTGCATTATAATCATTGATATATTTTTCTTCTTCTTTTCTTTTTATGTAATATGTATTTTTAGGTGACTTACCTTTAACACTATGTCTAACTGAAGACATGAGGTTGTTCACTTGACCTGCATTTGTAACTGGTCTAGGGAAACCAAATCGGCATTTGGTGTAGTATTTCCCTTTGTTTTCGTATTTGCGACGACAATATTTTCCACATTTGTGCCTTTGAAATTGTAAAATGTGTGCATGAAGATCACTATTTGTGGCTTCTGATGGAATTTCACAAGTGACATATTTTTCAATAAACTGTAAAACAGTGCATCACTGTCTTGACCAAATTTAGGAGCATCTTTAATCCATAAAAGCATGTGGATATGTGGTGCTCCTCTGGCTTGGTATTCTTTTCTCCAAAAGAAGTGTTGCACTTCTCCAAGGGGAGGAACAGTTTTATTACAAATAAAATGTAGCATAGCAATGAAGCGATGGTGAAAATATCTTGAAACATTAACAGGATCCGGAGAACAAAGTTCTTCAGGTGTTAGTATATCTATGTTTGTTTTGTTTTTATTTGATATGCGTAGGAAATCATGTAAATCTTCTCAGGCATATTCTGCACAATTTAATGTAACAAACCAAGTGGGTGGGCCAAGGTTTCTGATCATACAACGTACATCTCCATGACGTCGAAACCAGTACTCTTTAGTACCACGCATATTTGCTAATAGATTTGTAATATTTGATTGTAAAACCTAATCCTTTTGTTCCACTTTTTCTAATAATTGTGTAGCTGTCATATTTTGAAAGTGTGATCCTGATTTTAATATGTGTGCAACTCAGTAACATAAAGTTGCTAGTTCACTTTCAAAGAGTAGGTGGAATATGTATTCCACATTTTGTCTAAATCTGGGATCTTCAGAATACATCCGTAATGAGCGGTATTCTGAAGCTGATATTTGAATAGGTCTATCATCATACCTTCCTCCTTTGCCAGTAGGAAAGAGTAGAGGAAAAGCATGTGCTTCTATACTTTTTCCCATATGCTGATTGGCGATCCTTTTGTTTGACGCATTTGGTAAGCTTCCAGTGCATCTTCTACGGTGTCATTACAGTGCAAAGGATGAATTGTATAATGGTCTAAAGTATTTGATATTGTAGCAGGATCTAGTAGCTCAAATTGACCAGCTTCTTGTGTTTCTTGAATTATTTCAGTTGTATCTTTCACGTTTTCTTCAATATTAATTTCTTTGTAATATTCATTATTCTCTTTAAGATATTGGAAGACTTGTCTAACTTTATATAAATCTACCAGCTGTTGCCATATATTTTTGTCTTTTGTAGGTACTCCATTTACTAAGATAATTAAAGATTGCTGCATTGGACGTTGCACTCCGAGAGTATGCACATTTTCTTTTAGATCTAATTGTAAATAAACTACTTTTCCACGAATGCCTCTTACCTATTCAGAAGGAGGTAATTTTGCTGTTTTTGGTTGAAGGCGTATTATTGCTTGAAATGGGTGTACTGTTTGAATTATGATGCTCTCATATAAATTAAGTTGTTGTAGGGGTTTTGGTACTGGGTATAATTCCAAATTATTTGTGATAGCACGTGAAGGAGTTTGGTTGTTGTCAAGTTTTGTAGTGCAGTAACTGCAAAGTATTAAGGGCTCAGTTATTTCGTATTTGTTTTCTGCTACAAGGTAGAGAGCTAATTCAAACCATTTAGAATCTTCATTGTCTTCTATTTTGTATGATAGGTCTACAGTTTTTGTGTTACTTTTATAAAATTTCTACGGCAACATACACATACATGGTTTGGTACTTCAGCTGATGTCCTTTCAAATTTTAGTATTTCTTTTTTGTATGTGTTTAGCAAAAAGTTGCCATGTGTAGAATTGTTGCTTAATTGGTTTAAAGCTATTTCATTCTGTAAATGGCTTTCACTTCCAAAATATTTTTTCTGGATATAGTGAATTTCTTCAAGTAGGTCTTTTGCTGTACCATGTAGAAGGGTGTTATTTAACTTTGCTAGTGCTAAAGCAGGACTTTTAGCATAGTACAGTTTATAGACTAGATTTCTTATAGTTGAATGATGTGTTGATATCCTTTTGATATCATGGAAAGTGGTTTTACAAGTAGGTCCTGTAATGCAGGCCAATGAATATCCTTGTAGTCCTGTGTACTTGCGCACTGGACAGGTATCCAAATTTTGCAGTAATTTAATTTTGATTTTGTCTTTGCTTTTTACATATTTATTGAGGAATTGGTGTAAAGATTTGAAACATTGTTTGGGAATGTTACACATTGACGTGCATGGCCATTTGTACACTAGACGTTTTGATTCAGTTGAATGGAGGGGTAACTCTAAGTTTTCAGGGCATATTTTTGTAAGGAGTACTTCTTGTTCCATTATGGTTTTATTCACTTTTTCATAACCTCGACCACTGCTATGTATGGCAATTGTATTTGTTTGCTTTTGTTTGTACGCTTCTTCATTAAAATATGGTTCTGTGCTTGTAGTGTGATTCCATTCACCTCCGCAGATACTTAAGAAGTTCTTTCTGTTGACATTTCGCTTATTGAGAAGTCTTTTTTGTAATTTAGTTATTAGTTTTGTTAGTGGTTTCATTTTGTTTAACAGTGAAATAAATAACTTTCTTTTCAGAAGAATTGCACTGTCCATCAACGCTTCTAAGATTAATTTCCTACGATAGGTTTTAAGCATTGAACCTGATTTCTCTCCTGTTTTTATAAGATTTTGAAGGACTTTGTGACGGTACATTTTGGCTAAAATACGTTTCTTGGTATGCTTACTTTGCATTATATTAAAATTTGAAGAAGTAGTTTTATCTGTAGTGATAGCTGATTTTCTGTTAATTGTTTTTTGGTTTGTTTTACATTTTGATAGAGGAGGCAAAGTTTTTGTACTTGAAACTTCTTGTGTTTCACTAAATGACTGTATTAGCTGTTTTGTTTCAACTTTTTTTTTACAAATTCTGCTAGAGATGGATGCTTATGTTGGACACTTTTACTTTCATTTGCTCTACTTTTGCGTTGCTTTCTACGGACTTGTTGTCTTTTGGAAGGCATTCTTTAGGGTCTGTTGAAAAAAATAAAGAAGATATGGGTTGGGGTGTTCTGGAATGTATTTGTGCTGTGTGCATGAGTGTTTGAGTAAGATGATAAAGATGTATGTAATGGTGTGTGATTGTGCATTGGGAACTACAACTAGTAGGGATAGGTATTCTTGAATTTATGTGTTACTAAACTGGGGTTCAGATGACAAAAAAAAGTAAGCTACTGGTGTGGAAAAGTACAATTAGTAAATCTAATGTATACAATTAAAACAGTTGTTTGTTCTATAATATGAAAATTGTAGCGGTTCAGTTGGGTAATTCGTGTGTCCAAAAATAGGAATTTGTGGGCCATTCTGGCTGTAAATCGCTGTTTAAGACATGGAGATTTTTGGACAAAATGGTACACAATCTCTATTTTTAGGCACCAAAATAGCTTGAATTAATGTTATAGTATGTTTGATTAATAATACAAATATTTTGGTGATATTCTACTTACTTTTTTTCTTAAATTAACAGGTAACTTCTTAGTTCTTCTTTGTTCTTCGAATTCGGCTGCTTCTTTTCAGTAGACTGGTCTTCACTGCAATTGTAAAAGCTTCAAATTAGTAACTTTGTTTGTATATAGCATTGTTTTTAATTTCGATATTGATTTTTTAAATTGAAATCCTCAGTGCCTTCTTTAAAACCATTATACTAATTTATTTACATAAGATCCATTGCATCAGTTCAGTACATATGATATGTTCTTAATGAACAAATTGTATTGAATGACTAACTGTAGCAAAAACAAATATCTTTACTATGTCTTGTGAAATTTATAATATACCAGTGAATACTACTATTTCTGTAAGTAAGCTGTTCTAGGTAATAGCGGCTCAATGTCATGTCTAAATTAAAGTAATTAAGTAAATAAATAAATAAAAACAAAAACATGAAATTGTATAAGTATTTCTTTAAAGATTTAAACATAGATTATGCTTGCATGCAATTTTGTTTGAATATATGTAGTCTATATATTTCATTTAAAAAATGTTAGTTTAACATGATTTGAGTGTGTGTGTATAAAGAAAGTAAATAGTATAAAGGTTTATAAGTGATAGTTGATTTTAGGATATTGCAAACAATACAGTAAATTCATTTTACAGATTACACAAGCTAAAAGTCTGTTTGAAAATGTGTTTATCTACTGTACAGAAAATATGCATACCTGAAGTTTGTGTTCATGCATATGGATATGCATGGAGCTGCAAGTAGAAATCTTGGAGACTTGTATAGTATTTCTGGTAGATGGTGCTTGCCAATGATATGACACTTGTACTCAGAGAGATTCACAGTACATTTGCAGTGCTGATCTATGATGATGCAGTTAGATCTAGAGGTCTTGAATGTGATTGGTGCATGGTCATGTGATTTTTTTAGCTACATCCAATGAGGGAATGGCAGAGAGAGTGAAGTGGAAATGGTAGAAGGTCTGTTCATGTTACAATATGTCAGCGGACATGGCGGTAGTTCGTGGACATCGGGAGTTACATCCAGGGATTTTTGGGTTCAGAAGTCATGCAAATGAGAATAAGCACTGAAAGGGATTGGTCAGGAAAGTTTAGTGGGTGTGTTGTGCCAGGAGAGAGTTTCTTAGATAATCTTTTTGCTGAGAGAACAAAAGATAGCTATGGCTGTGTGTATTAGAAAACAGATTGTTTGGATTTTGGGAGATTTGTGGATACATTGGTTGAAGGTGCATGCAGAAAGCTGTGGAGTAGCTGTAGATCTTGGATTCCCACATGTGGAAGTACACTGGCATGGAGTATGTGGAATGAAGTGGTTGGACTTGCTACCTCTCTGTGCTACTTTGGAGACAGAGCAACATCCAGACATAATTGTAATTCATTGTGGAGGGAACAGTTTAGGACATTTTGTTTTGCAATTTGCTATGAAAGAAGGACTTGGGAAGGTTATGGACATGTTTCCTAATTCTCAAGTGATATTTTCACGGATTGCGCAGAGACAAATGTGGCTTCGTTCTTCTTCATTTGGTCCACAAATGGAAAAAGCAAGGCGCAATGTTAATAAGGCTGTTTGAGCCTTTCTAAGAGATTTTGGCATGTCCTCTTTTCACAATGAAAATATTATGTTTCGTAGTACATACATTTTTCGCAGAGATGGAGTCCATCTTACTTATCCTGGCAATCAGATTTTTCTGAGAAATGTACAAAATGCATTGCGACCTTTTTTGGAATTACAACAACCATTTTGAAGTAGGTGTTAAGCATTTATAGTTTTTGACTTACAAACACCACCCAAAGGCTCTTTTCAGAGCCACCACTTCTTCCCAGAGAAAATTGCAATGTTTGTGATGGGGTAGCAACCCAATTTTTTAAATGTTCGCGAACTGTCCGCGGACTTCTAAAAAACACAAAGGGCCCTGCTTCATTTATTTTCACTTCTATTTTTTAACTGTGAAAGGCGGCTCTGACAAGAGCCGTATTTTTTTTTGATTTTTGATATTTTGTATTTTTTGGGGTTTTTTATACACGACACACTAGGAGAGGAGGGGAAAGGAAGGTAAAGGGGGGGACACCAACCACAGGGATAAGAAAGGGCGAGCTGAGAGAGGAAGATGTAGAGTGGGTTTTATTTGGGTAGTGAGCAGATCTTCTCGTGCTCTGAGACGATAGTCTCAAAAGCACTACGAAGTCGCTCCCCCCTGCAGAGTACTGTGTCAGAGTACATACATACAACTGTGACCCTCGAAAGGTAAGGGTCATCAGCATTCTGTATGGCCTGTGAGGCAGCTTGAGGAAGATGCTGTCCCACAGAGGTGGTCCTTGTGGTGACAGGATCAGAAACAGAGGATGAAGTAGAGGAAATCAACCTGCTACGTTCTTCGCAAGGTACAACCCTGCGAATAGCCCCAGAGTGAAATGACCTCAGGTGTCGCTTCATAGTAGTGGTCCCAAAGCTGTACTTACCGTGCTTCCCACGACTGAGTATCATTTTGCACTCATTGCAGGTAACACGGTTCACACGAGCCTTAGGAACATTACCATGAATGGTAAATAACCGCCACACCCAAAACTCACGCCTAGTGCGGGTAGTAGGGTTTTCCTCTACCTCATTCTCATCATCCTCTTCTTCCTCCTCTGCATCCTCACTCCTGTTCCCCTCTTCAGGCCCTTGGGGAGGTGGTGGTGGTGGAGGGGGTGGGGGTGGTGCTGAAGCAGGTGCAGCACCAGGTGGCAGTTCAGCAGCCAGGGATGCCATCAAAGATGCAATGGAAATCTGCAGTTGGCAGCAAAAATCGCTGTGTTTCGAATAATAGCCAGAAACACAATGAGAATAAGCTCTAGGGCGTGGTCTTTTATAGGGGTGCTTGTGCGCGGTCAGATCGAACACAAAAAAAAAGTTTGAAAAGTTTCAAAAGGTATGTAGAAACACAGGATTACTATGTGGGACGGACATCAAGTACAGTAGAAGAGATTCAGTCAGTTCCATATGATATGTATATAAAGTGAAAGTCATTATTGTTAAGTTGCACTACTAAAAACCTACGAAATTCAATGAAAAAACTTTGTTAAAGGGACGTTATGGTTAAGTTGTGCTACTTAAAACCTATGAAATTCAGTGAAAAAACTTTGTTAAAGGGACGTTATGTTTAAGTTGCGCTACTAAAACCTATGAAATGTCATCAATGACATTTGTGATATCATCTTTGATGTCCTGGATGTTAGTCTTAGCAGTGCACGGTGGTGGCGTGAGTTATGGTTGCTTAGCTTACCATAACTGGCGGATTGCAAGGGTTTTTCACTGAATTTCATAGGTTTTTAGCAGCGCAACTTAACCATAACGTCCCTTTAACAAAGTTTTTTCACTGAATATATATATATATATATATATATATATATTTCTTTTTTTTTTCATGGCCTGCAGTAGTGGTCCTGTAATTATGGTTAAGTTGCTCAACCCATAGGAAGAGCTTATAACTCCCCCCCCCTGGACGAACCCTCACAAACCTTTGCAGACATAGTATATGGCCCCGTCAGATCGGTCCTGCAAAGTCTGGTGAGGTTTAGACAAGGCGGGCCAAAGTTATTGCTGGGGTCCCAAATGTGTGGTTTTTTCCATAGACACAATGGAGAAAAAATAATGCTCACACCTACAGCCCAAACTGCTGGATTTCACCAAATTTGCGGCAGGGGCAGCAGCTTGGTCCCAAAAGGGAGGGTGCTTTTGTAAATCTGGTGTAAATCTGTTCAGTAGATTTTTTTAAAACAACAAACAAGTAGGTAAAAATAAATGAGTGATGTCTGAGTTTCATCTGCGGACTCACTTCCCTGTTCGGTCCGATGCACGTGCTGATTGGATGGTGAAAAGCGTGAGGTGCGTCATATTTTTGGAAGCACCTGCCCTGTTAGATCTGCGGACAGCCACAGGTGACCGTGGACAGAGCAGTGGGGAAAAAGGATGGAAAACACATTTTGGGTGGTGGAAAGAGGGGCTGGGTAGAATGGGGGAGTGGAAAAAATATATGAGGCTGTTTTTGTAGGTTGAAAAAGGCTAGACAGGTGCCGTAGCTGTTCGCAGACAGCGCGGTAGTTCAGACAGTGCCGTGAATGGGCTGCTTGGAAAAAAATACATTTGGGGTTATTTGATGGCTGTAAGAGGGCATAGAAATGGTAGGGAAGTGGAATGATGGTAATATGGAGCTGTTTTTATAGGTGAAAAAAGGGTTTGGAAAAGCCGCTGAGTCACCAGTCTATTTTGGTGTCTGCGGCCATTCCTTCGATTGCAGGGGGGTCGGGGAGAGTTTTATCAGTTGACGGTGTATGGTACGTACTTGTTATTTAGTTAATTGTGTTGTGGTCAGTGGACCGATTCTGGGGGGCATGGCCGCAGGCACTGGGCCCAACCACCACTGTAGTAATATGTGCATAGTAATTATGGGTAATGTAGTAGTAGTGTGGCTAAAATCACTATAGGAGCAATATATGTACAGTAATTGTAGGTAATGTAGTGGGAGTACAAAGTGTTTGTATTATATAGGAATGATGTAATTGAATGATGTAATTGAACTGTATATGGTACTTATGGTTGTAGTACAAGTGAGGATATGAGGATAGTGTTCACAGAATATGTAGTTGATTATAATTGCTGTGTCACGTAGTGTTGTAACGTTATGAAGCAGAAATCTCTGCTTTCTTTTTTTTAGACCCTCATAAACAGTACATGTTAAGAACTATGTTTGGTACAACATTAGTGTATGAAACACTGCTGTTGTTTTGACATTACATAATCATTGGGTCATTGGGAAAAAAATCCATACTGGATAAAACAACTGATTACAGTTATGTTAGTGTAAGGATGACAGTATGCTTGTTTGAAGTATGTTGTAATTAAGGGAATGCTTGAAATAGGTAGATACCTGTTGGCATATTCTAACTACATTAGAGGATAGAAGATATTTTATAATATAAGAATTGAGATGATGGCGTATTTGAAGTACTTTGCAATGAAGGGTGTTTTTCAATTAGTGTTATGTTGGCATATTCTAACTAGATTGACTTTTAAAAGTGATGTTGTAGTATTATGGATGTACTAAGTTACCTGCTGGCGTATTCTAACTATATTGACTTTTAAAAGTGCTATTGTAGTATTATGGAAGTAGTTAGATATCAGCTGGTGTATTCTAACTGTTAATTGTGCAATTGTTTAGTGACCAAATTTGGGTTGAAGGAATATTAAGTAGGCATTTGTTAAATTTGTAGGTAACCTATGTTTTGGAGTAATGGGGATCATTACATTCAAACCAACCACTTGTTTTTTTGACATATAATGCCTTGAAGTGGTTGTGGCCCCGGCATGGTATATTATACCTACTGTTGTGAAGGTTTTCTTTCCAATAGATACTTGGCCGTGTGTGCAGCTTGTAAGCTTACAGTTATTTTTGGAACCACCTGCATTAGTATGATATATTGACTATGTGAGTTTATTTGTATGGTGGAACGATTGTCTGAATTGAAAAAGGGCAAAATATGCCAGGATGTGCATTCTTCAGAAGCTGGTGAAATGGAATGGATTTAGAATTTGATATGGATACATATACACATTGTTCATTAGGGATGTGGTCTTGTGAAACATAGTTGCAGAGAGTACATGTATGTTTCCAGATGTATATTTGGAATATTTCATTTATAGGGATGTTTTTGATTTCCAGTACTTGTAGTAAGTACATTAGGAATTTTTCTGGATCTTCAAGTGTGTTTATGGTAAGGTTTACCATTCCTGCACAGTAGTCACATTCTTGCCTTATACCTGAGACACTGTAGATGAGAGGTTTGCATGTTTATTTGTGATGTATGCGCAGTTGATTTTGTACTAGACAGTTTTGTGGTTGTATTGTTTGATGCAGGAGTTGGTCATTGTTTTTTAATGGTAGTGTTGTGAAATCTGCTATAGCTTCTGGTTCCATTATTTGTCTTTTAAAAGATTTTTTTTTTGAGGTACAGGGAACATATATAGATGAGGTGTGTCTAGTGCCCACAGTCTGTCTATTCCAGGATGCAATGAATGTCAGCATTGACTTTGTTTGCATCAAAGTTAACTGTGAATAGACCATTGCATGTACGGAGAAGTGAACGTGCTACGTATCACATACCTTCTTTAAAGACTGCTGTCAATGTCAATCAATGCTTGATCTAGGGTGAGACATTGTGATTTGTGAAAAGTGACAGAATATGCAAGAGACAGAGAAAATGTATACCTGTGTACATACATGTCTTTGAAAGGAAATAAACGTCTGATTGTCCAGCAATTATTTTTAACTTCTACAAGTTTGTCAAAGTGAATATTGACAAACTGAATGTTGCTGTCATGCGGATATGTTTCGAAGCAAACAACTGTACCAATAACTCCAATGACTAAGCCTTGTTCTACGTCAAGGTTACATTTTAGAATTACTCTGCAGTTCACACACAAAGTCAATATTTTCTCCAATCCGGCTTTGTTTCCAAGCTATTTAGTTGTGTTGTTGCTTGTTGACACATAGGAGGTGTCATTCTGTGCACTTCTAGTTTGTCTGTGGAGCTGATAAGCAGTATGGGTTGCATTTCTTTTTCCAACGTTGTCTCATTGATTTGACGACAGCTTGTAAGGGATGGAATTAAAGACATACATTTTAGATTTTGCTGAGTTAATTGTTCCAAGACATCAGGAGCAGATGTGTTTCTCCCATATAGCTCATAGATCAGTCTACTATTTAAGATGGATTTTGCATCTTTAGTAAGCAGCCCAGTTCAAATGCTTTTTAAAATGTTAGCAATAGTGATATCTGCAGACTGGCACATGTTTTGAGTTAGTACTCAACTGAAAATGTGAAAATGTGAGTTAGTACTCAACTGTAGTGAAAATGCTGCCAGAGATTTACATTTCCAATGCTGCCGAGAGTATTGCAGCATTCTTTGGGCCTCATTACAAGTTTGCTGGTCCGGAAACAACGCTGCCGGTAAACTTACCGGCACTGCTGTTTCTAGACTGGCAAACTATGAGTTCTGCGGGCGGGCGACATCCCTCCTGCCAGGTCAGACCTGGCGGGAAGGACGGCACCAGCACGCAGACTTTGATGGAAGCACCAGCACTGTTGCGCACAGTGTTGGTGCTTCCGTCCTCCCCATTTCCATGGAGTCCTATGGGACTCCACGGGAATGGATATTAACAGAGTTGCCGGCACTGGATTTACCAGAGTAATGGGGCTGCAATGCCCCAGTTAATCCGGCAAGTCTGGGGCTGGTAAATCACTACAGGTCCGGCGGCAGCCTGCCGGTTTTACTGGCACAGCTACCGCAAGACTCGTATTGAGGCATTTTATGTGTTAATGTTTTGAAAATAGGTTGCCCTTTCACTGCCGTTAACTGTAGGAGCTCTCTGAAAACAATAATATGTTTTTCTACAAACCATTGTTTGTACTTGGTTTTTAGAAGATCTTACATTCTGAGATGAATTAAAGCCAACATGAGGTTGGACACCTTGTTTACTGCATCTATCATGAGCCCTTTCATTTGTTTTAGAATTCTGTGACCCTCAGTAGCAGCTTCTGTGACAATTTGCAGGATTCTAATTTTTTTTGGTGTTCTACGGGGAGGAGTAGGAGTTGGTGTAAAGTTACACCACCTATGTTGTAGGCAGCTAAACCTGTGGGGGCTGTTACAAAAATGAAAGGTTATTGTTTGATAAGTTTTGTAGAAATGTGCTGATTATTTTAATTATGATATGATATGATATGGCATTCATAACACGCCTATACACAAGTGTTTCACAGTGCAACAAGGTAAGTGAGGGGAACAACAGGGAGGACGGACAGCGATCCTACTAGGCCAGGTGTCATTCAGATCGCGCAAGTGTGTCGGAAGGGGGCAGGGACAGTGTAGTACATGGGAAAAGATGATAACAATAAATAAGTAAACGGCCAGCAAGTGGCAAGTGCATGGGTAAGTGCCGGCATCAGGAGTCAAGGGCTGGTAGGGGGCCTGTAGGGATACAGAAATAGTCGCTAATTGCAGGGGTTGCCAGGTGGGCAGTGCAGGTGTGTGACGCTGGTGGGGAAAGGACCTGGGCCCGAGAATCAGAGGGTGTCCAGGTAGCCAGTGCAGTTCCAGCTACAGCCAGAAGGTCAGAAGAGAAGGGGAGGAGAATAAGCAGAAGCAAAGAGAAAGGTTTTGAGGTGCTTCCGGAACCGGAGATGGTTCTCCTCAAGTTTAAGGGAGGCAGGGAGGCTGTTCCAGGGGGATGCGCCAGCCGAAGAAAGAGATCTACCACCAACTCTTTGCTTGGAGAAGCGACTGTCCCTGAGGGAGTTGGAGGTGGATGAGTGAAGAGCTCGAGTAGGAAGATATTTAGGAAGACAGAGTTGAAGGTATTGAGGCCCCAAGCCCCAGAAGGCCTTGCGAAGAATGGAGAGGGTTTTGAACTTAATCCTCGCAGCCACTGGGAGCCAGTGCAGAGATTCCAGTCCTGGAGAGATACGATCCCTGAGTTTGAGGCCAAGGACACGTCTCACAGTCCTGTTCTGGATAAGTTGCAGAGGGCGGAGAGTAGAAGCAGGCAGATTTAGATAGAGGCTGTTATAATAGTCCAGCCTAGAGAGAACCAGGGTTCTGGAGACAGTGAGCTTCTGGGGGAAGGAGAGGAAAGGAAGAATACCTCTGAGGAGGTGCAGTTACACCACCTATGTTGTAGGCAGCTAAACCTGTGTGGGCTGTTACTATAGCCGAAAGGTTGTTGTTTGTTAAGTTATGTAGAAATGTGCTGATTATTATAATTATCCAGTTACATACAGGATGTGGGTGTGGCAATTTTTCATGACTGTTGGAAATGTCCCAAAGGCTTGTGCAAGCAAGGTTCGAGGCACTGAGTGCAAAGTTATACTCAGTCAGCGAAACTTGGCATGTATTCCTAAGGGACAACTTCCATAAGGCGTCACACCAAATCTGCCCACCAGAGTGCTCTGAGGAAGACGACACCTTTCTCAGGTAAGAGCAGGTTGACTTCCTCCACCATCACCTTCATCTGCTCCTGTCACCACACAGGGTACTCCTTTGGGCAGAGGATCACAGCAGCGGCTTCACATGCCATATAAAATGCACAGTGGGTCACACTGCTATGCATTTACTGTGAAGCACGGATCTGTAGAGGGGAGCAGTTTCAGAGTGTTTTCGAGGCTGTGGTCAAGGAGCATGAGAAACACTACCACCTACCTGATTAAGGCACGGTCAACATCTTCCTCTCTCCACCAGCTCCTTGATCCCTGTGGTTAGTGCCCCTTCCCTCCCTTACCTCTCCTACCTTGCCTCTCCTGAGAAAGAATGCAAAAAAAAAAATACAAAACTGAAAGAAATACAAAAATAGGGTTCCTTTAGAAGCCAGCTTTCAGAGTTACAAAGTAGAAGTGCAAAAAAAAGTTGCTGGCCCCTGTTCACCCTGCAAAGTCCATGGACAGCACAGTAGTCTGCGGACAACCAAAGATTTCAGGCATGGGACCATTGGAATCATTGTAATTGTTTCGCGTCCAAAAAAGGTGGCACTAAGATTTTTGTGTGGTTTTTTCGCTTTTACATTTTTTTTAATTTTTAGATTTACAAACTGAACTGAGAAATCATTTCAGTCATATTCATTATTTCTTCTCACTTTCACAACACAAAAACTGCTTCAAATAATTTTTAATGTTTTCCACAGACATCTGATTACCCACATCAGTTAGATGGACTCCATCTCACCGAAAAAAGATGCTCCTATCACATTTAATTTTCTCATTGTGATAATATGTCATGTCAACATCGCAAACAAAAGCACACACAGCTTTATTGACGTTGCACCTCACTTTTTCCATTTTCGGGCCACATCTGTCTCTGCACAATGGGTGAACAAATGATTTGAGAATTAGGGAGCATTTCTTTCAACATTCCCAATGTCTCCTTCATTGCAAACTGCAAAGATATATCAGTCACGTTCCCCAAACTGTTCACACCACAATGAATGATAATGTTTCAAATGCTTCAATTGAACCATATTTGCACAAAATGGGAGCAAATACACCGACTTCATGCCACACACTCCATACCAGGACAATTTCAAATCAAGGAATTCAAGATTTTTTCTATTTCAGAATGATGAGCATACACCTTCACCCAGTGGACACAAGAGTCCCCCAAAATCCAAACACTCTGCATGCTGATATATATTGCCATTGACATTTTTAATCCTCTCACAACTCCTACTAAATAAACTCCTACTACCATCTATTGCTGTACACCACACCCAAGAAACCTGATTGGCTGTTCCTCTGATGTCTGCGGAGATCTCCACTGTCCGTGGCCTCCACAGTCCCCTTTCCATGCCAGGCAACTAATGTGCCAAATGCCATCTTTGGACTACCGCAGTGCCCACAGATGGTGTGGCCATTCAAAAGGAAGGGAGTGAATTAAACAGAATTTAAGTTATTTAATCTTTTGTGGTGGCACTGAAAAGAACCTTTTTTGGGGTTTCTTAACAAACACTTTTTTTTCCTTTGTGTTGCTTTTATGTACAATAGTATTGTACACTCTGAAACTTCATTGATGATTTCCTTACAGGAAGCTCTTCAATGCATTCTTAAGATTGTAAAGGAAAATTGCATTTTCAACAACTGTGAAGTGAACTTCATCTGGACAAAATAAATTCACACTATGATAATTGATATTATCATTCTCAAAAGATGACATTCCTGTAGCATATACAAAAAGCAGATATAACTTTAAATATATGCCTTGATTGTTCAATTTGAGGACTGGAAAGGTTTGGTGGACATCTCCATGTGGGCCTCTGATTTATTTCCAAAACAATAATCTGAGCAGCAGGAAACAGTTGCTTTGTGCTTTTTTAAAAATCCTTCAGCGCAACTTGCAAAGACACTGGAGTCACAAGCTCCAAACTTCCCCTCCCCACAATGCACATGTACAATGTCTGGACATTTAAAGTGAGCCATATTCTCACAGAATGAAAGCATGCTTGCCTAGTTTAAGCCTCAGACTGCATGCTAGGAAACTACCACTTCTGCCAATCCAATATTTCCAAGGATGACATGATTATCAGCATACACCTTCAATGACTGGATTAAATAGTCCCCCAGAATCCACACAGTCTGCCTTCTCAAACCCAGAGACATAGCCATTGTCACTGCTCTCACAACTCCTGCAAACAAAACTACCACTACCCTCTCGTCCTGTACACCCCACCAAGCAAACCTGATTGGCTGATTCCCAGAGTCCCCTTTCCATGCCCGGCTTCTTCAAAAGACTTGGATGTGGCACGTGCTATCTGCAGACTACTGCGGTGTCCGTGAACCCCTGTAGTGCAGGGGCAGCCCTACTAACCTCTCCACCTTCCTGTTCTCAACACTCCCTCATTGACTGCTTTCAAAGAGTCACACATCCATCGACCAATCACATTGAAAACCTCTGCACCTAACACTGCCATTTCAGTTCAACACTTCAGATGTACACTTGAACTCTCAGAATACATATCTCCTGTTAATGAAAGACATCTGCATCAATAATTACTGTGAAAATGCCCAAGATTTGTATTTCCAGATTCAACAAGATCTGTATCTAACAACACATAGTACAGGTATGCTTATATTTTTAAAACAAGCTTTTTTGAAATGTGAATGCTCTGCATTTCAAAATGTTTCTTTTTACAAGCATTTTGATGAAGGTAAAACATTGCATATGTGCATGTACAGCAACACTTTGTCACTTTTTTATAAAATAAGGGACAAGCAGATAAAATAGATCTGTAGACCATATTTAAGTGGCACTTACCGTCTGATTCACAGAACATTTTCCTATGGGATTGTGCTATTATAAAACACTTACATGAATCAGGCCCTTAGTGTCTGCCAGTTTAATATATTGGCAGCACATGCATACATCCCAACATCACCCATTCCAATCTATAGGTCTTCTTAAGCCTTTCTTTTTTCCTTTGCATTCTGTCACTTCCAATTCCACTCCTCCCATTATAAAACTCAACCTACAAGTCCCAGAATGCAAAGAAAATAAACACGACTGAACTTCAAGATTCAAAACTGTGACATATATATCAATAAACATATAAAATGCTGTGCTTTTCGAAATATTTTTGGTAAGAAAGTAAAAGAATGCACATCTGCATTTACAGCACAGATTAATTTGTACACCATTTGGAATTGGCACTCAGTGTGTGCCAGTTTTCAGTTTTATATATTGACAGTACCTAAACACCTACATATCAGAATGTATCATGTTGGCAAGTATGTATATACTCCTAACACATTAAACGTCCACAGACCAAATGCATTTAAAAGTGTACTACAAATCTTTTCCATCATCTTTTCGTCTCTTTTACAAAATGTTACAGAGCCTCTGAAAATGCACATGCGCATTTCTTAATTTTCAAAAAATTCCCCTAAAACCAACAATTTTTAACCGTCCACCAAATGTATTAACTTTTTCCCCACCACTCCTCCTTCCATTCTAAATATGAACCTTGCTTCCTAAAAGTACTTTGGCATTACCACATTTCCTCATTAACTTTCTTTTGCAATTACAGGAAAGAAGCAGATCACTGCAATCAACTACCGAAAAATTAATACCCTTCTCATCCAACAAAGTAAGTACATTAATGTACCAGGTATATGCACATAGCTTTAGCGGCACAGTTACTCTATATATAATACCACCGACTACTCTTTGTAAATCAACATTTCTTTCATTCTATACCATTATATTCCACCATTTTCATTCCTACTATTCCCATCTACACACCACCATTGCAACACCCACTCTGTTCCTCAAAACAGCACAATCACTGTACAGATTCCATCACACCACCACTGCCTTACTCACTAACCCAACAGCATCATACCTCTGTAAACTCATATTCTTAAAACCTTCTCAACCACAACTAATATGCTACCTCACAATCAAACAGCACTCTATTAATCACTACAATCACACCCACACACTCACGCACCATACATGCATATACATTGCACAATTTTCTAATGCAGCCTTTCTCATTTCCCAACAGACTCAACAAAACGATTACTATACACCAAACCCGTGGAAGTACATCACATAGTCATCCAACTCTAAAACATTTTAGAGAAAACATGAAAACAAAAGAGCTAGTAACCACACTCAACAAAACTAGGCCAGCCACGACTAAAGACTGTAAAGCCCCTCTTGCAAAAACAAAAAGTAACATATTATGTACAAAGAAAAGCATACCTACCAACAAACCCAAACCTCTATCTACCAGTGTTAATGTAGTCACGGTAAAGCAATCCAAAAAAATGATGTTACAAGAAATGTTACAGCGTAGAGTTCTTTACAATCTTATAAAAGCATCTGAAAAGTCAGGATCTTCCCTTAAAAACTACTGCAGGAAATTAATCCTGCAAACTCTAATTGACAGTGCTTTTCTACTGAAGAGAAAGTAGTTTATATTGATTTTAAACAGAATAAAACCACAAACTAAATTAATCAATAAATGACAATAAGAACTTCTAAACAAGCGCAGTGTCAATATAGAGACCTTTTCAAACGTCTGTGATGGTGAATAGATTCACACAAGCAGCACAGAACCATATTTCAATGAAGAACCTGATAAACAAGAATAACAAAAAACAATTGCCATAGACAATAGTGGTCTAGGGTATGAAATGGTGGAACAAACCATTGTGGCAAAAGAAACCCCTGTAGAAAAAACTCCTAAACAATCCTTGAACCAAATGCTCCGTCCTCCCAAACAAACTACCAGTGTTCAAAAGGACATGCAGCTCAATGTGTAATGCACGCCATCAATCCTTTAAATCTTTATGACAATTCCTCAATCACTACGTTAAACTGAAATGCAAACCATAGACACCTATCCAGTGCACAACCACACTGGTCTGCAAGGACATTTATTAGCCTGCATTTTAAGAACTGCTTGCAAAAGCACTTTCCACTACATCAAAATGTTAGTGACACGCCTTTCTACTATACGGAATCTTGTACATCGACTATACTATGCAAAACGTCGTGCTTTAGAAATGCACTATTCAAATAACATTCATCTACATGCAACAGCCAAAGAACTCCTCCAAGAAATATAGCACATCCAACGTAAATACTTTGGAACTGAAGGTGACTTAGACAATTCTGTACCTTTAGAAAACATTACCGGAAGCCTCATAAACACCAACGTCCTAAAAAAGACATGCAAAAAAGAAATAGCTAAGTTTCAAAACACATCTGCTGAAATACCAGACCAAATATGTGTCTCTTTACACAGAACCTGTTCTAAAAAGAGCACAAACATCGTAGATCTAGCTTTCAAAATAGAAGACAATGAAGAATCCCAATTGTTCTGATTAGCTTTAGATCTAACAGCAGAAGGTAAATACAAAATAACGAAGCCCTCAAGAGTGTGCACGTACTGTAACACAAAGCTTGACAATAATTAAATACCACCACGTGCTATCACTAATAACTTAGAAATATTCCCACTTACACAACCTCTCCAACAGCTTAACTTGTACGACAGCATTATAATACAAATGGTGCACCCATTTCAAGCTATAATATGCCTTCAATCAAAATCAGCCAAATTACCTCCATCCAAACTACTAAAGCGTTTCTGAGACAAAGTAATATATTTACCATTGGATCTAAAAGAAACTGTTCAAACTCTAGGACTGCAAAGGCCACTAGATCAATCTTTGATTGTACTAGTTAAACGTGTGCTAACAAAAGACAAAAAAATGTGGCAACAACTAGTCAACTTAAACAAAATTACTCAAACCCTACAATATCGAAAGAAAACAATGAATACTACCAAGATATAAACATAGAGGGAAACTTAAGAGAAACCACTCACCTTATTCAAGAGTCAACATAAACTGGCCAATCTGAACGTATAGATCCAGATACAGCAGCCAACGTTTTAGATCAGCATACCATTCACCCACTGCACTCCAAAGACACAATTGATGATGCGTTAGAAATATATCAAATGCATCAAGCCAAAGGATCCCCAATGAGGATATGGGAAACAAGTGTAGAAGTACCTTCTTTTCCTCTACTCTTTCCTACAGGAAAAGGAGGAAGATATGTTGAAAGGTCTACACAAATTAGTGCATAAGAATATTGCTCTTTCCGAATATATTCTGAAGACCCCAGACCCAGACAAAACATTGAATACATGTTTGACCTCCTCTTCGAAAAAGTGAAATAGCAACTCTATGTTATGGAGTTGCACACACATTAAAAATAGGCTTTAACTTTTTAAACATACCTGCTACACAACTGCTTCAAAAAATAAAAGACAAAGATGAAGTTTTGCAGTCAAGTATCACAGACCTCTTGGCAAATATGCATGGTACAAAAGAATACTGGTACCAACATCACGCTGATCTACGTTGTATGCTAAGGAACCTCGGCCCACCCACCTGGTTTGTTATTTTAAGTTGAGCAGAGTACGCATGCAATGACTTGCCCGACTTCTTACACACTGCAAACCAAAATAAAGACAGAATAGAACACCAGGAGAACTCTGTTCTCTTGACCCTGTAAATGGATGAAGTTACTTTCACCATCGCTTAGTTGCCATTCTGCATTTTAACTGCAATAAAACTACCCCTCTGTTCAGAGAAATGCAACACTTTTTAGGAGAAAAAGAATATCAATCCAGAGGAGCACCACACATCCACATGTTTTTGTTGTTTCCATGATAGTAATGCCACTGTTTTACAGTTTATTGAAAAATACATTATCTCTGACATCCCTACAGAAACCACAGATAGTGACCTACATATACAAGTGTTATGCTTCCAAAAACATGAATATGGCAAATACTGCCAACGTAGATATAAAAACAAATGGACATACAACACCAAATGTCGCATTGGCTTTTCTATACTAGTTCAGTTTGCAAAAAAGAAAGGACAAGTAAATAGCTTAATTTCTTCTGTTAGGCACAGTGTAAAAGGCATATCCCCTACAAATGCATACATTAAAATGGACGAAGCATTTATGTACATCAATGATTACAATGCAATCATTGACCTCTTGTGGAATGCAAACATAGACATACAATACATTGCAGACAATTCCACTGCAGTTGTAAGATATGTCATGGCCTATCTCACCAAAGCTGAGAAAACACAGCTAAAGGACCTCTTGGATGACATATCATCTGACAAAACGCTATCACAGAAATTGTGCAGTTTCGGTATAAAAATGTTCTACCATAGACAACGTGTGTCCTACAAAGTACTGGTGACTGGGACTTCCTCCACTTCACCCTCTTCTTGATCCTTCCCTGTATCACTGCGCCTGTTCCCCTCTCCAGGCCCTCCACGTTGTTGAGGTGGTGGTGATGGGAGTGGCTGGGAAGGAAGGATGGCCATAGTCGATGCCATTTTCAGCAAGATTTCAAATCTCTCTTATAGCTTTCCAAAGCAAGTGCTGTCTCCTGGCTACCCAGGTTGAGAGTGAGGAAAAGTAAGGGGTGGGTCCCTTTAGAAGAACCATCTGCGAACAGTCAGACTGTCTGCAGACTACCAAATCGCAAAAAGGCCTTAAAAAGTTGTAAAAAGTTGTTAGATCAACGAGGATTAGGTCTGGGAGCTGTGGAATGATAATGTTTCTGCTTGAGATACCCTAGATTGGCTGGAAAAACAGACTCCACCATCATGCCGCACATGCGCGGTCACATGATGACGTCCCCGGACTTCCGTGAACCCAACGGGCATCCCCGGTCATCCTCCAGGCACAGAATCGCAAGGTGCATGTCCAGTGTCCATGGACTAATTAGAAGTGCATCACACAAAAAAGGACATATCCGGACATCCCGCCTGTCCGAGGGAACCTCCATTTTGAGTGCGGACACCTTCGGTTAGCCATACTGTCCGCAGACTAATAAAAAATGCATCACACAAAAATGGACATGTACGAACATTGCGCCTGTTCCATTTCGAGTCCGGACACCCTGACAGGCGGACTAAAAATGCAAGTTCTAAAAAAAGAAGGTTATACCACACAACAATAAACAAAACATTTATAGTGCAAAAATATATTTATTAAAGAAAGGGATGGGGTATCGGAATGGGAAATATCAATGGGAGAAATAGGAATAATCATGAGGGTAGGAAGGGAGCAAGGTTTCATCAAATCGTTTTTGATTAAAATGTTCAGAATTTTATGGGGGTGATTGCTGGGTAGAAGAGGGACAGGTGCAATCAGAACAGTGGTAGGGAACATTGTTATTGACAAGATTTTTTACGTTTTGTAAAAGTTCCTTAAAATCATTCATTAGCTCATCCAATTTTTTAGACAAGTTCATGATTTCAGTATTTAGAGTTGGGGATAGGACTTCTCTTCCTGATTCTTGAGATTAGGAATGATTAAACTTGGGCATGGTTTCTTCATGAAAACTATGTACTGTCAGAGAAATAGAAATTATTATTCTAGTAAGGTGTGTACAAAATACATTATTTGGTGACATTACAAAATCTATTTTATGCCAATGGAGATGCTATTGTCGCTCATTTCTTCTTTTGGGAAGTTCTCCTCTAACCATTGAAGTGTGTTTGCCATTTCTGAGAGGAAATAAAAAGGCTGTCTTATAACACATGTTTAGGTAATGAAAGCTAATAAAACAAAAATAAATACAATGCAGTTACTATTTAGTGAGAATGTGTTGTCCAATAAGCACCTGGTGTTTTGTAATCTCTATGCAGAATTGTAATGAGGAGATTATATGATGTGTATGGTTTGTGATTGGTGCATTCCATTCTAATGTGTCTTATATAAAAAAGTCATTAGTATTTTTTAACGTGATTGTTTGTACAAAAAGGTACATTTGCATTTGTAAACATCAGTTTTGATTTCAGGTACATCTGTTTGTTGGTTGATGGGTACATCTTTTTTAGGTCTCCCCTATGATTCTTAGCCTTGTAAATGCGATTGATTTCCGCAGACTACTTACTAGTGCCTCTTTAACAGATTAAAGAGGCAGTAGTAAAAACATATGAAATTCACCGAAAGAACTGTGTTAAAGTGACGTCATGGTTCAAATGCAGTAAAAAAAATATGAAATTCACTTAAAAAACTTTGTTAAAGGGATGTTATGGTCACAAGTAAAACTGAAAAACCCTTGAAATTCGCCAGTTATGGTATGCTAGGCAACCATAACGTACGCCACCTCGTTGCACTGCTAATACTAACACCCAGCACATCAACGACAATATCACAAATGTCATTGATGTTATCACTGATGACATCACATATGAAATTGTGTTAAAAAGTCTCTAAAAGGGGTTGTGTTTATAGTATTAGTAACAAGATGCGAGGGGTGATCAGGGGATCCATCATGAACTACTTAATGTATTAAAGAATGAACTCATCTCAACAAAATATAATATTAGAGTGTTGTTTGTAAACTGGACCCTAATCATACATACACATAGGCAATTTGGCCATTTTGGATACTAAAATAATGAATGATACCTTATCAGAGTTGTCAGCATTTATACAGCTAATATGTAATAGCTAATAATTGAAGACTTATTACATATTGTTAGTACAAACAATATACATCAAGAACTACAATGCATTCAAATCTCAGGCACATACAAGGAAACTCAAGTAAGGACGAAAGAAACAACATTATCAAAAATGACAGTAACGTTAGTCTTCATCATGAAGTACACACATGATTTGTGTATTTGAGGCTTGCTTATTTCGCCATGTATCTGTACCATAATCTGAGGAAAAATCCTAAGGGAAGTCCCTTAGCAACATACAAGAAGGTTAATGTGTACATATGTAACACTTTTTAATTGGTCACATTGTCTCTATTAGTGAACAAAATCCTGTGGTAAACAAAAAGTAGTGGGCCAGATATGTGATGTCATCAGTGATGTCATCAGTGACATTTGTGATGTCATCTTTGATGTCCTGGGTGTTAGTCTTAGCTGTACACAGGGGGTGTGAGTTATGGTTGCTAGCATACCATAATTATTTGTAACCATAAGGTCCCTTTAACAACGTTTTTTCAGAGACTTTCATAGGTTTTTATTAGTGCAACTTACCATAAAGTCCCTTTAACAAAGTTTTTTCAGTGAATTTCATGGGTTTTTACCAGTGCATACTAATTTCCTACAATTTACTAATATCATACTTACCCCAATATATCAACATCTCTGTCCAATTTACAATGTCTCAAATATCTGCCATTTCCCAACTTCTAGCATCATTACTAAAGTTTCCATGTATGTGCCTCAGATTTGTATGCATTGTAGGTCTTGATGTGTATTGTTCGTACTAACGCAAGTATGTAGTACGTCTTCAAATATTATCTATTAGCTATTAGGGGCCTGATTCAGAGTATTTTCCAGTGGGATGTACCACTATAAAAGGCTTCTGTGAATCAGGCCCCAGCTAAAAATGCTGATAAAGTTCCATTCATTATTTTATTATCCAAAATTACCAGATTAAAAATATTGTACTTCTATAGTGCATGCTGCAGCCATTGCCTATGTGTATGTCTGATTAGGTTCCTGTATTAGCAACAACACTGAAATATTATGTTTTGTTGAGATGAGTACATTATTTAATACACTAAGTAGTTAATGATGGAACTCCCGATCACCGCTCACTTCTTGTTACTAACATTATAAACACAACCCCTTTCAGAGACTTTTATCACAATTAATTTCATATGTGATGTCATCAGTGATGTCATCAATGACATTTGTGAATTATCTGGGTGTTAGTCTTAGCAGTGCACAGTGGTGGCATGAGTTATGCTTGCTTAGCGCACCATAACTGGCCAATTTCAAGGGTTTTTCAGTTTTACTTGTAACCATAATTTCCCTTTAAAAAAGTTTTTTCCTTGAATTTCATAGGTTTGTATTAGTGCAACTTAATTATATATACGCGTAGCCCACCCGCGCTAGAGAAAACGTGTGTAAAAGTCCACGCACACCCCCGGAACATGCGTACCCCGCCCGTGCTAGCGAAAACGCATGTAAAATTCCATGCGCACCCCCAGAATACACGTACCCCACTCGCATTAGGTAAAATGTGTTGAAAAAGTCCCACCTATGGTGTCGGATGCCTGTGGTGCATGGGGATGGGGAGGTTGGATGGGCTGCCTGCGCATATTCCGGGGGTGCGTGTGGACTTTTACATGTGTTTTTGCTAGCGCGGGTGGGGTACGTGTATTCAGGGGGTGCGTGTGGACTTTTACACACGTGTTCGCTAGCGCGGACGGGGAACGTATATTCCAGGGGTGCGCGTTGACTTTTACATAGGTTTTCGCTAGCACGGGCAGGGTACACATATTCCGGGGGTGTGCGTGGACTTTTACACATGATTTGGCAGTGTGGGCCCTCCCGGGTGTGCCTTTTCCCCCCTCCCCATGACCTGCAGGCAGCCCATCCACCCTGGGCATGCCCCGCAGGCAACCCACAACACAGGGGACTACCCTATACCCCTGACCATGCCCTTCAGGCAGCCCATCCACCCTGACCATGCCCTTCAGGCAGCCCACATGGCACCAGGCACTTGTGAGCCCCAACACATGTCTCCCCACCATTGAGGGCCTGACGGGCAGCTGCCAGCAGGCCCCGACTCATATCCCCATCCACCCACCCACCAGTGATGGGCACCTGCCATCAGACCCGACTCGAGTCAGCCAACCAGTCACCCACCCACCAGTGACGGGCATCTGCCAGCAGGCCCTGACTCATGTGCCCCACCAATGACGGGCACCTGCCAGCAGTCCCAGACTCATGTGCCCCAGCCACCCACCCACCAGTTATGGGCACCTGCCAGCAGGCCCCGACTCATGTCCCCCACCCAATGACGGGCACCTGCCAGCAGGCCCCAACTCATGTCCCCCAGCCAAGTGATGGGCATCTGTCAGCAGGCCCAGACACATGTCCCCCACCCACCCAACAGTGACGGGCACCTGCCATCAGGCCCCGATTCATGTGCCCCAGTGACGGGCACCTGCCAGCAGGCCCCGACTCATGTCCCCCAGCCACCCAACCAAACCAGTGACGGGCACCTGCCAGCAGTCCCCGACACATGGCCCACCAAACAACATGTTATGACTAAACAGACCCATGGCCCTAATGCCAACCACAATCCCTCTTACCCCCAGTACAAGCACGCAGCCATCCACTGTGCCCACTCCCAAATGACCCATGCCACAACAGTCTTAAAAGAACCACCATGGCCATGCATAAATGCACAACGGAGCCACACAGTGGCAACACATGACTGAGGCAATGTTCATTGAGACATGCACAATACAAATGATAGAACACAACACCAATCATGAAGTTAGCAAAAATGTATTAAAAACATAACAAAATAACATAGAGGACATCAAACTTGAAAATCAATATACAATGACAGATATATTTAAAAGAAAAGGTAATCCAATGAAAATAAGAAATTGAACATCATGTTGAATAAAAAAAGTGGTCCATTGCCAATGTCAATAAGAAATAAATAATCCAAATAAAAGAAAACCTTTGATCCATGGGAAATTTTAAAAAGAAAGTATGTACAAGTCTTGAGCAATCTACAATCCAAGTCCAAAGGGTCCATGATCCCCAAAGCAAATGAACCCTACAAAAAATCCTATGTAGAAAAAACTATATACATGAAGTGGAGCAATGTCCATTAACTCCAAAATAAAAGAAAAAACAAAGGAAATCTAACACTAATGAACTATGTACAATGGCAGCTATCAAGTCCTACGGCTCACTCTTTGATGTTCCGGGCCAGGGCATCATCGAACTCCATGTCGGTGTCCCGGAGTCGGGCCTCTTCCCTGGCCTCGAGCTCTCGTAGGGATGCAGTCATGGCTTGTTCCAACTCCCTGCGAGTTGCCTCAAGGCACTCAGCCAGCCTCAATGCCCTGCGCATGGAGTTCTATGTGCCCTGGCCGTAGTGAGCCATGCCTCTTCCGCCCACTGCCGCTCCGCATCTATTTGCTGGACCAACCGCTGGCACACGGAAGACACTCCCAATCCAGGGTCCTCCTGCCCTCCGGCCGATGCCTGTCCCTGTGATGTTGATGGCCTCAAGCCATCTTCGCTCCCACCTTGAGCCTGCTGCTGCCGTGCATGTGCCCTGCCTATCGATGCCTGCACGTCCTCCTCCTGCTGGGGTCCAGTTGTTGCGGTGGCCACCCCTGCTGGACCTCCGACTCCCGACTGTGACAGGGATGTGTCCTTCACCAGCCTGGCCGCAGGTTCAGGGGCAGCTCCACAGGATGCCCAGCTGATACTTGGGCAGGAAGATGGCAAGGAGGACGAATGGCACATAGGGGGTTCAGTTGAGGAGGGGGTCGCTAGAAGATCCAGCACACAGAGGAACCCAGCCTGGGTGAGCCGTCCTAGTAGGCCGACGCGGTCAATGAGGTATTTGAAAAGACATGCATTGTCCTCACAAGAACCCTGCACGTCATCCCAAATACCATGTTGACGCAACGCCACCCCAGCTAGGACAGGCTCAACCCGGTCCTGGATTGCCATGTCCGCAGGGAAAGGAAGGCCAGTTGTTGTTCGGGCATCCCCTCCCTGAAGACGGGTCTGGACGAAGGCATCCCTGCTGGTGCAGGATGATGCAGTCACAAGATCGGGGACAGGATTACACACAGGCCCCTCTGCAGTGGCCTGTGCTGCCTCCTGTCCCTGCCCCTGGACTGCATCACTAGCACTAGTGGAATGCCCCCGTCCAGGACCCGTGCGTGGGCCTTCCATGGCCTCCTCCGTAACCAAACTCCCCACCAACCTGGAGTCCATCTCCAACCTCCGCCTCTTGGACCTTCCCTCGGCAGCTACGGCCAGGGACGCAGCACCAGATTCCTCACTCCTGGAAGAGATGACAATGTGGGAGGAGAGATGGGTCTTGCATCTCCGGCTGGCGGTGGGATCCCTCCCTCTCTGCTCCACAGTACCGTCTCCGCCCTCTTCATCAGTCGACGCTGCAGACAGGGAGAGACAGAACACAGGCATCAGGCACTGTACAATGGTCGGATACACATGTCAAAGTTGCACATGAGTGGCAGTGTCAAACTTCACACATGCCATCACACTCCCCAACACTCATATCATTTGAACCCACACACATTCAGAATTTGACAGGAATCGTGCAGCAGGCAGCAGCATCCATACGCACAAAACAGCATGAACATCAGAAGGTTGGCATGACGTCACAAGCAACATGGGGAGTGCCGAACACATGCACACGCGCCAACATACAGACATGCATCTATACATATCCACCACCTGTCACAGTGCAATCATTGGCAACTATGTCACATCTGCCAATTGTGTTCCTGCTTGTCTGTGTCACATGCATCCATGGGGTTTCACAGTCACACACATGTCAAACACACACACATGCATGTATGCCGTGCACGTACATGAAGGTGGCACCAGCATCCATGTGTCACACCCCAACCATGCCATAGTACATACACAGAAATGCAAACATGCGTGCATCTCCACATGCAGTTGTGCATCATGCTTTCAAACACATACAACATTGATGTGCATCACACATGACAGGACTCACATGCAGCACGGTCATGTTCCTGCACATACACATACATACATGGGCCTTTTCAGACATATGTCCAAACTGCGCACTCCTGGCACACCTCAACATGCACTACGTCCAATAAGTACGCATGTACACTTACCACTCGACTCCGGACTGCTCTGCTTCTCGAGGATCTGGCGGTGAAGCACTGGGTTAATGCATTCCAGGGCCCTCATGTTGTTGGTGGTAAGGTGGGCCCGGCGCCTCACTGCACCCGCTGCTGCCAAGAGGCGCCGGGCCTTCCTGAGGGTCCTGGACCTGAAGTCCTCCCAGCGCTCCGGACGTGTTGTATGTCATGGACTGCCACCCCCTCCACATTGATGGCAGCCACGATGTCCTTCCAGATCCCCTCAGGTCCATCCTTGTCAGCGCGTCTTCTTCCGTAGAGGGCATCATAATGCCCCAGGACTTGCTCCACCAGGATACCAACTTCTGCGGCACGGAAGCTGGTAGCCCTCTGCCTCTCTGGCTGGGGGTTGCCAGTGGTGTCTGATGGTGTTTCCCCCGATATGGCAACCCCCGAGGCAGGTGTGGGTGGGCAACTGGGTCCTGGGGCTCGGCTGTGGAGCGATGGAACTTCAGTCGGGAGTCTTCTGTTCCAGCAGGGGTGGTCACAGCAATTGGACCCCTGCAGATGGCTGACGTGCAGGCACCAAATGGCAGGGCACGTGGCCAGCAGGCAGGCAGCAGCAGATGGCAGGTGGGAGTCTGCTCTGGGCTCTGGGGGGCAGGAAAATAGACTTCTGGGCAGGAGCGTGGTCTTCCATGTGTTGTCACGTGGCCAGCTTGATACGGAGTCATTTGGCACGTGAAAAAACAGCACATCAGCGTGTAATTCGAGGAAAGGCCCTTAGCGCGTAAGCGAGTATGTGACATGATACGCGTGGCCGTTTCCCTTGTCACGGGTGCATGGTGTTTCTGCATGTGCAAAAAAATCATGTCCATGTGTGGATGCGTGTAATCCGAGGAAAGGCCCTTAGCGCGTTAGTGATGTCACGCGCGCGGGTGTTGCCTTCCGCACGGGTTAAAGGTGAGCACGGGCCAGCAAAACACTGTACGTGCTGTTCATGGAGACTGACACGTGTGTTTACTCTGCTGGAATCACACGCGATTACTTCACAGCATCTGAAGTCCATAACTCTTCTTTTGGTGGGGTGTTGCCTACGCGCACAAGCGCATGTGTTTTTGTTTTTTTTTCCACGTAAGGCAGGCATTGAGTCGTGTACGCTTTTTTCCCCACTTTGGTTCCCCCTGTGCATGTGTACCATTTTGAGGGTGTTTTTTGTGTTCCTGCGTGCCACACCGTACTGCTGGAGGTAAAATTCACGCACGTGGGCTACCGGGTTGCGTGCACAATATTATTTTTTTTTCAATTTCCTGTTCTTATATTTTGTATTTATTTATGTATTTATTTATATTTTTTGGGGGGTGCCTGAGCGTTGCGTAACCTGTCATTATTCCCCAGGGCTCACAGACAGCCTTGCAGGGGCACTGGGGTACCTATCACATCAAGTACCCTTCCCCCTTCTAGACAATTGCCCAGGACAATTGTTGTGTGAACCTCCCATAGCCCATTTTTCATCTGTGCCATGGCTGGGAGGCCACTAAAGGCTAAGGGCGGCAAAGCTGGGGGTCCTCCCAGGGCTGGACGTGGTCGGGCACGTGGGTGCAGAGACCAGGGAGGACGGGGAGTCGAGGGTGGCCATGGTGGCTACAGAGGGGGAAGAGGCAGGGGTGCCCCTCTGGGATGGGATGCCCAGCCACGTGCTGGTGCAGACATGCCACCACCCCCTGTGGCTCCTGGTGATACAGCTGTTGCATCACAACCTGGCGCCCAACAGCAATTTACATCTGCTGTCACGGGCCCACCGATGGTGGTAGCTGCAGGTGCAGCTGTGGAGACCTCCACCCTGGCTCTGGGTCAGGCAGCGCATGTTGTGTTTTGTGACAAGTACTCCCAGGACGATTGCCATCTTGTCCAGAGGTTGGGCTCATGTGCGTCCACTGTGGCTGTGACTGTGGCACACATATCTAGGGCAGTTATGACACCTGCTGCCCCAAGCAGCCGGGTGGTGGTAACTGCATGTGCAGATGCAGCCAACATTACCCCGGCAGTGACTCAGACCCAAGCTAGACCTTCTGTCCTCATACCAACACCCACTTCCTTGGTCCAGTCCACCAGCGCCACTGCCCCCACTGATCAAGGCCACATTGCCCCCTCAGGGTCAGTACCACCGTCCAAAAGGAGGAAGTGTGCTCCTGCACAAGAGGCTGGGACCCCAGACACGGCTCCGGCCTCCGGCACATAAAGGAAGAAGCCTTTCTGCAATCAGGAACTGGACTTCCTTGTGGACTACGTGTCAGAACACCAACGCGATATGCTTGTGGTCCCACAGTGCCATACAATGCATCACCAGCATTGGGTCCACTGGCAGCATGTTGGGGATGGGATTCCAGGTGCACACAGCTCAGGACTGCTATAAGTGCTGGAATGACCTCAGACGCAGTGCTAAGCAAAAGCGTTCCTCCAATTACACCATGTCTCAGGTTACTGGTGGTGGGCCACCACCAGAGGAGGATAAACTCACTCAGCATGAGGAGATCGCTTCAGAGTTCATCCTGGAAGAACAAATCCATGGAGTGGGAGAGAGGATGAATTATGATGCATCATCTGGTGAGTATTGATGTGTGTCTCTCAATGAGTTACCCAGCTACAAGTTGGCTCTTTCCTATCTTCAATCTCACTCGCCACCTGTGTTGTTCACCAGGGGTCTGACCTCTCGGCCTCAATTCATGGAGAGCAACTGGCAGCTCTTGACTACTGCATTGTCATTTTTTTGTACGAGTTCTGGTGCTATGCTGATGACAACCAACTCATTTCCAGGCTGCCCTTGGCCACCTCTTGTCCCTCCCTTATTTCTGATAGCCTCATTGCCATTTGCTTGACACTGACATCCACCTCATCGATACACCTTTGCCATCCATTGACATCAATCTCTGGCCATCCCCACTTGGCCCTCCTCCTGCCTCCACCTGCAAGGCCAAGGACCCCAGGGTCACCTTTGACTCAACACATTCCTTTAACACACACATTTGTGACGTATCTTGAGATGGATTAACGTCTTGCTCCACCTCCTCAAGGGTACTGTGCCTTTCCTAACATTCTCCTACATGCTCACAGTCTGCCAATCTATGGTTTACTCAAGGTTGGGGTACTGTGACAGTCTCTTTCAATATTCAACCTGCCTCCACACTCCACCCTCCATCACTAATCCAGAACACGACTGCAAGACTTGTCCTTGGCCTCAAGCCCTGGGATCCTATCCTTCCAGCTCTGTGACCCCTTCATTAGCTACCAGTGGACGCAAGGATGTTACTTCAGACCCTCTGCATTGTGCACAAGGTTTTTTGGGACTTGGTAGAAAATACCTTCAACAACCCCTCTACCAATTCCTCCCCTCTTGAGCCCTTTGCTCATCTACCCCACACTCCCTCAAGTTCAGTCGTAAATTGAATAAATAAGGTAGAAGCAGATGGTGTCCAGTCAACTCGTCGAAAAAAAACTGGTCGACTGCAATTTGGTCGATGCAATTTGGTCGAAAACCAAATGGTCGAATTTTTTTTTTTATTTATATATTTATTTTTGGGGTTTTCGTTTAGTTGACAAAGGGGTTTTTAGAGAAAAAAAGGGGGTTGGGGGGGACCCCCCCAAAAAAAAAAAAAATAAAGGGTTAAAATAGAAAAAAATAAATTTCGACGAAATGGTTTTCGACCAATTTGCTTCGACCATTTGTCTGGTCGACCAATTTTTTTCGACGAATTGACTGGCAACCGAAGCAGATCTGTGTGTACAGCTGGGAGCTCACTTTTGAACAGCCAACTGGCCAGGTTGAATCTTGAGGAGAAATATTCTGCTTCTCGAAGCACCTCAACACCTTCCTACTTGCTTATGCAGTAGCCCCTCATCTACCCAGCTGAAAAGTTTCCTCTGTTGGCACTGTGCCCCTGCACACACTCTGTCCATCGGATCAGGTACCTGCTCTCCCTGCCTCCCTGCTGCACTGCCTACAGGCCTCCCATATCAAAGGGTCCAGTGCGTGTCCCCATACAGTCCAGCACTCTTTGTCTGCACTCATCACCTTTGGCATGTCCAAATCATTTTGCCCTTGCCACTTGCTGGCTGCACTGCCACTTTTTGAATGGACATTCTATCATTGGACTTAATTTTGCTTCTTTGGTCTCCTCTGTTTGGGACGTTCCCCTTCTCCCCCTTCCTGGGTCTTCAACCCTTTATCCCTTCTCCATGCACTTGCGTGTTCTGAATGTCACTGTGCCCAGTACGATAGTTGTTTTGAATTCCTTTTCTCCCTTGTTCCCCTCCCTTTGCTTGTTTGCACTCTGAGCCACTTGGGTACGAGTGCAGGCTTGATGAGATGTCACATCATGTCATACGCATCCTTTGTCCTTGGCTCAGTGTGACTCACTCTGAGTGTGCTAATGGCAATGGCTCCCCATGAACATATGTGCAGGATCATGTTACATGTGCATTCTATGTATGCCCCTAGATGTCCTTGACCACCTGCTCTTTGTTGTATTTGTCCAGGATGATCCAAGTGTCATCTCATTTGGACAGCCATGTCATGCTCACTGTAGGTCTGTGTGTCATCACGCACGACTTTAGGCTGTGCATATCTGTATCATGGCCATGGTTCCCCCTGTTACAGGCCCACGGCCTCTTTTCAACTGATGTTGTCTTCTACATGCATGGATGTACTATGGATGGTTCCTCAACTCTACTCCATCATGTCCACTTCTCATCGGCTGTAGTGACATTTTAATGATGAAATGCAATAACTGCATGCCTACACTGTCTGGCAATGCACAGTTCTATGTGGAACATGTCATTGCCATGCAGTGCCTCCCTGCTATTGGCCAGAGGGCGGGTGTTTCACGGAAACCATGCTACCTGGTGCATGCCATTTGCACATGATGGCTGCAATTGCCGTTACACTGCCATTATGTTTGAATATTGTCATCACTACGTACGTCTTGATGTTGTAAGTTGAGGGGCTACACATGCACTGCAATGCACACACCCATTCCTGTGCCAAGTTAAGCCCTTCAACGTGCAATTATGATGGTGCTGTGTGATGTTGACCTGACATGTATGTACCCATGTCCCTCCTCTCACAGTATGGAAATGCACTAGTGTAGGTGCCTCCTATGACACATGTACTGTGCATAGTTGATTGTAGTTGAGTGCTGCACATGAACATGCATGTTACATGTGTCATGGTGTGTTCGGTTACATTTCTAGCTGTGTCTATTTGTGTGTTCACACATGCTTATGCTAGGTGCTGACTATTTGTTCCCATCTCTCATTTTGGCATTGGATATATGCCTTCTAGAGGTTGTGTGTGATGCAGGTGATGTGCAACATGCAATACAAGTGTTGCATTCACATTTTGCACACATCCTTTTCTGCTTTTGGGATGGCCTTGCATTGCAATGCCATTGGATGCATGTTCGGGTTTGAGTTGCCTGTGACATGGCTGTTTCATTATTTGGCAGTCAATGTTGTGAACTGTATGTGTGTGGTATGTGCTACTGATATGCATGTTCTTGTTTCTTTTCTTTATATTGCAGGTGATGACCCACTGGCGGCAGAGGATGAAGATGTCATCCCAGACACGGTGGTCAGTTCACATGACCAACCAGGCACCAGTGGTGGTCGTGGGGTAGCAGCCCACGAGAACCCACAGGTGCTCCAGGCCATCGTGTCCAGAGCTGACTCTGAGTCAGGCTCTGATTTATCCTCTGACCACTAGTTGAGCCGGATCTGCATCATGACGTGTCATCGCCGGTAAGTGATCCTGTGTTGGATGGTCTTCTGTCACCAGCACCTGCAGTAGGGGGCCAGGCAGGGTTGGAATGTCTGCCTGTGGTGGTTACAGGTGCACAGTGACACTCGACACCAGTTGGCCATGTTCCTGGGGCATCAGGTCGATGGAGGGATGCACCAACCCAGCAAGGAACACGGCTCCTTGGGCCCAGCATGTGTGGTGTCCGGCAACGTGGTGGCCGTATGCCACCGGGGTCAACTGAGTGGGAACGTTCCATGATTTCCATAGCACTGCAACAGAGGGGAGCAGTTGAGATGATTGCTCAAGGTATGGAAAGTGTGGCCCATTCCATCCTCCCCTCTGTAAGGCAAATGGTGCTCCATCAGCGGGCTACACAGTCCACATGCTGCTCACTCAGGCTCGGCATGGCGGCGTCTGACAGGGCGCGCCGGGCTGAAATGGTGGCTCTGCGTGAAACACTTAATGCTCAAGCAGAGGCACACCGAGAGGCCCTGAGGGTGGAACAACAAGCCCTCTGATCTACTCTAGATGACCTCATGATGGATGAGAGTAGGTGGACAGAAGACAGGATGGTACAGCTTGAAAGAACTATCTCGGCTGAACTCCATGCAAGCCGGGAGTCACTCTGTTTGTCATGTGAGGCCATGCAAGCAGAACTCCGTCTCACATGTCAGTCCCTGCAGGAGGAAGCACGTGTGACACGTGAGGTAATGCATGCTGACCTTAGTCTCATTGCCCGCCAGGACCTGGATTACCAGACCCGCATGATTGCTGCCATTGAGGGGCAAGGCGTGGCTAGGCGTGGTTAGTCAACTGCACCACGTCCACCTTCTGATTCAGATCCAGCGGGTGACGATGACAACCTATCTCCCACATAGGCCGGGCCGTGCAGTCGCTGAGCCCAGTGAGGGTTTATTTTTTTACCTCGACATCTACACATGTGGGTGTCCACCCACCCCCGGGTCATATATGGCCATTTTTGATTTTTTTTTCCTGAAAATTTGTAATTTTTTTTCCAGCTGTTTTTTTTTCTACAAATATTTTTGATTTTCCATCCAAATTGTATGGTTTTTGGGTAAGTATGTTATCTTTTTATTTTCATTTTTCATTTTATTTATTTTTTCCTTTATTTTGTTGTTCTTTTTCAATGATTCCACTTTGCTTTTTATTTGTTATGTTTTTTTTCTGGTTTTCTTCAATTGTATTGATTTTGCTTTTCTTTCTTTCATTACTCTTTTCATTTTTTAATTTCAATTGATTATTTGATTTAATTTGTATTTTCTTTCGAATTCTTTTTTTTTCAATTTTATTTTGTCTTTTGTGCATACATGTGACAGTGTAGTGCTTTATGACATCGGAAGGCATCCACTGTGTGTTCCAGCTCGGCCCATTCAGGCTTGTCTTGTGTATGTGTTTTGCTTGGAGTCCTGACACATATGCTACTCCTGCTTCCCTTTTCTATGGGCTCGCAAGGATGGCTCGGTGTAACAGCATATCATACATAGGCATTGGGCTTCCGTCATATCTGTGGCCAGCCTGCAGTTCTACTTGTGTGTACACCCCTAGTGGGTATTCCAGATGGTTTCTCCAATGCATGCCTGCACTTCACTTTGGTGAGTATTATGCGGACTGTGCATTTCATCATGTTGCTTGAGATGTTTGTTATGTATTGACTGTCTATGTTAATGCACTTCCTGCTGTAGCTGCTACCATGAACCCTTTGGCTGCATAAAACACACTGATGGTGGGAGGGGTCCATGTGTTGAGAATGTTGAATTGGGACAGTTTCCCACCAGTGATTTTGATATGCCACATGAAGGCTGCAAGCTGAGTTACCCCTGTCACCATGCATTTCAACAACCACCCATTCCTTGCTAGCACCACTTTGCATTTCCCAGTCCTGGCTGGTGTTTGGATGTGCCATCTGAGTTATGACTACATTGTTTGTGATTTGATTTTCTGTTTGTGTCCTGGACCTGCTCCCACCTCCCACTGTTTGCACTCGGCCCATGTGACAATCCGGCCAACCAGGAAGCTTGAGCCTGCCGCCACTACCAAAAGCCCACAAAGATGGCCCTGTCTAGACCTGTCCACGTGCCTTCTCAGTCACTTGAATGCCCCCCTGTCTCCCCTGCCCCTGTCAGTGTCCGTCCGTCTCCCCCCTTTCATCATCACATCTACTCTCCTGCACTGTCAGGTTTCCCTCTGCCCTCTGTGTGTGCTTTCTTTCACCATCTTCCCTATTAGTCATTTTGAGCTTGACCCCTCCTCCCTTCTTTCCTCCCTCTCCCTCTCCACCACCCTTTATCCTCCTCCTTGTTCTCTGGCTGTCATTTTCAACCACTACCCCAATTGCCATCAGCCATGGTGATACGTAGGTGCTTGTTCTTTGCAGACACTTGCCCTTCTACCTCCGTCCTTCCACCCCCCACCTTCTACATTTTAAGTATAATTTTGCCAGTTAATTTTATCATTAGTCCCTCCACCACAGATTACAGGTCATCTCTTCCCCCTTTCCCTTCTGTCTTTCTTCTCCCCCTCCCCAGCAATATCTTGATTCTTTGTAGACCTACCACAGTTTGTCACTTGTTTTGTTACTCTCCTCACCTCTTCCCTCACTCACCTCCTTATGTAACTCCTGCACTGCGACTATTGCCATCAGGCATAGGAATGTTGATGCTAGTTATGTCATCCAACATTACCTCCCTAGACTCGCCTTTATTGTTCCAGGCACTTGTAATATGTACTTTGCTTTTACAGTTCATTATCACACTGTGGACTGTTTGAAGGACATGTAGGAATGTATTGTTCTTCTGCCTTGTTCGCTACCTCATTGATGCGCTTTGATGAACTTTGTGTGTAGGTCGTATTATGGATTTCTATGATTCAGTAATGGGTCACTGTCTGCCATTGCCGATGTGGGGTACTCTGTACATGATATGTTCTGCTGGTCAATGGCTGATGCAATGTAGTGCTTTATTTTGAGGTGTCAGGGGCTGGGTGTGGTTTGACACACAGGGGGGCCCTTGGTGCTATGTTCACATGTGCTGTGTACAGGACACTGGCACTCACTTCATTTCACATGCATGTATTCTAGGCATGTACCTACAGACAAATACACTTAGGCAACTCCCCCACAACTACATTGACACCATGCAAACGCGTGCACCCAGATTGCCTTCTCAAGCATCCCGTTTCACGACATTCCATGTTCACTTCCAAGTCATTGATCGTTTACATGCATGACAGGGTACTATTTGGTTGAATGCCATTTGTGAAAATGATGCAGAAGGGTTTTAACCAATGCAATGCACACTCACTGTGCTGTGCAGTGTGCAGTGTTTGATATGGCAATTTGCAATTGTCCAATATGCATGACAACAGGTATTCTGACTTTTGTTGGTTGCACCACTGGTGGCATGCATTTGTGTGAGGTGTGAGGTGTTGGTCATGCATTTCTTCCGATTCCATGTCAGGTATAATTGTCTGGTGCCTATTTACATTGCTCACGTGGCACTTCATGACTATTGTGTCATGTGTTGTGCGTATGGTTGGATGTTTTGCCATTGCATACCATGGTATGGTGTGGCAGTCGGGGTTCAAGAGTGTTTGGAGGGTTTGGGTGGCATACCAGTCCTTTCATGCCCTGTTTAGCAAGGATTGGGGGGAATGCCTTGCATGTGTTCCCTTTGGTCACATGGGATTGGTTGTGTTTAATTAGCTAGGGATGCACACAATGTGGCACTTCCGTGGACACATTCTCAGGGTGGTAAGGTAGTGACAGTTAACTGTTCCTTTCTCATCATCGATTGTGACCTGGTATGTGCCAGGCCTGTGTGCACTCCGCAGGGGTTGCGGTTTAGGTGAAAAATGTGCCACAAGCTGGGTACGGGCTGCCTTGCCACATGCCCTTTCCCCTCCCATACGCAGAGGCCGTGTGTGTGGTTGGGGGTGTGGGGGCACCACCATGTCCACCGGTACGCCATGCCGTGTTGCAACATTGTGCAGGACACATGATTCCACAATGATCCTGCAAACTACTGGGAGTGCATATAGTAGCAGTCCACCAGAGCGGTCAAGGGAGCGGAAGCGTGACTTGAGCACTCTGAATGTGCGCTCCACTATGCCCCTGGTTGCAATATGGACTGTGTTGTTTCTTACCTGGAGTGGTGTGGTGGGGTTCCGTATGGGCGTCCTCATGTAGGTGCTCAGAGGGTGGGAACTGTCCCCTGGTAAGGTGATAATGGTTGTCATTAGTTGGGCTGGTGTATTTGTCTGCGTGTGACATGCATGCATGTGCACAGACATTTGTACTCACCTAGGAGCCATGTGTCGCCATGCTTCCCAACTTCCAGGGCCCGGCTCAGGGCGGACATTCTGAATATGAAACTATCATGGGTGGACCCAGGATAGTTTGCATAGACAGAGGTGATGATTCCATGGGCATCGCATACCACCTGCACATTGATGGAATGCCAGTGCTTGCAGTTTCGATAGATGTTTTCAGTGGCCCTAGGTGGACGTAGGGCCACATGGATGCAATCTATGGCAATAAGCACTTTGGGGAAGTGTGCCACCCTGTAGAAGTCCCGGACCATGGCCTGCCTTTCTGCAGGTGGTCAGGGCATGTATATGTGCCTGCGGACTGAGGGGCGCGCAGTGATGATTGCCAACACCTTGTGTAGGCAATGGGACTGCGTGGCCTGTCAGATGCCCCCAACAATGGCAGTTGTCCGCTGTAATGACCCAGTGGCCAAAAAATGCAGTAAATTGAGCACCTTCTTCAAGGGGCTCAATGCTTGGGAGCACAGGGTGGGTGATGTGAGTTCATCCTCCCACTCCCTGACCAGCTCTAGAATGATATGAGGTGGAAACCTATACCTGCCAGAGTCCTGGCCATCAGGCATCCCAAAAAGGCTGGTCCTGGGCAAAAAATGTGGGGCTTGGCTATTCTCCTCCTTCTGCGGTGTCCCACGATCACTGCTGCGAGGAACGGGACATTCATCGTAGCTGTATATGCTTGTTTGTTGTTTGCGCGCACTTTTATGCTCCGCGGCCGCGCTTCCGCCTGCTTTGATGTGGCGGACGTAATTGTGTGTGTGTTTTGACGTGCACAGGTTTTCCCTATTCGATTCCATAAATACGTGTAATTCATGTGCGTGTGGGCATTCCGTGCACTTCCCAGCGGTACTTCCCCAGTTATGCCCTTATTTTCACACGTTGATCCCCATTCGGCGTGTTCTGCCTCTTGTTCCGCCCCCTTTTTGATGTGTGCGCTGATGTTGTGCACTTTCGCTGTGCGCGTCATGCACGGTGTTCCGGATGTGGAAGTGATGTGTGCACCACGTGCGGATTTGGCGCAGAGCCCGGAAAATACACACGCAGGGCCTTCCATGAATCGCATGCGTGCGATTAGCACGCATGCGCCAGCTTTTTCATGCTTGCGCCACTGATTTCAGCGCACATTTATTCCATAAATTACCCCCACAGTCTCTTTCAACACAAATCCACAACCTCAACATCTGATTGGCTTATCCCTACAGTCCCCTTTCCATGCTGGATTTGCTGGAAAACCCCAAATGTGCCATGCCCTATCCGCGGACAACAAAAGCAGAAAAAATGGAGCTTCAAGACCTCTGGAATGACCGATCATCGGACAAAACACTATCTCAGAAATTATACAGTTTAGGCATAAAAATGCTCTCTCATAGAGAATGAGGCTCCTATGAAGCTGTAGAACGTTTAACCGGGACTGCTTTGTATGGAAAATCTGAAAATATAGTATGGCTAAGTCTTGGTCCTGCTAAATCTAGAAAAGAGTTCTCAAATCCTACGACGACATAGAAACAATAGCCAAAAATGATCCCAACAGCCAAGACATTTTGAAAAACAATTTACTGGACACATACTATAGTCATCTGGCCTACGGCCTACTGCCTTCGGCCATGCACCCAAGACTCTAGGCCCTGGCCAAAACCACCACAGCATATCACACCCATAGATCACACCCATGGAATCAAACATTTTACCTATGCCATATGGGCATTTTTATGTCGGCGCGTGATCTTAGAACATTTTCAACTTGCCTGCGGACAGCACGGACGGGAATAGTGTCCTTAGGACACCCCTCATTTTGACTTATTACTGACATTCCAGACAGCACGGCTGTCCGCATGCATGGCCAACACATCAGGGGCACCTGCCACCTAAACAAATACAGTATTTGACCCATCTCTTACTCTCCAAACCTAACCAAGCACTCTTGCACACCAAAACACACCCCAAAATTGCATTTTGCCTCTGTTCGCCGCCGCGCTGTCGGCAGATCCAAGATGGCGGGTGCATCAGAACAATCTGACGCACTCCACGCTCTTCACCTTCCAATCAGCGAACAAGTCACATGTCCATGGACAAGACACAAGCCGATTGGCCAATCGGTGTCCTGTCTGCGGAGCGAACAGGGAAGTGTGTCCGCGGAGCGGACATAGATATCACTAATTTATTGAGACCTATTTTTTGATCGCTTTAAAAAAAACAACTGGACGGATTTTCACCAAATTTACAAAAGCACACTTTCAGGACCAAGTCGCTACTCTTGCCGCAAATTTGGTGAAAATCCACCCAGCAGTTTGGGCTGTAGGCGTTTTGTCCCCATTCAGTCTATTGGAAAAAAATAAATTTTGGGACCCCCCCTATAACTTTGCCCCCCCTGGACCAAACCTCACCAAACTTTGCAAAACAATTTAGAGTGGGCCATATACTTTTTTGCAAAGTTTGGTGAGGATTCGTCCAGGCTGAGCAAAGTTATAAGCCACCCAAAAAGTGCTCTTCCTATGGGATTAGCAACTTAACCATAACTACACAGCCACTACCATGGCTGTGTAATATTTATAAGAGGGGAAACTTACACAGGCCAGTGTTAAACAATGTAAATCTCATCAAGGATATCACTGATAATAATTATTATTATTTAGCATTTATATAGCACTACGAACACCCAGGTATGAGTGTTGCTTATGATTACCCATGGTGTGTGGTGCTCATTTATCGACCTTGGAAGGATGAAAGTCTGCGATTGGCCCTGCTGGGATTCGAACCTGTGTCAGCAGGCCCTGCACAGATGTCAAAGCAAGCGCTCTACTCAGTGTGCTATCAGACCGGCAACACTGATGTGTTATCTGAAGTCCCTAATGCCTTTGGTCTCAACACAACAACAAAGTAGGTTACAGATGGAGCATACAGTCCATTAGGATATGGGTAGATGCCTACAAATCCCTATCATGGATGGCTTCAAAAACTCCCAGACTCTGGAGAATGGTTCAAAGGTTATTGTTTTAGAAGTAGTCAAAAGCACTGTTATTTTTTGCTCTAATAGGTATGCATTCTGGGCGCTGTAGGGTGGCTTCCCTCTCTCAACCTTCAATGGACTCCTGCCACCCTACCCAAGGTGTCCCTAAAACCCCTGGTTTTCCAGCTAGTGCATGGTAACTCCTGAAGGGCCTAAAGGCACAACCCTTTATCTATCTGGCTCTCTCTTGAGTCCTTCTAGGGCTGTCCTGACCTAACAATCCAAGCCTTTCTCATCAGAAAAAGTTGCTTCTCTTGTACTGGTGACAGATACCCTGGCCAGTTTCCTCACACACCCATCAATCCCTCTCTCTCCACTCCCTGATCTCAGTACACATTCCACCTCAACCTTTACTTTACTCTCTTTCTGCCTTCTCCTTTTTCAGCCTTCTCTCGCACCCTGTGGTCTCCTCCATCTCTCTACACACCCCTCACCTCTCTACAAACACCTCTCCTCAGGTTTTCACCACTAAACACAGCAAGATTGTTAGATCTCTGTGGCATGCACTGTATGCCTTAAGATTTAAGATACACTCCACTGATCTGGCCCAACTAGGACAACATATGTTTTGGGATGATTGGGATGATTGTGTTAACAGGTTGGTTCAAGACAATTTTGCATTTGATAGAACCTGAATGAAGCATGTCCTTCATCACTTTATCAATCCACAGATTAGTTAAGTTGGAGGGTAAATCCAATACTGAATTACATATCGTGCATCCTCTTTTGTGATGTCACAGATAGCATAAAAACATTAATACACAAAAAAACTATATTGACGTTTAACCTTGAAAGCATCCCAGGCACCTTCTAGTTGAGGTATGTGGTGTTGGGGCAGAGCAGTACAATTAGTACAATTCAGCAACGGTGCTTCTTGATTCTTTGCATTCAACTTCCAGCTGCCTCCAGCTTTGGAAATGCATTTGCCGTGCGAATATATACAAGAAACGTTGCGGGGGAGGAGTGGGTGCTCTCCAAAAGTGTTTCTTGCAAGGTTATTAATTGGTGAGAGGTAGTGTATCCTGGATTGAAGCCATCTTGACAGGTTGAATGCACACGGAATAACCTGATCACCAAAAGATCCCTGCATTTCTATAGACCACTGTGTGGCCCTGCGAGAAAACTTTCAATGATTGGAGTTGAACCTAGCTCTTCACTCATTCAGCTTTTCAGATCATCAGTTCACTCATTGTAAACCCCTTGCATCGTGCCAAACACTCATTATTTAACATTGTGCTGTCCCCTTGTATGCCATTTGTGAAGTGTCCTCTATAGAGCCTTCATTTCTGTGAGCTTCGGAACAGCATCATCACCTGCAACAAACTGGTGACCAAACTATCCATAGACTAAAGGCATCCACAACCATTCTACTACAAATTATCTTTGAATCGTTTTGCCAGAAACCTCATTCTCCAATTTGATGATCTCACATGCCAAGAAAACTTTCTGGCCTCTTCCAATACTGATACCTATTTTGTCCTGCTTGTATCTGCAAATACTCTGAGAAGCACTCTTGACTTGAGGAAAAAGCACTATTATAATGTCTTCTTCTTTAGTTTCCTATGCTACTGTGTTTTTCAAGTTTCAAAAATCCAATAATTCCCTTGCACTCCCCTCCCCCCCTTGTGTCACCACAAACCCTCATATCCTGTTACTTTTTTGATGCAGTTTGCAAGGGTTTCTGCACAAAACAGAGCCCTTCAAAATGTTCACACCAGGGTCCATGGGAGTACGCCTCTGCCAATGTTGGTGGCAATGGGGTAAAGAGGCAAGTGGGTACATAGGATTATTTGTGTCCCTGGATTGAACATGCCTCAACGAGTTTAAGGAGTGTTTCCCAATCAATGATGGGAAAGTATTAGGATGCATCCATGTGCTAAATGTAAAAATGGCCACAGCAGAATAAGCAATCCACAGATGTTCATGGTATTCTACTTGTAGGGTTAAGAGGCTCTCAAGCATCCAGTGTTGCTTGACCCACCATTCAATACTAGGCAATGCCATATACTCAGTCATGTTCTCACTCAAGCACCAATCCTGTTAGCATCTTTTGCAGCACCTTAATTACTTGTGATGCTCCCCTGGGAGCCTGGGTCTGGTTTTGGCATTCCTTGCCTAGTCCGGCACTGCATTTGTATATTACTCCAGGTTTCTTCATGTGCATGAGGACCACCTCATGGAAACCAGCCTTCAATACCAGTGATCACTGTCATGAAATAAGGTTGTGGAGGATAGCCATGTAGAAATGAATTGCATTTCTTAAAATGCCTTCATCTACTTGTCAATCAGCCTTTATTCGTCTATAGCATCACCAGCACACTTCATACACACAACATATTGCAGAGTGCATAAATGTTCCAATAAAATACACATACATTTAAGAAACAATAAAAAATGTTGCCACATAAAATACTGCCTTAAAAGAAAAAGTTATAATAGGGATTGATAATACATAAAAGGAAGTTACAAATAGAAATTAGAGAACATAACAGATTTAGCAAAGTTAAATTTAGAGTGTTGTCAAAAACCATTTTGTTATCCATGCCCGATGTATGTATTTGGCTCCAAAATAAACCACATCGACATCGAAGGAACTTTTGCATAGGTGATTGACTTCTTGCAGAATGCGATCTTTGTGGATTAAAAACAAAGGTTTAAGATATGTAACTCTCAAATCTTGCAGTCCCTCACAAATAAACATAAAATGCAGAAAATGTTCTAACGTGGCACAACAGAGAATACCATTAACAGCAGTCGAATATTTTCACTTGCCAATATGTGCCGTGACCTTCAGATAGCCGGTTCTAACCTCAATGTAAAGTGCTTGTGTGTAATTTGGGTTGATTATATCTAGATAGGGCTTATATACTGTTTGGAAAGCAGGTAATCCATGCCGTGAGACAGACCAACACACGCCCTTTCAATTCATGTTTAGGCTTATGACTGCTCAGGTCTTTTTAACCCCAAGCCAAGTAGCTTTAGAGATAGAACTCGGGGTCTACCAATTACAAGAAAGATTCAGTGCTGCCATAACCTTCTTTACATGGGCCAGCCACAGAATATTTCACCCCCTTCCATATTTATTAGATGGATCAGCGCTTCTCTGTATTTGACAAGGGCTGGATTCTTCCATATTCTCACCCAGTAGAGAACCGGTCTTATGGAGCTTCTTCATCAATTGTGCAGATATCACACACCATGCAGACAGGAGTGGTTGGAGCACATTGGGGAAGCAATAAAATGCTCTCTAGAAATGTATTTGCAATTATGCTCAGAATTCCACTCCTAGTGCGGTACCAAATATCTACACCATATACGGCTGCCGACTTTACTTGCACCTTATATACTTCCAGGTCTGGGCACAGTCCTCCACGCCATGGCTGAAAAATAACATTTTCAGAGATCCACAGTTTTTCTCCAAAGTATTGCTAGCCTTGTCTACTTCCAGGACAGGGCACACTGCTCCACGCCATGGCTGAAAAATAACATTTTCAGAGATCCACAGTTTTTCTCCAAAGTATTGCTAGCCTTGTCTACCTGTAAAAACCACCTGGTGTTGCAGTCAAAACAAATCCCCAAGGAGTTATACCATTGGACCTGCTCCAAATGTGAACCTCCCATTTCGATGCACAGAGATGTATTCTTGTTGTTCTTCGGGCAAAAGGTCATACTTTTTGTCTTACTTACAAACAGTTCAAGGCCCAGTTAAGGACACTTATCGTACCCCAGCCGTGGAAAATCAATATTATACTGCTTTAATTATTTAATGACACTGTTACTATAGATGCAAAACAATAATGGGGCTAAAACACATCCCTGACGACCACCTCTGTCCACTGGGAAGGTGACAGTTGTATTTCCCACTAAACTCCATCGTACTGTGACCGGGTTGTCAGTATATAATAGCCGGATTGGCTTTAACAGTACCTTAGGGATGTTCTTGGACACTAATATTTACCACAGCATCTTCCTCGGGACACTGTCGAACGAGGTTCCTAAATCAACAAATACTGTGTACAATTTAGTTTTGGACAAGACCAGAGGCTTTTGGGCAATCAAATACAAGTGGAACCCCTGATCCACTGTGCTCAAGCCAGATCTAAAACCTGCTTCAAGTGGCCCAGCAAACATTCCCTATCTACAAATTCCTGGAGGTTATACAAAAGAGCATTTGTAAAGATCTTCCCTGTGATGTCTAAAAGGGAGATAGGGAGTTCGGGTAGAGGAGTGTCCCTGCTCCCCTTTATGTATATCGGGACAATCTCAGCGGTCCACAAGGAATCAGGTATTTTCCTCATGGTGAGCATAGCGTTAAAAACTCACGTTCGGACCGGAACCCATATTGTTAGTTCTTCCTTAAACAGGTCTACAGGTATCATGTCCATACCGACTGCTTTCTGCACCATTTGAGACTTCAATGCGACCTCTGCCTCCTGCCTCCACAATGTCCCTGGAGAGTCTACATGTGTGATGTTCTGTGAGGTCAGGCAAGACTGGATTCATATAAAAGGATTCAAAATGCTTCGTCCACGTTAGTGGGGAATGCAAGACTGAAAAAAAGTACCACATCTCAACTCCTTGTCAGAGATAAGACTTCACAAATCAAAAGAGTCTCCAGTATAAGTCTCTAATAATGCCTCCCACTTTTTTAACCAAACAAAGACTATATTTTTATTTCAAAACATTCCTCTAAACTCCTTTCAGGGATTGCAAGTACTGCCTTTCTAGTGTAAGCTATGTGTTACGATATATAGAGAGGGACGGTTTGGCCTTTTTGCATTCTCTACTGTACCAAACCTCTGTTCAGCTTTGCATGTTTTTCATTGCTGGTTTGGTACTGGAGAAAAAGGGTTTCATTACAAGTTGGGCAGTATTCCGCCGGTAAATCCCCAGAGATATCGCCAAATGCAAATAGCGTTACCGCAACCCAAGTTGCAGTGGGGTGGTAAATCCACATTTATTCTTGGTCCGTTGGACCCAGTGGGGCAATTCGATGCTAATACTCCCATGGTAATTGTGCCAAAAATGGATGGAAATTCAGTGGATTTATCCCAAGCTCAGAGCTGGAGGTGAATCCCCAACTTTCCGCCCAAATCATGAAGATGTGATGAGGCCCAAAGTGCTGTATTGTTGGCAATATGTTTTCAAAATTGGAACTAGCCTTGTGATCCAAACATGTATCAGAACACAAGCATACAATGGGCCTCATTATGAGTTTGGAGGTAGCCATGCCGCTTTTAGCGGCATGGCTACCTCCAAACTGGGTCCTGGCTCTGGGTCCGGGACTCGAAAATAGGGAACCACTGGGCAATGCTGACTTTGGCAGGCCCGGTAATTCCCATTCTCGGGACCGGGAGCCGGTACTTCCCCATTCCCATTTAAGCCCCAAAAGGGCTCAATGGGAATGGGTAGGATGCTAACAATGGGCCTGTTAATGATGGGCCCATTGTTAGCATCCTGGTCTGCTTGCGGGTGCCGCTAAGGACGTCTGGTCTGGACCAGATGTAGTTACCTCCACCCGCGTGCAGACACGTAATGTGGCGGCCAGTAATGAACGGTGCCGGTCCCTTAACGGCACCGTTCACTACCTGGCCGCCTTCCGTGTAATGAGGCCCAATGTGTTCTAGAATAGAACCATAAACAGTAGGGATCAAGTAGTTTACTAAGACTGTGGCTCATCTAATTGAACAATGCGCATGGTCCGTCTCCATTAAGTCCGAAATGAAGCAAGGGGATACGTGCAAGGCTAAAGTAACATTCTTCAAGGAATTGAAATGGGTTTATGAATGATTTCCTGATGTTTTAATGCCTGAAAGTCCTTAATCTAGGACGAGTCAGTAAGAAAGGTGAGGATATAATCGATTCTGGACCTGTCGTTAGGGGGAATCAAACTGTGTGATGGCAAAGTAGTTCTAAAGTAATTTTGAAACCATGAGGCGGGTATGCTCTTACTTCACTTGTTAACAACCCCGGACCAGCCACTCATAGAATCGTCAGGACCCTGTGGCATATGCTGTCATCTACAATAGCCAATGTTTTCCCTAATTAGGGAAAGGGCAGCACTTCTTGTGTTGGATACGGTGTATGACTTTGTTAGTTAGGGATTCCTGGTCTTCAAGGCAACCGTGTGTCAAATCTAGGACATTATGCATGACTACAAAGTGGTTGTTGGAGCCCTTTCCCAGTGGTCCCCTAAAAAGATGGAATTTACCTGCCCCTAAACCCCAAGTGGAATTGCTGCACTCATTATGAGGGGAGCTCCCAGCGTTGCTTTACCGTTGAGCAACACAAGGGTTGGCCCGCCATCTTGGGAACCTAGTCTCTACATGTTGCTTGCCACACCCTTTTGATTTGTGTTGCCAGTGATTGCAACGTTGCTGGCGATATCATTCCCAGCCAAAAGAGACAGATTGTGCCACCCTTGGCTTCATGGTAGTTGTCCCACATGAGAGAATGATATTCAAACTATCCACCTTGGCTGCTAGCAATTTCACAATGGCCGTTATTTCATGTACAGTTTCTTTCACATTTTCTCCAGGGCTAGCTCAACAGGGGTATCCCTACCAATGGAATGTTGCTACCTTTGTCCAGAGGCCTACTCCCTATCTTTGTATTGGTCAGAGGACCTGTGATTCTGCAATCTATTTTGTGTTCCCCATTTACTTCTTTGGTTTTCAAGGGGGAGCTCCCCCCTATTGTGCCTTGTTTCCCCCTCCCATAACCCACCTTTGTCTGCCCTCATTCCCATACCCATCACATTCTTCAGCCCCAGCAATTAATAATTCAGGAGCAGGGTTCAATAGTGTCTGTCGGAAAAAAACAATTGTGTATAGGAATGGATGGGGAAATCACCACCCTGTCAGATTCAACAGGGATCAGATTAACAAATAGTGGAGGCTCGGCCAATACATGAGTGGTCTCCCTTCTATTTCCCTCTGAAGGTTCAATAATGCACGGCAGAGCTGAGCTATCGGAGTTTAATTCCCACCTGCTCAGGACAATTTCCAATCAAAAAGTTGTCCAAGGATTCTTTTTGTAAATAGACAGCCATATTGGATCCCTTTCCTTGTGGAAGCCATTTAGCGGTGGGGACAGGATCTAGTTCAACCGTCTCAATAGAGTTAGCCTCATTTCCAAGGAGGGCACAGTTCAATCTGGGGTGGCATTTAGACACTGGATTGGCTTTACTCTCTATATCACACAGCAAATCGCTGGTTTCAGAGATTCTCTCCCCTGAATATTTCAGTCTGTGTCCTTGGCCCCACAACCTATTTACCTTGTGGCGGCACACTTCGCTGTGTGCCGCCGACTCACTGTGTCCCTGTGACGCCTGTTCCCTTTCACTTCTGTGATCGGGAACCAGAGCCGCAGAGTTCTTTCCTTTTTATTATTTTACTTTTTATGGACCGGCTGCGGGAGAAACCCCCGCAAACCCGGCAGGCCTTGTCACCGAATGGGGGATTTGGTCAAATATTTTGGCAGTTGGGAATTTTCTAATGGCTGAAATTCAGCCAAATCTCCCATTCCGTCTTCTATTTTCTGACTTTTTGGTCATTTCCAAATTAATAAAGGGGGCAGGAGCAGATATTCATAAGAGTGCCCCACAAGCAAAGCACTGGGCAAGAACTAAGCACGTCCAAGAATCTCAAGGGGCACCAAGCATGTGGGGATGAACCAGGCAGCGGAAAGCAAATAACCAACTGCCTTGCATCGACACGCACAGAAGACCAAAAGCATAAAAACACTGCAAAACCTGACAAGCTGTGGGATTTTCCCTTTTGTATAGACACCAAGATGTTTCGAGAAAGTACAACTGTGAGTATCAAGGCACAGTATGGTGTATGTAGTATGGAAGTTTCACAAGTATATAGAACCAAAATAGAGTATAGGGAAGCAAAGGGCCTCATTATGAGTTAGTTGGTAGGAAATACTAATTACTGGCATGCTGGTTCCACCATGTCCGTGAACTCCATCTGCCGGAAACACGGGCTGATTCCGTGTTGGCGTGCATGCGCATTCCATCATGCCGGATATGGTGGCACCGGCATGCCGGTAATTCCAACAACCCTCCACTAAAGCTGGTGACTTAGAATCTGGCATCACACTCCCGGGTCCACCAGCACCGGTAGCAACAGTGCAGCAATTATCGTGACTGGAAATACAGTGATCGCCAGAACATTAATAAAACACAATCCATTGCAATCCTGAGAGCACAGGACATATTCCTAAATCCTGAGCAATGATTTTGAAAAAGCAAGATGACATCAAGAGTCTGTTCAACCCTGAGGCGCAAGCCACGCTTCAGCGAGGCAGAGCTAAACCTGTTGGCGGACACCATTGTCCATCATGCAGACCAACTGTTCTCTACCGACCAACACAGGCAGGCACAGCTCCAAAAGAAGACCAGCTGGGAGGAGGTTCCCCAGAAAGTTACAGCAGTTGAGAAAAAAGCCCTGCACTATGTGTGGCTGCGACAAAAGGTGGGATGACCTGTGCTTGAAGGTGCACAGCCTCCTGTCGGGCCAAGGCAGCCAGGGTATGGCCAGAGGTGGCAGCAGCACACCCCACATCCACCTGCAGCCCTGAGAGGTGACATGAGGCAGAGTGCTGCCCCTTGAGTCCATAGAAGGTGTTGGTGCTGCGGAGGCTGGAGCCATGACATCCAAGGAGGCTGGTGACACACGTAACCTCAAAGTCACATCAACGCCCCTGTCCGCCCTGCACACACTACAGCTGCAAAACATGTCAAGTGCATTGTGCACAACAGCAATACAGCCATGCGGGTCCCCCCAGCCCGCAACCTGCAACTTGGTTACACACAACGACACACACCTTCACCCCAAACCTCTTTCATACCCCAATCACACATGGAACATAGCACAGGCACCCTCTATCGCCAACATAACATGCTGTGGCTAGCAGGTGCATGGGGACCACATCCATGGCCAAACTTCCCCAACACAATATCACACAGCATGTCTGCCACACCCCTAACACCCTACCCAGAAATGACAAGAACACCACAACAGTATCTCCGCCACACCACACATCCAACCACACAGTATCCATGATACAAGCATGTGTGCGCCATGCCATGTCCCCCACCATGTCCGTGACACAGCGTTGTCATCAAAAAGCAAAATCATTAATGTCTGCCTCATCAATCACCCATCATCACTGATGCCCTGCCCTTCTGACTCCCTCAGTCACATCATCTGGCAATGAGGATGCCCATCCCAGCACATCAAGGCGCACCAGCTGTCAATGCCAAAGGACCACCACCAGCTCAGCCCAGGACTCCACAGCCTCAACAGGCAGACGTGCAGTGCAACCCCAGCTGCATCCATCCAGCAACCGCATGCACCAGTGGTTCCTCCAGCACTGACACCACAGGCTCCATCGTTCCTCCAGCACTTCCACCACAGGCCCCGTGGTTCCTGCAGCACTGCCACTGCAGGCCCCACAAACTTCACCCACCCCGACAGACCCAGAAGCAGCAGTGCCGCCACCACCAGCACTGCCACAAGGCTGTGCACATGCGTGCTTTGGAGATGACACAGCCGACGAGTGTGGTCTGGAAACTGGAGACACGACATACCGCAGCATTGAGGAGCCCCTGTTCTTCAGCCCCATGGGCCCAATTAGCAAACAACGTCCCACCTTCCCAGTGTGAGTGATATTGAAGGCACCCTCACCAGGATGGAGCAACTGCAGGATACAATCACACTCTGGTTCAGCAGCACCTTCAGGAGACCCAGCTCATGCTCAAGAGCGTATAGACCAGTGGAAGACGTAATGCACGTGCACTTGGTCGCTGCACACATGCTAATGTTCAGATTTCACAGAGGGTAAGGGAGGGGATCAGAATGATGTCCTACATCGCCGAAACAATGGCCATGTTGCTCCAGGATTTCCTGGACTGATGGCCCATGGCACCACCCCCTGCACCATCAACAAGCACAACACCTGGTAGTTCTGTGCAGAGGAGTCCAAGGCAGCAGTCCATGCGGCTGTCCCGCCAGGCACATAGCTGCACACCAGAGCCTAAAAGGGGACACAAATAGGCCATGGATGCATACGTGCCCTGTCCGTTATTCGTGCTAATGTAAATTGCAAAACATGACAGGAGTTGGCTAGAGACATTTGGGGAGGGGTAGTGGGAGGGATTTTTGGGGAGGGGGAGTGGGGAGGATAGTTGGGTAGAGGGAGTGGGGAGGGATAGTTGTGGATGGGGAGTGGGTAGGGATTGTTGGGAAGAGGGAGTGGGGAGAGATAGTTGGGGAGGGGGAGTATGGAGGGATAGTTGTGGTGTATAGTATTGGGAGTAAAGACACATTTGTATATATTGTCTTATCACAAATTATAGTTGGTGTTGCAAATAAATCATGACTGGGCATTGATTTTTCAGTGTTAGTGATATTATTTATGTGCAGTGCCCAGTGCGCTAGCTGGCCTGTGCCGCATGTGTGACAGGTGATTAAAAGTTGTCGCATATAAGTTCATCCTGTGCAACACGTCCATCCATGCCATCACAGCGCTGTGCAATTGCCAGCTCATCATCACTGTCGTCCTTAGCCTCTGGTGGGTGAATGACCATGACGGGGGCAGTGGTACATTGCACCTGATAGACATGTTGTGCAACTTGGCACATGCAAGCACTATCTTTCCCACCTTTTCAGGGCTGTACAATATTGCTCCCCCCGATCTGCTCAGGCACCGGACCCTCGCATTTAACAGGCCAAATGTCTGTTCAATGGTGCAGTGAGTACGTACATGGGCACGGTTGTATGCCTGCTCGTGGATGTTGTGTGGTTGCATCATGGGGGTCATCAACCATGGCATCAGGGGATAGCCAGCATCACGTGCACAGGAGCAATAGAAAGTGTACAATGTTATACTTCTGCCCATATCCTGTTGGCACAGGCGGTATAGTGTTCATTTGAGAATACAAACGTGCACATGCAAAATTAAGTTTAGCTAGCATATGTCCTATTTCAGGTACATGAGGTGTTGTGGGTTTGCTTGACTGTGTTTGTGCTTCTTTTTGTCACTTTGATGTGGGGCATTCTGGTACATGTAGTTATTTTGTTTCTTGCTGTATGGAATTGATGTCATGCATGCATTGGATCATTTTCCTAAATTGAGACACCCCTGTCAAGGCCTTGCACTCAGGCATGTTATTACTGTTTTGCACCTTGAGTAATACCTGTACCTTTGCACGTTTAACGCACTCACAACACAAAGTGGGTTTGTCTACCCTTACTTTTTGCATCTTTACTTGTACTATTGTCACAATTAATGATCCTTGCTCTTATTCACAGTCTACCTTCCCCTTTAACCACCCTTCCCTGCCTCTGTGTGCCTTCATGGTGTTTTTGTAATTGTCTCAGCGCATAGAAAGTAGGAGAAATAATGTATTGATGCATACACTTTGCCCATCCACTGGTGATGGGTGTTATACATTGCACATAATACAACAGTGCACATGCCCTTGTAGTTAGACTCACCCAGCAGCCAGGTAAGCTATGGTGTTCTCAACCCCCCCACCAAACTCAACACTACACATGTCCTTGTAGTTAAACTCATCCAGCAGCCAGGTACGCTATGGTGTTTTCTGCCACACCCCCCGCAAAGTCAACACTGCACATGCCTTGTAGTTAGACCCATCCGGCAGCTAGGTAAGCTATGGTGTTTTCTGCACCCCCTCCCAAATTCAACACTGCACATGCGCTTTTACTTAGACCCACCCAGCAGCCAGGTAAGCTATGGTGTTTTCTGCCCCCCCCCCAATTCAACACTGCACATGCCATTGTAGTTAGACTCACCCAGCAGCCAGGTGTGCTGTCCACTGTGACGTGCCATGTACCAAGGCAGCGTGGAGTTGTGCAGCACCATGGAGTGGTGGGTTAAACTGGGAAATCTGTTGCAGCAATGGGTGATGATGTGGTGGGCATCACACACCATCTGCATGTTCAGTGAATGATAAAGTTTCCTGTTGCGGTACTCTGCCTCCACAGCATGCCTGGCCACCAGCTCCACATGTGTGAAGTCCAAAGCACAGATGACGTTTGGCATGCCTGCAAGCACATGGAAGGCTATTGTTGTGCCATTAAGCTGGTCAGCAGTCCTGGGTAGGTTGATGTGGTCTCTAACGTGCCGCGGGAGTGCATCTATGACCTGGAACAGGACACGCAAAAAAACAGGGTTGCAATATCCAATGCAGCTCACCCACAGTGTGCTGGTATCTGCCTGTGGCTAGGAAGTGTAGCACAGACACTACCTTGAGCAAGGGGGTGATGGCTGTGCAGATATTTATGAGGCTGACCAGGTTGTCATGGATCAGGTACACTATTGAAGTCATGGTGTCCCTGTCTAGCTGCTACAGGGTTTGGATCTGGCTTTGGCTCAGGTTGAAAGGTGTGGCCCTTAAGCGTGGAATTTGTGGTTGCCTGCAGGCTGCAACCTGCTGGACATTGGGGTTTTGATGGGCAATGATGGCCCTCCTTCTCCTCAAGCGCCTGAGCTGCATCCTTTGCCTCCCTGCCTCTTCAAGTAGTAGGCCTGCAGGCATGGCCTACTGCTCCAGTACTGCTACTGCTACCACTAGCATGGTGGTGTTGTAAGGCATGTGGGGTGTGGGAGTGGTCCATTTGTGCTGTAGTACTGCTCATTGGGATCACCTGTGCTCATTTTGGGCACCTGTGGCATGTTGATACACACCTGAATCTACTCAATGCTGGTCAGCGATGCTGGTGTTTCCTACATCTTGTTCAGGTTCATACCGGCATGTCCATGCCGGTAATCGTGTGTCCGTGCAGCTCTCAATGTGCACTTACTGGCATCATGCCGATATCTCAGACATGGCTGCAGCGTCTCTCTGCAAATTCTGGCAACCATGGGGATGTTACCAGCATCGCAACTCAGACGGTGTCCAGTCATTATCTCGAAAACAAAATGTCGAATTACAATAATGTCGAAACAATAATGTCGAAAACAAAAATGTCGAATTGTTTTTTTTTTAATTTACATGTTTTTTTGGGGTTCCGGTGGTAAAAAAAAGGGGTAAAACATAAAAAAAAAATTAAAAAAGGGGGGTTGGGGGGGAACCCCCCCATTTCGAATAAAAATCAACAAAAAAAGAAATTCAACATTTTTGTTTTCGACTTTATTTTTTCGACATTATGACTTTCGACATATTTGTATTCGAGATTATGACTATAAACCAACTCAGACTATGCCAGTCCGGAAAAAGTTGCTGGTATGGATCAACTGGCAATGCTATTTCCAGACCAGCATACTTGTAATGAGGCCCAAAGTCATTATTTACATGAGCAATCAACCATGTGCAAATTATGCAATAGGACCACTAGTGGACCAAGAATTAATGTTAAGAATGGGATAACAGCGAGCATGTGACTTACCATGTGCTGTATTACGTTGCACAGGCCAATGCAATCTGTCCCACCCTCTCTGGCCTGTACATAAGCAGACCCCCAGACCTGTGTAGGCACATGAATTGGGCCTTCAGGATGCCAAAGGTCTTCTCATTCAGCACCCTGATCCTTACATTGGCACAGTTGTGTGCCACGTCCTGCGGCGTGACCATAGGGGGCGATGTCTGATCATACACTGCCTTTGCGATATGGGGGGGGGTTCATCCTGGTACCTGGAATGCATCTATTGGGGATGTCCCATTGGGGTTGCAGTGACCTACTCAGTGACTGCTACATCGCAAGCCATCTGCTAACCCTGTGTCTTGTGACTAGGGATGTCACGGTATTAGTTTTATGACGGTACGATAACCTTCTTGCCAAATGACGGTATATCATGGTTATCGCGGTATAGCAGGTGGAGATAACCAATCTTAACAAATATTTTCTAAAAGGTCATAAATTGTCAGACTTATCATCACAAACAAAACCAGGCACCCAGGGCCAGAATTGGGCTTTTCAACATACTTTCCACTGAAATGCCACACCTTGCTTCCACCAAACACAAACACACATGTGGAGAGGAAGGGGAGGGGGCCTGCTGTGACTAGCAAATCAAACTGAATAGCTTTTCTTAAGTGGTCATTTAGGATTATAGCTCCCCCACTGGCTACTGGTGAAGATGAACATGTTGCCATCTTTATAACCTGCATGCCACAAATCAATGGAGGCTGATGGTAGTATACGCTTGTGCGCATACACACACACACATATGCACACGCATGCTCTCTTTACGTTACAGCCTTTAGTTTACTTGCGAGCCAAAAGGTGTTCAGTAATCACGGACATGTTATCTTTGGTATGGCAGCAGTGAATACCCACAGAGGTGAGTGCATTTCGCAGTGTGACTTACTATATGTAAATTCAATGATAGAACCAGGGAAATCCCCCATTGTCATATTTTTAGCAAACATTATCCATTATATAAATATAAACCCCAAAATCGCCAAACCAAAATAAAGCCTTTTCCTTCTCGGCACTGTATTTATTCTTCCTATTGCTAACATACTGATTTTGTGTCAGGCACATGTGGTTTATGGACTGGCATTAAAAACTGCTCCAACTGAAACTACTTGGCAGATGGCACATCCAACAGTGCAAGACCAAGACTGTATAGCACTTGCTTACTGCAGCCTTTCCAAATCAGATTGAAAAGCACACTTAATGGTATAAAAGGTATACCGGTATAAACAATGTGACGGTTATTATTGTTTAATTAAGTGGTTCACTGTATCTTTAATGGTATACCGTTATGCCGTTACATCCCTTGTTGTGACCTGTCAATTTAGGGGTGTGTCGTGGTCCTGCATGGGCATTGCGCATTTCATACATGCATTTGTTACATTCCTACATGCCCATGCCTTTTGGCTGTCACTCAAGCTGCAAGTCGATGGAATTGTACATGTACTCACCAAACATCCAGGTCCTTTGGCTTCTGTGATGCCCATATACACCGGCAAGGTTCTGTTACACAGGATTCTAACATTGTGGGTGATCCTGGGAACCGGGCACAGTAGTGCGTGATGGTCAGATTGACATCAAAGGTCAACTGAACATTGCGGGAATGGAACTCCTTCCACTTCCTATAGACCTCCTCTGAGGAGTGAGGGTTCACCAGCTCCAAATGCGTGCAATTCAATGGTGTTACCACATTGGGCATGCCCAAAATGGAATGGAACCGGCCTTGGTGGCGTTGAGCTGTGCCAGGGTGGTCGGGAGGGCAATGTGTTGGCCCACATGGTGCAGGAGGGCCTCCAGAACCTGCATCAGCACTCTGGAGAATGCAGGGCGCAATCTGCCATGCAGCTGGCTCACAAAGTGCTGGAACATGCCAGAGGCCTGGAAGTGCAAGAACAATATCAGCTTTACCAGCAGTGGTATCGCTGTCCTGATGTCAGTCCTGCTCCCTATGTCCTCCTGGATGTTTGTGAGGAGTTGATTTGTGTGTCCGTCAGGGTCCATGAGGTGCTTCTTGTCGGTAGAATGACTGTAATCCTCCTTCTCCTCCTCCTCCCTGCCACCTGCATCCCCATCTGCAGCATCACCCTCCTTCTTCTCTCCCTGGCCTCCTGTCGCCTCCAGGTCCATCTTCGGAGCAATGAGTGGCAGCATGGTTGTGTTGGTAAATGTTTTTTGGGGAAGGTGTGGACCATTAGTACTCTTCCTGCTTACATTGTGTGCACCTATTTATGTTTGTGTTTAATGCTTCAAAAGCACCGCAGCCCACAGGCATCAGGGATGAAAAACAAAGACCACGATCAACAATGACAAACAAATGGGCAACGGGCATCGACGGGATGCTGTATCTAACTTGTCAGAAAGTCATAGCCAATAGTCAGCGACTATTTCACATTTTGTGGCCTGGTTGACATCACCTGTGTCCATTTACCAGCTGCTCTGACATGTTGATATCCCCGCGTGAAATTTCATGGTAATACCGGCAAATCCCTACTCGTACTTTGCCGGTATCACTGTTGTGCCAGTAATAGTGGAGCTGGGGTTTTGGTCATCTGGTATTCCATTACCGGCAACAGTAATTCTGGAATATCTGTTTTCTTTTGCGATATTACCGTCAACAGTTTTCCCGCCTACTTGCAATTTGCCAGTACATTAGAAGTGCTGGTAAAATGGTGTAACTGGAACTTTTAACGTTTCCCGGCAAACTTGTAATGAGACCCATTGACTCAAGAGTAAGGTCTTAAATTCCTTCCTGAACTGCAGGATTGCTGGTGCAGCCCATTTCTTACACACACAACGCTAAACTTACTGGGCTACATTCCATGCACACTTTCAGCCCAAACTATTTGGAACTTTTGTCTATCTCGTCAAAGCAACAAATTGTGTGATGCGGGCTATCTCTGAATGGACACAGCCCTGGATCTCAGGATTGCAGTGTTACATATTGTTGGGAGAGTTATATCCAACATAATAATGATTACATCATTCATGATATCCAGAATAACATCGTTTCAGATCCTTGAATAACAAGATCGGAAGCAAAGGGGTGTTAGGCATGGGGTGTGGCACACTTCTTCACCACGTGGTAACACTTCGACAGACATTAACGCTTATAATTGCATGACCCCGTTTTTACCTGCGAAACTACTATATCACACATTCGGGAGTTCATGAGATTTAATAGAAAAAAGAGTGCGATTACATGCAGTGCAATCGTGTGAACTTCAGTAGACGTGAATGCGAAAATGACATTTCCTGCTCATCAACAGCTCATCAGGCACTCAGTGGGAACGCAGGAAGCAGATTAGCCAGAGCCCCACTTCTGGGCTGCTTGAACAGATTTAAATGCAGAGGCCCTTGAAGAGTACGCAAGGTTGTCGCATGCGTTTGCTAACCTGCCGTGGAACCAGCAATGAGTACACTTATGAAGTGTTATTTGGCCGTAGATAAAATAATATAATTCCGGACAATTGTGTCTTATTGTTTGCGATTATTGTTGAAGGGCTGAACCGCATAACATGTTGTTTGTTTGTTTATTCATTTGTAATGTGCGCCAGACCCGGGGGTATCGGGGCGCAGGGTACAGAATAGGGTACACGATTACATTCAGCTTGAAGTTGGGTAAATTACAAAGTTACATGAACAATGTATGTGCCGTTCCCTGGTACAGAGCAATTTAGCGATTGGTGATCATACTAGATATACAAGCAAATTACTTTAATTACATAAAGCATATGTATGAGGATGGGGTCAAATAGTAATTACATATTTACCTTACATTGGATTAGCATTGCATTATTGCAGTTAAATGTACAGAGGCTAAGGAAAAAATCCGGTCAGATTTAAAGAAAGTCAGAATGAAGACTGGTGCAGGATGGGAGCTACTGTGGGAAGTGGTCATTATCCCTGATCCACTTGATGGTCTGTTGTCTGAGTTTAAGAAATGTTGATTGTCTAATGTAGGGGTGCTCGAACTACCCAAAATGTGCCCTGTGGAAAAGTCAAACTTTTCTGGCCAGATCTGCCCCAACCCGCAGTATTCCCATCTGATTTCCTATTGCCCAAGCCTAACCTCCGGTTTCGAGGAAGGCTCTGAGTTCTGGGACAGGTCAAGCATTGATAAACGGGCTCGGCCAGCCAGTCTGAGGACTCAAGACTAGACGTAGAGAAAAGGTCAAAAGGCCAAGCTCGCTTCCTACTTGCTTTGTAGGAATGTTTGGGCTGTTGCGAGAGAAGTACAGGGCAGGCTCATAATGTGGTTGTGTGTTTGTTAGGTCCCCACTCTCACCTTCCTTTTTTCCTAGTACTCTCTCATAAAAAAAAAGCCCAACACATTTCCTGTTGTATATTCCTCTGGTCATTTTTCTGTTTTTATTGGCACTCCAAAAGTTAAAACAATGCAAAAGAGTTCCTGTTGTATTTTTACTATTTTATTTTTTCATTTTTTTCCATTCCCATTACCACACATAATTCAAAAAGCAAAATATGTTTTCTACCCTGTGGTTGTTTTGTGTTTACCTGAGAAGACTCTCTGTGCCCAGTCATCTTCCTGTTCTTTAGTAATTTTGTTTTCAGACAACTCTTTCCCTTTGTGAGAGCCTTGCCTGAATGCATGTATTTGTTTGTGTCACTGTGCTTTTAGATAGTGATACCTTAGGTCACACACACAGCAAGATGTTACCTTTTGTGGAGGCAGTGAAGTCGGAGTGTCGGGTGCGAAAGAGGAGGAACTGGACTACTCCTCAAACTCCATGTAAGAGGTGGTAGTTGGAACCATCTTTTTTGGTGCATACAGTTGTCATACACACAAGGTACGGCGCTTGTGTTCCAACAGTATTACAAACGTGTGATTATCAGCGTTATACTCCTATCATGGTCTGCAGTAGCCAATCTATTGTACAGTGTAGACATTCCATCCTGTTCTTCATGTTTTTTCTCCTGTGTAGTTAATACACACAGGCCCATTTACCGCTCTACCATTTATTCTAAAGCACACCTATGAAAACTGTTATAATGTTATCTTCTATCCTATTTTTTTAATGGTTAGGTGTTTTTATTGTGTATTTTGCACATCGTATACAGTTGTTCTTCCTGTATTGCTTAGCTCTGACTAGTTTAGTATGTGATTACTTAATCTCCTTTATGTTGTTGGAATTGTTTTTGCTTGAGGAAAAGAACCTTGCGGTCAGTTGAGAGAGAACTCCTGGAGAGTGGCCGCATTTTTACTCCTGTGGTCCTGCTTGTAATAAACCTTAACTTGCACCTTGATTGCAGTCTTGCCATCCATCTTTATAATACTGGCGACAAGCCGTCCATACTGCGGTGGAGAGCAGACGGTGATTCAGAACCCACGAGGAGTGGTAGTCATGCGGTGGGCAGGAAGAACTGTCCTGCAGCATTTGGAGATGCTGCGAAACCGACACCAAGATCTGGTGTACGGACCACCAAGAGGCATATAAGGAGACATGGCCCTCAGAGAATGCCGGATGATCCACAGCGAGATCCGGTGTGCGGTCCTGAGACACGGCTCAAGGAGACATGAAATGAAGGCTCCTTTCATGCAGCCTGTGCCTAGAGCCCATGACAGCCTCGCCAGTGGCACGGTAGAAAGTAAGGGGTCCGTGTGATATGATATTTTATTTATAGCGAGCCTTTACACAAGTGTTTCAAGGCACGACGAGGCATGGGAAGGGAGCAAGACAATGATCTTACTAGACCCAGTGACATTGAAATTGCACAAGTGCAGGGAGGGGAAAAAAGGGGTAAGTGCCAGGGGAAGGGAAGGGAGAGAAGTGCAGGACATATTATCTGCAAAACATGACAAAACAATAGAAAATAGAAAATATAAATTGAAAGGGCGGCCAACAAGTGTCAGTGCAAGGGATAAGTGCAGTCAGCAGGTAATTGGAAAGTGCAGATAAGGGGACTATAGGGTACAGATACGGCCCCAAAGTGCAATGGTGCCAGGCAGCCGTGCAGGTGTGCAACTGGAGGGCAGGGACCTGGGCTCAAGGTTCTGAGGGTAACCAGGTAACCAGTGCATTGACATACAGGAGATCAGCAAGGAAGAGGAAGAGAGAAAGTAAATGCATAAGAGGAAAGCATTGATCAGCTTCTGGAACCTGAGATGGTTCTGCTCAAGATTCAGAGAGCCAGGGAGGCTGGTCCAGAGGGAGGCACCTGCCAAAGAGAGAGATCTGCCCACTACTTGTTGTGTCAGGTGACTTCAAGTCAGCAATCCCATTAAATCAGTGCCTCGTCTGGGACGCCCAAGGGGAGCCCTTATTTATATATTTTTATGACAAGTTATACTCTGGATGATAAACCCTTATATAACGCCCCTCTCTTTGAATCCCCCTGCCCTCACTGAGCCAAGAAGGAGGTTTGTTTTGCAATTTAAAAGATTTATTGGAAAAATTAAACAATATATATATATTACACATTTATAAATAAATTAATATTTGATCGCACACTTATGAATATTACTGTGATCAACAATGGATAATATGACAATTGTACGCTTACTTAATCACTTAGGAATTGGTATAGAAAGGATAAAGTAGCAGAGAATACCTTTATGGTTTCAAGGAAAAACAATGATGGAAAAGAATGCAACACAGGAATAACTAGTAGGGTTTCACAAGAGATAATATGTTCACTTTTCCCCTGGTGGCAATTCACTCCCCCCCCTATGCAATAGAAGATGGAAAGAAGAGCACACAGTTCTCAGGAATACCATCAAATGTAGTTCAGTTCCCCCCTAGCAAGCTTAGATCACAGGGATGATTTTATAACACAGGCAAAATACTTTAAATGTGGTTTGCAAGGAAGTGAAATCATGCTAAAAATGATTTTAATTCCCTATAGGAGATTCAGGGTAGGGGATAGCTACTTAATATTAGTTCAGGTCAGCACTATCAATGATTCAGGGATGGTTGTCAGGTTGAAAACGGAATTCAATAACGGAAGCAAAAGACAGATATTTTTACACGTGGTTGAAATGAAGCAAAATGACAATTTGCGGCAATTTTTCCGAATGCGCCGAGCGCGATTTACGGAATAACTATAAGGAATAGAAAGTCTTAGGCTTGTTGGAAAGATTATAATCTTAGCTTTCAAATGAAAGTTAAATCTCGTTCCTAGCACCTACGATTCCAAAGATACGGACAATTTTATGAAGGTAGTTTTTCAGAAATTAAATAATGATTCAAAATCGCAAAATGACACTTTTACAGGTTTAAAATTGGAGAAGGGACACACGATTCTATGATGCAGTTTTGGACAGGTTAAAATGGTTTGAATCAGATTATTTTAGACTAAGAGATTGGTTCTGGCCCAGTTCTAGCTGAGTACTCACACTATAAATTTGAAATAGGCCGTCAAGGTCTGATCAGGTTTGGACTGGACTCCTGGCGGGTGGTTCTGAAGCCACTGCTATCTGGGTCAGCTCGGCTCTGCTGGTCTGGTCTGGATGTCTGGTTCTGCTCACAGCAATCTGATCTGGTCTCTCTGGATACAGCACTGCTTTCTGGGTCTGCTACCGGTTCTGGCAAAAGTTCTTAGCAAAGAATACAACAGCTCGCCCGGCTGTAGAATAGTTTGGTTGGATTGCTGGGTTCTGAAGGCCTGCTGAGAAGAGTTCTCAGCTTGTGGGTCAGGCCTTTGCTTTAAGTTCTGTAGTTAAGTTCTGGATCTCTGGATGTAAAGTCTGGAATCTGGATGTGAAGTCGTCTGACAAAATGCTCTGCAAGAAAGTGGAAAGTGAATGTCTCGCCTGTCCAAGCAGTCTCTTTTTATGTGTTTTGAAAGTGGGTGTGTGCGTGGGCATAACTAAGCCTGCCCCTCACAATTTATCATTGGCCAAGCTCTCCTCTCTCCCTTGATTGGGGGAAAGAAATGGAGTGTCATCGTGATGAGGTAGTTTATGGGTCAGAACACTTCTGGTTTGGCTATCTCAGCAGCCTCCTCCAGCTGGGTGGAGAAGTCCCTGGTCAGAGTGCTGATTTGGACTGGAGGCTTCAGGTGGGAAAGGCAGCCCTCTGAAGTCACAAGTCACATCTTCCTTACTATAAGGGCAAGATGTGTACACCAGGAAGTTCCCCCCATGCCGGGTAAAGATCCTGTCTGGTGTTGTATTGTCATCACTGTCACTGTCAAAACAGTCCTTGGGGATTGGTCCTAACAGTTCATTTCCTAAATCAATGGAGAAATGTCGTTCATCAACCGCCATTCCAATAATGCTGCCCGCGGCTAGAGTAATACTCTTTAAGTCGGTGTTATCCACCTCTATTGGAATGGTGTCATGTTCTAGATTGACTAGTGGAGTTGGGTTTACCCCCAACCCTTGCTGTTGGAGAGAAGCATTTAGATGCACATAAGCATCAGGGTTTTTCAATTTTTGTCCTCTTTTAACTTTCACTTCCAGGGAGAATGGTCGGGTCCTTTCTGGGATGGTGACTTCCTCTTTAACCTGAATTTCAACTGCATAAGGTAGCAATTGAGCTGGCCTAAATGCTTTTTCTGGATCATCAAAGCCCATGGCATTATCCGCTAATCGGGACCAAGCTTTGAAGTTTATTAGGTCCAAACTAATGGCAAAGCGATTGAGAATGTCACTGCCTAAGTAAAAGGCAGTCCAACAATTATGGACTATGCTCTTATTGCCAATGGAGATTTTGAGCATAAACCTGCTTGGCAGGAGAGGTTTGGAATTTGGTGCTTCCAGGTCCATTTCCCATTTGTCTATCAATTTGAATGCAGGAATGGCTGGATCTTTTGGGAGTTGGCGGAACATGGCTTCGCTGATGAAGCTCTTACCGTTGTTCACACACACTCGGGCGAGAACAGAGTCCTTCCCTTCATTTAACTGAACAGGGATGAACAACTGCTCTCCAATTTGCTGAACATCAGCGAGGCTCTGAGCTGATTTCACATCTTTCTGGACTATCGGAGTGGGAATGTCTGATTGTGGATTAGTAAAGAACTTCAGAGTGTTTCCTTCCAGTGTGGAATACCACCTTAAATTGGAAGGAAGGTTGATTTTCAGAAATAGAGAGGACCGGCTATTACTGTCACGTCTGGAATTTGGTTATTCTGGAAGTGAAATTCTACTTGATCAGATTTTTGTTCAACCATGTGGCAGGTGCCGTTTAAGCTAACATAGTTGACACTCTGCTTTAATTTTATTGGTCGGCTAGTCTGGGTCCAGAGGACCTTGTTTACAAAATCTATTAGGGGTGACAACCTTCTCAGGAGGTCATTCCCCAGTAAACAAGGGGTACCCTCTGGAGTCACTACTATGACCGGGTGTTTCACCTTGTGTCGCCCAATTTTTATGTCCAAATCTGCAGTCCCTTCGACGGGAATTTCCTTCCCGTCAAAGTTCTGGAGTTGACCAGGAAGAGAGGTGAGAGGAATACGGTAATTCTCCCCCTTGCTGCATTTAGTTCATCAAAGGCCCTTTTGGACAGAAGAGTAGCTTGGGATCCAGTGTCCACCAGTGCCAAAATTGTACCCTGCCCCTGTACTTGAACCGGGACATAGTATCTTCCCTCCTTCACTGTAAGGGGGCACAGATAATGCACATTTTTGGACAACTGGGGGGCTAATTTTCTGGTTTTGGACATTGAGAGAGAAGAGATTTGGGCAAAATTCTGTGGAGAGTCTCGGGAATCTGAAAGGAAAAGTTGACAACTGGAGATGGTTTTAGGTTCACCTGGTTCCGGTTCTGGGCCACCCCCCCCCTTTTTGGAGGCAGTCACCAGGATGGGTTTGGACTAGGGGTTTTTGGTATTGTTGGTTCTGAGACGGGATGATGGGCGGCGACAGCTCGATCCCCACATCTACCCAGTCTATTGATTCGGTTTTAGGTTCCCCTGATTCCGGTTCTGGGCCCCCCCCCTTTTTGGAGGCAGACACCAGGATGGGTTTGAACCAGGGGTTTTTGGTATTGTTTGTTCTGGGATAGAATGATGGGCGGCGACAGCTCAATCCCCACATCTACCCAGTCTATGGATGCGGTTTTGGGTTCCCCTGGTTCCGGTTCTGGGCCGCCCTCCCTTTTTGGAGGCAGTCACCAAGATGGGTTTGAACCAGGGGATTTTGGTCTTGTTGGTTCTGGGATAGAATGATGGGCGGCGACATCTCAAACCCCACATCTACCCAGTCTGGGTTGGAATCCCTTGGGACCCATTTTCCCTTGGTAGGAGTTCCCCCATCTCTGAAGGAGAAGATCCTTTTCCCAGGATCCTCTGAGGATCCCTCTCCCTCAAATTGGAAGACCTGTACCTCCTCCACAAAGTGGGTCTGTTTGGGTGCCCGTCTGATCTTCCAGGTTTTCCCGGATTCTGCGAGCCTGGGAATGGCGGGCAGAATGTGGGGACCTAGTCTCCTGTGTCCTGGGCCGCTCAGACGAGTCTTCAGATCCCTCATTGCTGCCAGGATTTGATGGGTACCCCCACTCCACTGACCTAACTGGGCAGAGGTTTTCAGGATGCCCTTAGTGGGCCTACTCTCCTGGGGTTCCCCACTAAATTGCACTGTGCTTAGGTGCCCATACCCGGATGCCCGCCCATCCATTCGTGGGAGGTACTGGCCTATGAACCCCATACTTTTGGCTGGATAGTAATCTGCCCTTCCTGTGGCCCTGTGCTCATGTGCGCCAGGGGACATGGGGGTGGCAGAGTCCAAGGACTGAGAGAGATGAAGGCCTGTGGTACTAGGGCTCCTGAGGTTATGCTCAGGTGTTTCCCTTTCCCAGCGAACTTCATCTCTGTCAGCCCCTGCTCCCTGTTGCAATGCAAGAGCCTGTGCTTTCAGTTCCTCAGTTAAGGCCTTACTAGACTCTATCAGTCTCTCCTGCATGGCTACCTGTTGCTGGAGCCTATCATTGTGCTGACAGAGAGCCTCATTTTCTCTCTGCGCTTCCTGGTTGGTCCTGGAATACTGGGCCAGTCTTTGCTGCAGGGGGGTTACCTCCGGAGTCCCATCCCTACTGGCCTGTTCCTTTCTTGCCAGAGCATCTTCCACCCTCCTGGTGTGCTCTAACAAGTTCTGATGCTTTTTGGAGGTCACCCAGTCCCTGGAGGGCCAGGTGATTTTCTTCAATTTTTTTCTTTTAATTGGCAGACTTCCTGGCCTAAGGTGTCCCTTTCCTGACTAAGAGCCTGCATCTGTGCCGCCAGGTCGTCCCTCTGCCTTTTAAGGGCCTCAGCATTCTTGTGCTCTTCTTCAAATTCTGTCTGGGTATCCAGGTCTTTCAGGATCAGTTTGTTGCTCTCTGTCTTCTCCCTATCTTGGTGGCTTTGCAGGGTGGCTACCTGCTCTGTGCATGCCCTGTTAAAGTCTAGTTGTTGCTCCAGCTTTTTTCTGGCTCTGCAGTAGGGAGTCCAAACCTTCTTGGTACTCCTACTGCAAGGCCAGAAATCTGGTATCCTGGTCAGCCTTTTCCTGTTGCAGGATGTTGATATCCTCCTTTATTTTAATAATATACTGCCTACTATCATTTTCTGACTCCTGGCTCCTCTGCAGCCTCTGCTCAGAAGAGACCAGGTCAGATTGGGCCTTCTCTAATGCCATCCGTTGCCTATTTGCCAGATCTTGGCCTTCAGCACATTTGTCCTGTATGGCTCCCATATATAAATATAAATATGCCGCTACCCTGGCAATCTTGTTGTGCTCATCCTTGGCCTTAGGGGCCTTATATAGTTCACTCAGGACCATATGTAATGGACCCTGATCTCTCCATATGTCTGACCCTGTTTCAGTGATCTGGGGTGCAATTGCCTGCAACCAGACTGCCTGGTCCTGATGAGCCCACTCACCTCTCACAAATAGCTTATGTAAGAGTTGTTCTCTGGCTATTTTGATATCTACCAAGGTTGTCATTCTTGAAATTGATTTCCTTCCTGACTTCCAGAAGTTTGTATTTTATTTTGCAAAACAGACCGTTTCCTTAGAGCGTTCCTTTGAAGGGTGTTTTTACAGTGTAAAACGGCATGGTGATCCAACAGAATTTATATATTCTGTCAGTTAGCACACTGTATTAATCTGCACAAGTGATAGGTCTAATCTAGAATACCCTGCTCGAGCCCCCAGTCTGTCAAGTGTCTTCAAGTCAGCAATCCCACTAAGTCAGTGCCTTGTCTGGGACACCCAAGGGAAGCCCTTATTTATATATTTTTATGACAAGTTATACTCTGGATGATAAACCCTTATATAACGCCCCTCTCTTTGAATCCCCCTGACCTCAATGAGCCAAGAAGTAGGTTTGTTTTGCAATTTAAAAGATTTATTGGAAAAATTAAACAATATATATTACACTTTTATAAATAAATTAATATTTGATCGCACACTTATGAATATTACCGTGATCAACAATGGATAATATGACAATTGTATGCTTACTTAATCACTTAGGAATTGGTATAGAAAGGGTAAAGTAGCAGAGAATACCTTTATGGTTTCAAGGAAAAACAATGATGGAAAAGAATGCAACACAGGAATAACTGGTAGGGTTTCACAAGAGATAATATGTTCACTTTTCCGCTGGTGGCAATTCACTCCCCCCCTATGCAATAGGAGATGGAAAGAAGAGCACATAGTTCTCAGGAATACCATCAAATGTAGTTCAGTTCCCCCCTAGCAAGCTTAGATCACAGGGATGATTTTATAACACAGGCAAAATACTTTAAATGTGGTTTGCAAGGAAGAGAAATTATGCTAAAAATGATTTGAATTCCCTATAGGAGATTCAGGGTAGGTGATAGCTACTTAATATTAGTTCAGGTCAGCACTATCAATGATTCAGGGATGGTTATCAGGTTGAAAACGGAATTCAATAACGGAAGCAAAAGACAGATATTTTTACACGTGGTTGAAATGAAGCAAAATGTCAATTCGCTGCAATTTTTCCGAATGCGTTGAGCGCGATTACGGAATAACTATAAGGAATTAGGCTTGTTGGAAATATTAGAATCTTAGGATCCACCCCTGGTCAATTTGCACACAAATCTATTCTTGATCCAAATACATATTTATCTATGTACAATTTTTCTAATATTATATGTCCAGTTAACATATTTTCTGTAGCACCAAACCATCCGATCCCTGTCTTTGTAAGATGTTGTGTCCACTTATGACAGAATTCTGGCCTTTTCATCAAGAACACAACCTCTAAACTTTTCCAGAATTTACACAAACATGCACAAGGAATATGGGTATCAGATGATAAAGTGTCAGATTTGTAACATACAGACATTCGGAGCAATACCTTATTTTCCACTACTACCCCCAAGAACATACCACAGAGTCCTAACACCTCTTAAAATGTGCAGAATAATGATATTAATTATATAATTTTGACAAGTCCGTACCATGAATTATCCATCATTTTTAAAATTATGCTCTGCCCCAGAGGGGTGTGGTTTCCCAAAGCACATGGTGGAATTTCTGGTTTGTCCACTTCCTCCAACTCAAGTTGCTCAGAGAGGCACTGCCCCTCCCAGTTTCTATCAAGAGGAAGCCATTTATGACCCCCCCTTAATTTAACATTTGCCTGAGCCAAGGAAGGCTCATTGTTCTGTTTCCCTGCTCCCAGGTGCTCCTCCCCTGATTCAATCAGGGAGGTGTCATCTCCTTTTGGTGGGGACAGCAGAAGGCAGCCAGGCCTGGGAATGCAGTGGCTGAGCAAGTTTCCACTCTTGTCGGGGGGTAGTTGCCGAGCAGAATTCAATCTCTTCAAGCCAGGCTTCAGCCAAATGTCACTTTTGTTCCCAGTTTTTCTTCATCCAAATCAAACTTACAATTTTTACACATGCAGCTAGAATGCTGATTCTAAGTTCAAAACTATGACATTTAAACAGTTGCAACCTATGTGACACTCAAAGTAGGTCACTCATTTATTTTAAACATTTTCGATTTTAGTGGCTTTAAGTCCAATTTCACTTCAGCTGCTGACATCCACAGCTCATCCAGTTTTGTAATAAACATTGTTTTGGGCTCTTCATCTTTCCAAATTTTGTTTGCACACAAGACTACATTCTGCCAAATGTCTGCTGGTGTTCTCATTGAGATTTTTCAATATCTTGCAATGTTTAAAATAGGCATTTTTAGCTTGCATTTCAGAGAAACAAAGGTGATTTCAAAGCACTTTTTGAGCTAACAGGCACTGCTGTTTTTCCTTTGGCACGCATTCCACTCATGACAGCACTCCTGGCCCATCACACTCGCACTAGTGGGTGGTAGGTCAGGCGACCATTTTGGTGTGCGCAAAAACTGCGCGGTTTTCCTGGATCCTGGCGCAAATGTGGGCTTTTCCGCCATCTTGGATTTCCTAAACCCACAGCACCAAATGTTGCAGCATAATAGTCCAAACGTGGGTCAGGACACCCAACAGTTGCTTGGAAATGCGACTGACCCTCAAGGAGTTGGAGGTGGAGGAGCAAAGTGCTCCAGTAAGAACATACTTCAGAAGAGAAAGCTGGAGATATGTTGGTCCTAGGCCCCAGTAGGCTATGTGGAAAATGCAAAGGTCTTGAACTTGATCCTTGAAGCCACTGGGTGCCAATGGAGGGAATTTATTTCTGGAGAGATACGATCCCTGAGCTTCAGGGCAAGGACAAGTCTCGCAGTCCTGTTCTGGGTGAGTTACAGAGGTCGGAGAGTGGAGGGAGGAAGATTTAAAAGGAGGCTGTTACAGTAATCAAGCATATAAAGAACCAGAGATCTAGATACAGTGAGCTCCTGGGGGAACAAGAGGAAAGGAAGAATACTGCTGAGGAGTTGCAGTTGGTAGTTCGACTTCTTAGAGTCATCAGAAATGTGAGGAGAGAAGGACAGAGAGGAGTCAAATATAACCCTGAAGCTTTTAGCCTCAGAAGTGGGAGCAGGAGGAGGGCCAAGGGCGGCAGGCTAGAGGGCTGCTTGTGTGCCAATGAGGAGGAGTTCTGTGTTGCTTGCCTTCAGGCAGAGATCATTGGCAGTGCACCACTCCTGGATTCCAATCAGACAATCCGGGATGAGAGAGGGAGAGGAGGCGGCAGAGGGGAGCCTGAAGGCGAGCTGGGTGTCATCCACATAGCACTGGAAATTGGAGCAAAGAGCAGCATTTCAGTGGTATAGTGGTGCCAGGTATTGGTTGAACAATCAGGGGGAGAGGTTAGACCCCTGGGGAACACCACAAGTAGAGAGAGAGAGATAGAGGAGAGGAGGGACCCAAGTTGGACCTGGGATGGTCGGTCAGAGAGAAAGGATGTCAGCCAGGCCAGATCCTGATCGGTGATCATGGACGTAATTTTAAGGGGGGACAGGGGTATTTGTGCCCCCCAACTTTCATGGCACACAATTTTGTCCCCATTCATTTGGCACCTTTTCTTCTGATGTCATATTCCCCCCCCACAACTTTTTCAGCAAAGTTACTCCACTGTCAGTGATACCCAGGTTATCACCAAGCCGGTTGAGCTGGATGGCATGGTTGACCGTATCAAAGGAAGAAGAGAGGTCAAGTAGGATGAGGACAGAGTGGAGATTAGAATCAAGGTTAGAGAGCAGGTCTTCACAGATGTTCAAGAGAGCATTTTCCGTGCTTCTGGCTGCTTTGAAGCCAGGCTGATGGTCATGGAGACAACCAACAGATTCAGTGTGAAGATTTAGCTGTGAGATGGCTAGCCTTTACATGAGTTTGCACAGGAAGAGAGGGATAGAGATTGGGCGGTAGTTAGCCAGAAAGTAGGGGATGGCTGAAGATTTCTTGACAAGAGGGTGCACAAGAGAGTGCTTCAGGGGGAGGGGAAGGAAGGTGAACGGGTGGTTGCAGAAATCGGCCAATGCTGGAGCCATGTTGTCAATGTGGTCCTTGATGGTTTTGGAAGAACACAGAAAAGCCTGTTTAGAAGATGTTTTCATAGATCAGACTTATCTTGAAACCTCGTCAGGGGAGATGAGAAGAAAGGCAGAGAAGGGAGGTGGGGCAGCTGCATGGAGGCCGGAAGAAGAGGAGAGAGTGGGGGAGCCAGGAGGGGCCAAGTGCAATTTGGAGGCAGAGTGAGCAGAGCCGAACGGACACCGTGAGCTGATTAAGCCTTGCGCAAACGCTCACCATCATTTGGAAGCATAGAGGAAGTGACCCTGCTGCGTGTCCATGCGTGTGGCCGTTTTGGCTTGCATTTCAGTTGCCAAAACAACCTAACAGCAATCCTGTTTCTTTTGCCATAACAACAGGATTATCCTAGTACCACTGTCTATTGAACAAGTGTCTTCATACATCCTTTTCAGTGTGGGAAGTACAACTTCCACATGCGCAAAATAAGGAGAGACCATCAGAGTACTCAGTCAGGGGTACATTTACAGGCTGTTCCCAGCAATTAATTTCTGCAGCTGCAACCATGGCATACATACCTGGACCGGCTTTATTAGTACCTCAGCCCTGAACCACTGATAAAGTGAAGGACTGGAAGGAAGACTTCCTTAAGTTTGTTCTAGCTGTGTTTTTGAAAAATGATGCAGTTTAGAGGAAGGATTCTCTACTATACCACTGTCTCTGTAATGCATGACAAGAGGTGTTTATGCAGTTTTCCGAACCTACTCAGCCTCCGGATGTGGCAACGTGGAAAGGTTTTGACATTAGTATTGACAAGTTAGACAAACACCATGAAGTCGGGGAGAACACAATATTGGTGAGATGCCATTTTGGGACTAGAGATCAGAAGTGTGGTGAAACCAGAGAGGATTTTGTCACTGCCTTAGGGGGTCTCACCATCAAATGTCAGTTTGGCCATTTCCATGATAAACATGTTTGAGATGGTTAAGTGCATGCGAAACAGAATAAGATAAGAACTCTGGAAAAAGAGGGATCCAAATTTAGAAAGTACAATTGAGATCACCAAAAAGGTTGAGCACAGCACTGAATGTACCTCAACATTGAAGTGGACAAGTCTGCCATAGAGAAACTTGCTGGTGGGGTTAATGTTGTTTCAGGCACGAAGAGTCAATGGCAAGGGAACAAAAAGAGTAGTGACTTGCAGAATGGTGATGGCAGGAGGTCTAAGAATTTCGGAAGTAAAAAAGAGAATTGGGATTCACAGAGACAAGGGGGAGGCAAAGCAACCGCCCTGGTGATCTGCAGCAGAAGAGATGTTTTAGATGTAGGAGTTTCCAGCATTTTTTTAAATTCCAAAGAGCTTACTGCAGTATATGTAGAATGCCATTTGTGTGGTATGAGAGGCCATCTGGTTAAATGTTGCAGGATGTCTGCCAAGTATAGGAGTTTGAAAGAGAATGATTGTGGATAGGATGATTCAGATTTCGAATTGTTTGGCAGTGTGAGAGATATTGCGGTGGTGAATGCAGTGTTCGAGACAACGCTGAAGAAACCCACATTGTTGGTCACAATCAATGGAGTTAACAATTAATGTTGATTGAATGTGGCACTGATTACAACTTGATTGGCAATGACACCTGGGAATTGAAGTTTAGTCGCTGTGTTGTGAAAGAGGCGAATGTCAAAGCCAATGCGCATGGAGAAAATGCTAGTCACATAGTTGGAGAGATGCATGTTCAACTAAGATTTCAGGGGAGAAATACTATGAGTAAAAACCAATATTGGGGAGATTTACTTTCATGGATCATTCAAGCATCGTTGGGGATCAAACTTGATCCCAACGCAAGGCAACCTTGCATACGTCAATGGTGGAAGCTAAAGAGTCTAAGTGTAAAATGTGTGATGCCAAGAAAGGGCCATGAAACATCATGGACTTTAATTGACTTTACTTTAATTAGTTTTGCGCAAACCAAACAGGCCCGAAGGCATAGGGGCGCATACGATGATGCCTATTAAAGAAAAATCACAAACAAATGATAGGCAGCACATAGAGTGGGTCTCACGTACATGCAAAACTGATCGATAGAGGGAACTGCTTAAAAAGGTACATCTTTAGTTTCTTCTTAAATTTATCCAGGGACATTTCCCTTCTGAGCTCTGGCAGGATTGAATTCCACAGTCTGGGCGCTGCTCTGTGCAAGGCACACTTATTGGCTTTCACCAGTTTTGCTCTTAGTACCACAAGCAAGTTCGAATAATCAGATTTTTAACAACAGGCTTCTTGGTAATACTTTCTACTAGATATTGTGGGTTTGATCCATCTAGACATTTGTGGACTACAGTGAGCATACATAAGTGGATCCTGGCTTCCACTGGGAGCCAGTGTAAACCCCTCCTAGCTTCTGAAATGTGGTCTTGTGTTTTGAGTCCAACAATCGCACGGACAGCACCATTCTGAAAAACCTGTAGTCTGCCGATTTCACCTTTATTGACTCCCATCAGCAAGCTGCTAGAATAGTCGATCTTAGAACCTATTATAGCTCTGGTGATAGTCTCAGTGCTCTTGAGGGAGAGGTATGGTATTATATGAGAAAGATGTCTTATATAATATGATGAAGTAGACACCAGATTCCCCACATGCATTCTCATATTAAGATGTTGATTAAGATAAACTCTTTTTGGTAGGAATTGTTCAATCTGCTATACAGAACTCTGAATATTCTATTCCTTGCCTGGCAATTCTGGGACTCGCACCTATGATCATAAGTTCAGATTTATCATTATTGAATGCAAGTCCGTTCTCCACCATCCTCTTTCCTCTCTTTCCCCCAGAAACTCACTGTCTCCAGAGCTCTGGTTCTCTCCAGGCTGGACTACTGCAACAGCCTCTTTCTGAATCTGCCTGCCTCTACTCTCTGCCCTCTGCAACTCATCCAAAACAGGACTGCAAGACTTGTCCTTGGCCTCCAGCCCAGGGATCGTATCTCTCCAGGACTGAAATCTCTGCACTGGCTCCCAGTGGTGGTGAGGATTTAGTTCAAAACCCTCTGCATTGTCCTGGGGGGCCTGGCACCTCAATCCCTACAACTCTCTCTTCCTAAATATCTTCCTTCTGGAGCTTCGCTCATCTGCCTCCAACTCCCTCAGAGTTAGTCGCTTCTCCAAGCTGTGAGTTGGCGGTAGATCTCTTTCTTCTGCTGGGGCTTCCGTCTGAAACAGCTCCCTGCCTCTCTGAAACTTGAGGAGAACCATCTCTGGTTCCGGAAGCACCTCAAAACCTTCCTCTTTTCTTCTGCTTTCTCTTCCTCTGTCCCCTGCTGATCTCCTGGCTGATTCTGAATCTTTACCGGTTACCTGGCTACCCTGTGATTTCGGGCCCAGGTCCCCTCCCTGCCAGTTGCACACCTGCACTGCCCCCCTGGTAACCCATGCAGTCGGGGACTGTTTCTGTATCCCTACAGCCCCTATTAGCACTCGAAAACACCTGATGTCTGCACTTACCCTGCACTTGCCACCAGCTGGCTTCACTTGTATTTATTGTCTTTATTTATTCTATTGTTATCCTATATACTGCACTGCCCCCCCTTACCCCTGCACTTTTCCCCTTCTCCCCAACCCCTGCACTTGCACAATCTCAATGTCTCCTGGTCTAGCAGGATCATTGTCTCTGTCTTCCCTCTTTTTCCCTCCCTTACCTTGTTGCACCTTGAAACACTAGTGTCTAGGAGCATTATAAATGACATATCATATCCACTTTTCAATGAGATCAAATATCTCATTGATCACCCGCATGTCCTCTGCATAATTGCCTGATAGGCAAATAATACACCGCGTATCATCAGTATAATTGGAAAAACCAATACCCTTACTCTGTAACAGTTGTCAAAGGGGAGCTGTGAAAATATTATACAAAGATGGAGACAAACTGTCAGGTGAGGACAAAGGCAGTGAATATGGCAAGGGAATTGTGCAGAAATTCACAGTGAATATCTTTGAGTCAAACAATATGCACACAGGAACCAAGACTCGTGTATACTAAAACCCAGGAGTGCAAATAGAGTGTGACAACAATACAAATATATAAAAAAGGGATGTTTGGTAAGCACTTAGAAGCTCCTTATGACTGCAAGAAAAGTCGACAAGCTCCTTACCAACAATTGCTGTTACAGATGCTGACAGTGCTAAGCCCACGTAGAGGGCAAGCAACGACAGGATCTGTGCACTAACACTCTTGACAATATTGAATAAGGGAACTTAAAAACAGTACTCACGTGGAAGAGAAATACCTCTTCAATGTCAGCAAGCCCACAAACCATATTGATCAAACAGAGAACCGGAAAGGCTATAACAGCAATGGGAAGATAACTAACTACATAAGTCTCAAGACAAGGGGCAAGTAGGAATAGCGATTATAGAATAAAGAGGCTAATTTAGCCATTCACAACAGTACACCACACCTAATAATCAATGGGAAATAAATGCAGAAGTGCAAGGGAAAACATGGAATGGATTCCAAGAGAAAGTAAAGGAACAGGAGCAGGGAAAACTAAATTACAAAAGAAAACTTCCCCCACCCATCCAAGGAAAAAGGCAGGAAGCTAAATCTAAAGAGGAAAGACTAAAGCATCAAGGTTAACAGCAGCAAAGGACAAAGTCAAAGAAATATAGAACACAGACAAACTGGGCTGCATCAAAAGGGAAAACACTGAGAAATGCTGCCTGCAAACAGAGGAAGACAGAAAGGGAATCTAGGAAGCAGAAATCAATTAAGCACACATTCGAAATCCAGGAATAAGGAACATGGAATTGAAACTTGGAACTAGGCACAAATCTAAGAACCAGGAACAAGGGACCAGTCACAAGCAGGAACACTGCATCAATGACCAGCGCTGGACTGAAGCAAACTGAGGCTTTTAAAGCTGCTTAACGAGCACACGCCTCAAGTGTGCTGCTTGCTGCACCCGCAACCACAGGTGTTACCTGTCCTCCACCCAGCCTGGTCCTGCAAGGGTGGAGATGAAGCTGTGGGCCAGGCATTCTGGGAAGCATTGTCATTTTATTAAAGCAGCATACTGGCTGCCAAAAACCTGGAATGGATCCGGAAGGGAAGTAGCTTGGAAAATAAGGATTTAGCGCTCCCAATTCATCACGGCACTGTAGCATAAGGTTCGAAGTAAAGTCCACTAGGGAATAAATCCCAAATCATGCCCCCAAGTAGTGGGAACAGGAGCGAAGGGTGTGAATCGTGACACAAACAGGCACACTGTGGTACATCATACGGAAGAGGGACTGGGCAGGCTTCTGCATCTTGATTGCAAACCCTGACCGATGAAACCTCCAGGAACGAGCAAATGCATGCCACATCATCTTCGCTAAAATTAGCAACTTCCTTCAATCCATGCAGTAGGAGGAAATGGTCTACCAAATCGAAGCAGCTGACAGATTTAGTACCATCAGCAGCATGCTTTGGCTGTTATCCATGTTAAGCAGCATATTCATCGTCAAATCCAATAGCGCCAGTTCAGTTCTGAAAAATGACTGCCATTTATTTAGGACATTGGGCCTCATTACGAGCACGGCGGTAGCCGTACCTGTTTGGCAGGCACGGCTACCACCATGCTCGCTACCAGCCCCACCACCTGCGATGTGGCAATAACAGGCCCATTAAGAGTTGAATGGCCCGGTAATTGCCCATTCGCGGGTGGCGGTATTGCCTGGCTCCCGATCCCCATTCTGCCTTATAGGACAGAATGGGGGTGGGAGTATGGTTGCACCGGCACTGTTGATAACGGTGCCGGTGCAATCACGAGTTCTGCTCACGAATGCCGCACAGTCCGCCAGGTAAGACCTGGCGGGCTGTCCGGAACCGGCGAGCAGAACTCGTAATGCGGCGGGACCATATGAACGGTGGCCGTGCCTTACCGGCACCATTCATACCATCACCGCCAGGGTCATAATGAGGCCCATTGTGTTTTGTCAGGGGTTCCATTATTTGCAGGTAGACCACCCTGTCGAGAATCTTCAGCTAAAATGGGGAATTCAATGACATATCATGATGGGTTCCGTAGATCTTTGAGAATAAGTTGGATTACATGGTAAAATGTATTCATAAAATGAAGCTTACACAGGGTGCAGTTCCTGAAGTAGCAAAATTAAGGACTGTGGACCTAGCACTAAAGAAGGTATTAGAAGTTGAGCTGGAACTGATGGTAGGTGAAAGTGTGATTGAGCCGATGGAAGGGTTAGAGTGTAGGAGTCCAATTGTCTTTGTGGCGAAAGTCAATGGAGCGGTGAGGCTATGCATCAATTTAAGAGAGGTAAATAACAATGTCATTGCTGAAAGGTTTCCACTGCCTAAGATTGATTAACTAATTTCGGATCTGTCTAGAGCCAAAGAATTTTCCCTGCTTGACCTAAAGTAAGCAAATCTTCAAATTCCTTTGCATCCTGACTCCTGTGACTTAAATGCATTCATCACAGATGTTGAGATGTTTTATATGCGTGTGTTTGCCCTTTGGTCTTGTTTCAGCAGCATGTGTTTTTCATCAAGTAATGTACATTTTACTTGGTGATTTTCCTGTGATCAAAACAGGATTGAATTTTGATCTTTGGGTGTGATTTGGATCATGTTCGCAAGCTACGCTTGGTCCTAAAGAAGTTAGGTGAGGCTGGTCTCACTTTGACATTGGGACAGCGTCATTTTTGGAGGAGTGAGGTTGAGTATCTTGGTTACAATCTGTCAAGTGCAGGCATCAAGCGCAATGCCAGCACGGTTAAAGCTATTGTGGAGATACCTACTCCTAAGTGTAAAATGGAAGCGTCATTGTTTCTTGGACTTATCAAGTACTATGCAAAGCTCATTTAACGGGCTGTCAAGTAAAATGGAGGAGCTTAGGAGTCTTACGAGAAAAGGAGCTATATTTGAGTGGTCCCTGAAATGTGAAGAAGAATTCAAATGTGTCAAGGACTGCATTGTGATGGCACTGGTACTCAGTGGTTCCAAGGATAATCTCAAGACTATATTTTACACAGATGCAAGTGATTTAGGCCATGGGGCTGTTTTGATGCAGGAGGATGTTGCAGGAGATGATGGCATGACATTTGCATTCAGGACGCTAAAAGATGTAGAGAGGAGATACTCTGTAATTGAAGAGGAACCATTGGCTGTGATATGGGCCATTATGAAATTTAAAGTGTACCTTTAGGGTAGGACGTTCACAGTGAGGACTGATCACAAGCCTCCTTTCATCATTTTTAACAGAGGAGGGATGGATGGTGTCTCTAGACATATTATGAAGTATGTGACGTTCAAGGGTTGAATTTCGTACGTGAGTATGTAGAAAGAAAGACAAATGTAGTGCTGAGGAATTATCACGCAATGTTATTTTGGATCAGGACTCTAGTAGTGATGATAGTGTCAACAATGACATCAGGGATATTTTTACTGTCAGTGAGTGCTTAGCAGAAGACAAATGGACCAAAGCATGTGAGGAGGATGAGGTGTATCTGTGCAGTAAACGTCTCATTAGGGAGAGGTGGTGTGGTGACTGTGAAGGCATAACAGGAGTCCATATTCCCAACATTAAAAAAATGTAAGCTCTTTAAGTATGAACTGTCTATACAAGCAGAGTTGGTTTGCACAGGAGAGCGATTACTAGTACCATAGGGCATAAGGGATTCTGTGATAGAAGAAGGCCACAAAGGTCACATGGGTAGCTCTAGGATCAAGTCGGTCATAAGACCAGAGCTTTGGTGGCCACAAATTGATGTTGACTTTGAACAACAAGTTAGAGACTGCAAGGTTTGTAAAGAAAGTGACAAGGTGTTGAAAACAAGAGTGCCTTCTATGGCCGCGCGGACTGTACGACGTGTTCCATGAAACGTCATCACCATTGGCTTGTTAGGTCCATTGAATCTACCAAGAGTCAGGGACATATATGTCATTGCGGTTCTTGACATGTTGTCTAAGTGGCTCGAGGCGGGAGTTTTGAAGGAGTTCACCACTGCCAATGTGATTGGATTTTTAGAAGTAGCATTTTTGATGGAGGGTTTTCTTTCCAGGATTATCAGTGACAGTGGACCTCAATTCACGTCAGTGGAATTTGAGCAGTGGCTAAATGCTTTGGTGATAGACTATAAAAGCTTCTCTTTGTACCATGCACAGAGCAATAGATGTGCCGAAAGATTCAATAGGACCCTAATAGATGGAGTGAGAATTGCAGTTGCCAATAATGAGAATTGGAAGGATGCTTTGTTAAAGAGGGTGTTGCAGTACAGGGTCACTCCGCATGGAACAACAGTAGTGTCTCCTTTTGAACTTTTTAGGAGGGTGGGAGCCGAATACGCTCTTAACACCTGGATGGCTCTGTAAATCCAGATTAGTAAAAATGGACTCTGAGACAATAAGAGAAGGCGCTGGGCCTCATTATGAGGGCATGGCTACCCGCAAACTTGGGTCTGGGTCCCCCAAAGGGGACTTACCGGGCATTCTGACCTTGGAGGGTCCGGTAATTCCCATTCGCAGGACCCGGACCCGGTACATCCCCATTCCTATTTGAGTCCCTGTAAGGCTCAATGGGAATGGGGAGGATGGTAGCAGTGGTACCATTAATCACGGTACCGCTGCTACCATCCTGGTCTGCTCGCGGGTGCCGCTCTGCATGCCTGGTCTGACCAGGCTTCCAGAGCGGCACCCGCGAGCAAACTCGGAATGTTGCGGCAAGGTAACAATGGCACCGGTAGCACTACCTGCACCGTTGTTGCCTTACTGCAACACTCCTAATGAGGCCCACTGTCAGGTGTGGGGAGTTTGGCAAAGGAGAGGTATGACTGGAGAAGATGTAGTTCACACACAACGTTTGCAAGGGGTGGTAAGCTGAACGTTTTGTAGCCAAGAAAGGGAAGGAAATATGATATGATATTTTCCCCTGAGAAAGTGGTTGAAAGAGACTATGGCAATGTGGTCAGAGTGTGCAGTGGTGAAGTGTGGAACAAAGAAAGGGTGGCTGCGTATGTATCATAAAAAAAAAGAAAAGACATTACTGAGGAAAGAACGTCTTATATAATGTTATCTTCTATCCTGCTTCTTAATTGTTAAGAGTTTTACTTGTGTATTTTGTATTTAGTTTTCAGTTATCCTTCCTGTATTGATTAGCTCTGACTAGTTTAGAATGTGATGTGCTCATCACCTTCATGTTGATGGAGAGTAGCCACAGTCTTACGGTATGCAGTGATCAAATCGCGACAAAAATGTCACCTGTACAAAAAATCATGGCAAAAATTATGTCCTTTGACTCGTTAAAGGTGTATCCCATTACACCATTTAAGGGGTGCAGGGGACACCCACACAACCCCTGCTCTCCTTAAATGGTGTAATGGGTCCGGGGGTTGCAGGGGTGTGCCCTGCATCCTCTACATGGATTGCGGCGGCAAAACCACAGCCTTTTTGACGCGATATTTTGTGCCCACAGCCATTTTTGTCACGATTTTAACACATGGCCCAGTCTTACAGTGGTGCTCCTGTTTGTAATAAAGGTTACCTTGCACCTTGATTGCAGTCTCGCCATCCATCTTTATAATAGATACTTTCTGACATTAATTTGCGGATCCGAGAACATCTGAAGTAAGTAGTTCTTTTAACGTGCATTCTACTAATAATAAAACGTTGTTCATTACATTCAGTGAGTTAAGGTTTTTGGATGCTCTGCCCTGTAGATACATGGTGGCGCCTTACCTTACATTAATAAGAATTACTGAAATGAAGGAATCATTTTAGTGCAGGGTAATGCGACTTTTTAAAATGTCCACAATTGCGCATTTACTTGAGAGCACATCCAGATGAATCGATTGCTCTGTAATTACTTACAGGCAGAACCAATACATATTTACTAAACAGCGAGTGTGCATATTCTACAGCACTCAACAAGCTTGGAATGCGAAATATCCCCATTGATATTCTCCAATCATGTACCCCTGAATAAGGTTCAAAGCACAAAGAACTGAAACTAGTTGGGTCAGCCAGATATATATGATATGATATGGCATTTATAACGTGCCTGTACTCAAGTGTTTCTAGGTGCGACCCTGGGAACTTAGTAAGAGGAAATATATTTAGGATTCAAAATAGTTTTTAATATGTTGTACTGTCACTAAAAACATGGTGCGGGAATGGGTTTACACACGATGGTCACTACCAATTGTTTTAGATAACGCGACGGTATGTTTTTACACAATTAATTGTGTTTTTAAAGAATGAATGCATTTTCAGTGAAGTGTGATAGTCAGCATGTCAATTTCGAAATTGTAGAGGTGCCAGATTAATCAAGAGGGGATTTATGTTTGCTTTCAAGGTAGTCAGCAACAGCCAGGCGAGGGAGTCAGATTGTGGGGAGAAGAAGAGAAGTGGCTGATGGGAGGCACCTGTGGATGTGGTGGAGGGGAAGGTTACTAGCAATCAATGGAAGTTTGTTGTGTTAACTACAGACTCACTGGGCCTCATTACAACCCAGGCGTTAAGGGTTTAACGGCGCAGTCGGCGCCGTTAACCCTTAACGCCTGATTACCATTTTAACGCCTGCTTTTAGCAGGTGCTGTGGTGCTAATTACGTCACTGTAATTTACGGTGCCGTAATTAGCGCCTTCCCCACTCCCATTATGCCCTATGGGGCAAAAATGGGAATGGGGAAGGGTAAATCCGCCATCCACCATGGTGTAAACAGAGTTTACACCATGGTGGTAAAGTAGGGAACTTACCGCCTGGGTTGTAATGAGGCCCACTGAATGAGTTCCTGGAGAATGCTGACCTGTATTTAGACACTGACATCGGTGTGGAGGTGGAGCTGCCTGAGCAACAGGGAATGCTACGCGTAGAGGTGAAGGGGGAGGATGGGGAGAAGGGGGAGCAGGAAGAGGTGGTGGTGCTGCAGGAAACTAAAGGGCACCAGGGGCAGATCAAGATATAGGGCCTCATTACACGGATGGCGGAGAACCATGGCGCTATTAGCGCCATGGTTCATGCTGGTAAAATACCGGCACCGCCTTGGCGGAAAGGGGAATTACCGCCCCATTCCAAGGTTGGCGGGGCGGTAATTCCCCCTTCCACCATTGCCCTTCCCCATTCCCATTTTTGCCCCATAGGGCATAATGGGAATGGGGAAGGCGCTAATTACGGTACCGCAAATTGCGGTACCGTAATTAGCTCCCTGGGTCCCTTTGCAGGTTGGTTTTTAACGCCTGCAAAAAGCAGGCGTTAAATCCCCCAACCCGCAAAGGGACCTCGTAGTAAGGCGGTAAGGATTTACCGGTACCAGTATTTTACCGGTACCGGTAAATCCTTACCGCCATCCGTGTAATGAGGCCCATAGTCCCCCATCAGGTGGCCTCGGACGAGGAGACTGCAACCAATGAGCATGTAACTGCTGAGGAGGTGTGGAATAGGGCCAATATGCCTTTTCATGATCCTGACGTTTTGGCACTATAAGCTCAGACTTCCCTTAAGCAAGCAGGGGTCAGTCAGCCAACAGTCCTCACCACCCATGACATCCCTCCCAGTCTGGTCATGGTTGTGGCATCACCTGAACTTTATGGAAAGTGACACTGTCAGGGGGGATGCAGCGAATGTAATATGCAACCTCTGCAAAAAGAGACTGCATATGATAACCCAAGGCAGTGCAGTGGCCTTGGGTACCTCATCAATGAGCAAATACTCTAGGTGGCACAGGGATGTGTATGATGAGCACACACCATGTGGCACAGAGCTTGCTGGTGCAGCACTAATAGAACTGTGATGTCAGCAACAAGGGGGGTCTTAGATCACACTCCACCTCATTGCAACCAAGACAAAAAAACACTGTGCTGCCTCCCTGACTCTGTACCAGCACAAATGCGTTCCCAGCCCCAGTGTCTGCCGCAGCCAAGCCTGACCCTCGGGCACACGAGCAGGGACATGACTATAACACCACTAGCAGAGTGGCCACCTTTCGGAGGAATTCAGGATGCGATGCTGTGTGGACAGAGGGGGAGCGATGACATGATCAGGCGAATACTGCCTGTGTTGCAACACATCTCTAAGTCTGGGGGTGATGCACCACATCGCAAGTGTGAATACTGTGTCGAGGCACATTTTCCAGCACCACCATACCCTAGTGTGGTTGACTGGTGAAAAGGGCAGATAAAGGGAAGACCTGCATTCAAGTATGGTGGCAAGGTGAGCATTGATCTAGGTTCATGGTCATCAAAGGTAATTGCATGTTTTCAACACCTATACAAGTACAGACAGTTTGTAATTAAGCAGTTAAAACACGTGTAGGGAAGAATTAGAACATAATTCAGTAATTATAGTACTTCTGAAATTCAGAAGAAATACCCCAAGACACCAAACACATAGGGAAGTAATGCAGTATTTAAAACAAAATCCAGTTGTAAGCGACAGAGTGAGCATATTGAGAGGGCTCTAAAGAATAGGCAGAAACAATGGTAACAGAGATGATGTCAGTCACAGTGTTAATGACAAATGAATGTCTCACGAAATGGAGACACAGGTAAAAACAAAGTTAGGGATTGGAAGTGTTGGGAAGGAGAGAGGGTCTTCCTACCCTCGTAGGTGATTCCAAATGAGAAACAAACAATAGACGGAACTTCGAGAGAGCGGCGGGGAGTGTGGTGTGCATGCAGGAGAGTGCACAATCGTGTGGTGCATGCATTAGGCGCTATATAGTAGAGGCATGTGTAAACACCATCTTAGTTATTGGCAGCCATTTTGGAATGTAGGCCCACGCGCAGCAAAAGCACTAAACGTGTTATTATTAGGCCTGTATTATTAGCACACATATAACCCACACCACAAGTGGGCTTCAAGGAGTTACAAGCTTTCATTGTCTCAGAGTCTGTAGGCCTTCGTGCCCCGGTAAGAATGTGCTCTGCAAGGCCATGAGAAGGGGGAAGAGTGCCTCTTGGCAGTTATCATCCCACAATGCAGATAGCCTCAACCCCAACACTCCAGCGTCAGAACTACCGCTCTCCTATGCTTTGATCACAAGACCCCCACATACAACAGTGCCAGCCAGGCCCAGACCACCGACCATAAAGCTGTAAGACCCCCGATTGACCAAAAAGATCAGAAAGCAAGGATATCCCGCCTTCACATTTGGGTCATGTGATTTGCACTGCGAGCAGCGGGGGAGGGATGAAATATAGTCCAAAACGAGGATGGAAAGAACTTGGGAGGTTGATAAAGCAATTTAGGAATGAGTGGAGTATGTGAGTTAGTATGACTTCAGCTTGACCCCTGCGCCCATATCTGTGTCTGCCAGGAGCACCATTACAGTGATAGAGTAGCATTGATTCAAAGTAAGTAATTGCTTATTAGGCCCTTATCTACTGCGTATGATGATGGGCAAGGGCTTGCCTACAGGAGTAAACACATTTTGATAGCGAAGTCTCCCAATAAATTACCACTAAAAGCAGGCGCAATATCAAATATAATAGATTGTATGCCATAATGTATACATGGTTCTTATAATGTATTCTTATGTAAAATGTAAGCTTTTTTCTTAAAGTGTAAGTAAAGGAGGTGTGTTGTATCCAGCCCTTTAATCTATTCCATAGTTAGAAGGTCCATACTTTACAGTCTGACTCCTGGTTGCTCCGTGTAACCTTGTCACGAAGAAGGGTGCCCCAATCCACTCCCACCCCAATTGGAGGGGCGGCGCATCTCATGTAGCCCTCCCTGGGGGCAGATAAGGGGGGGCTGTCCTGCACTCCTCCCTGGGCTCAGGCATCCCTTCCTAGGAGCAGATATCTGGGTCCAGGGAGGGCTGCATGACATGGCCCCCACTCCATTGTGGGTGGGGGAGATGGGATCACCACCCCGTCCCATTAGAAAATTCCCCGTCCCTTTGGACATATCTGTATGGTGTGCCCGTCTGGAAAAAGTGTGAAATTCAGCTGTCAGAACAGACTTGCGGGTAGGGGTCTTTTAAGGCTTTCCCCTTGGCGGCCAGGTAGGTGCACCCACACATGTGAGATACCGTTTTCATCGGGACACCTGTGCGAACATGGGACGGCAGGCCATGTGTTGGTGGCGGTGTGTTTCAGTGGGTGAGCCGAGTGAAATGTGCGAAAAATGCGTTTTTTTTGCTACAATTTGGATTTTGCCGGGGTTTCTGGGTAATACGTTCTGGGCCGATTTGCACAAGTCAGACCTCTGCGGATTCCCATGAGTGTCCTCTTTTTGGAAATGCATGGGGTTCCCTGTTTTCCTTGGTGGCTTGGACACCCGAGGCACATATCTGTATGGTGTGCCTTTTGGAAAAAGTGTGAAATTCAGCTGTCAGAACAGACTTGCGGGTAGGGGTCTTTTAAGGCTTTCCCCTAGGCGGCCAGGTAGGTGCACCCACACATGTGAGGTACCGTTTTCATCGAGACGCCTGTGGGAACATGGGACAGTAGGCCATGTGTTGGTGACGGTGTGTTTCGGTGGGTGAGCCGAGTGAAATGTGCGGAAAATGCATTTTTTTCACCAGATTTCGGAATTTGCTGGGGTTTCTGGGTAATACATTCTGGGCCGATTTGCGCAAGTCAGAACTCTGCGGATTCCCATGGGTGTCCTCTTTTCAGAAATGCATGGTGTTCCCTGTTTTCCTTGGTGGCTTGGACACCCGAGGCTCATATCTGTATGGTGTGCCCGTCTGGAAAAAGTATGAAATTCAGCTATCAGAACAGACTTGGGGGTAGGGGTCTTTTAGGCTTTCCCCTTGGTGCCCAGGTAGGTGCACCCACACATGTGAGGTACCGTTTTCATCGAGACACCTGTAGGAACATGGGACAGTAGGCCATGTGTTGTTGGCAGCGTGTTTCGGTGGGTGAGCCGAGTGAAATGTGCGGAAAATGCATTTTTTTTGCCAGATTTCGGAATTTGCTGGGGTTTCTGGGTAATACATTCTGGGCCGATTTGCGCAAGTCAGAACTCTGCGGATTCCCATGGGTGTCCTCTTTTCGGAAATGCATGGGGTTTCCCGTTTTCCTTGGTGGCTTGGACAACCGAGGCCCATATCCGTATGGTGTGCCCGTCTGGAAAAAGTGTGAAATTCAGCTGTCAGAACAGACTTGGGGGTACGGGTCTTTTAAGCTTTTCCCTTGGCGCCCAGGTAGGTGCACCCACACATGTGAGGTACCATTTTGATGGGAAGACCTGTGGGAACGCAGGACAGCAGGCCATGTGTTGTTGGCGGCGTGTTTTGGTGGGTGAGCCGAGTGAAATGTGTGGAAATTGCATTTTTTTTGCCAGATTTCGGAATTTGCTGGGGTTCCTGGGTAATACATTCTGGGCCGATTTGCGCAAGTCAGACCTCTGCGGATTCCCAAGGGTGTCCTCTTTTTGGAAACGCATGTGGTTCTGTGTTTTCCTTGGTGGATTGGACACCCGAAGGCCCATATCTGTATGGTGTGCCCCTCTGGAAAAAGTGTGAAATTCAGCTGTCAGAACAGACTTGGGGGTAGGGGTCTTTTAGGCTTTCCTCTTGGCGCCCAGGTAGATGCACCCACACATGTGTGTTACTGTTTTCAGCGGGACACCTGTGGAAATGCGGGAAGGTATGACATTTGTTGTGTTTGTGTGGTTTTCATAACGTTTTGACCCATTTGCTGGTGCCCTTTGTCACACATCCCTGTCATTTCCCAAATGTGCCCTATATTTAGTCGCTGCTTTAGGCTCCATACACTTTTGTTACCTGCACAGTCTCCTACCCTTGAAAAGGTCTACCTGTGCTCTTTCAAAAAATGTATGCTTGCCGTTCCTCACCACATTTTTTTTTCTGATTTACACATGCTAAGTACACCTGTTCAGGCCGTAAGCATAAAACTCATGTGTACCATAGCTCAGTGTTTGGCTTGTGGTATTGCTTGTTTTGTGAAACACTACAAAAAATGTGTGCTTTCCTAACTTCAAGAGTCAGGGGTATATAGCGGAGCATTACTTTTCTCAAAATTCATAGAAGCCATTGCCGTACCAAGCCAACCATGTCCACCACATACCTTTTTTTTGGTCATTTTCCTGCTTTTTCCCCAATCTATGGCATTTTCCCCTACTTAGTTGTGGCCCGACCTGCGCAAATCACTCCTTCCTAAACCTGGAATTATGTCTACTTTTCAGAAATGTATGCCTTTCTGTCCTCCAATTCAACTTTCCTACTCTTTTCTTCCATTCTGTCCATGATGTCCAATCGGCAAATTTGGACAAAATCGCCTACCTCTCACAAAACGGTTGATAACCACATCAAAATAATGTTTCTTCATTTCCACTCAACCTTTTCTTGAAAGCCAGGAAATTGGGCAATTCAGTACAGCAAACCATTTGTTCCTAGCTCTTACAAGGAAAAACCACAGGCTTCTTTGTACATCATTTTATTTGCAGTTTTTGAGAAAACACAAAATGTTCCCCCTTTTGGGTATTTTCTCTCACCCTTCTACAGCAACCTAGGATTCCTGTGGGAAAAAAAGGGGCCACATTTGGCCGAGATATCTCATGAAAAAAAAGTTACAAGGCATTGAATGGCCACATACCGAAATCACCAAAAAAGGCCTTGGCACTGGGGGGAAATACCCATGGCACTTAAAGGGTTAACCCAACCATGCACCTGTTGGTGACTATGGACATCAAGTCCCTTCACACGAGTATACCACAAATGGGGGCAATAGAATGCATGCATAAACATCTCATTCAATACAACATGCAGAACAGGGTACCAGAAAATGTCATCATCGAATTGATGACACTGGCTCTCTGCAGGAGTTATTTTGAGTTTTATTTTCAAACAAGGGCACGGCCATGGGCGCAAGCTTTGCGCTGAGTTTGGCGATTCTATATATGTCAGATTTCGAGGACACCAATATTTTATCTGGTACACACCCCTTTAAGAATCAGATACATGAACAGAGGAGGTTTATAGATAACATTTTGTTCATCTGGGAAGGGACTGAAGATGACCTAGTCCATTTCTTGCACAAGCTGAACAACGTTGATGAGAATATTCAATTCACAATGGAATTCTGCAGTACAGAGGTTAAATTCTTAGATCTGAAGATACAGCATGAAGATATTTTTTTCTAAAATGCAATTTGCTTCGCAAACCCAGCGATAGAAATATGCTTCTGCATTTCTCGAGTGATCACCCGAAACATCTGCGGGAGAATCTCCCATATGGACAATACGTCCGCGTCAGGAGGAATAATACAAATGTAGAAGACTTCTATAATCACGCCCAGGATCTGGACTGCAGACTTGCCGAGAGAGATTACCCCCACCGGATGATTTCTAAATCCAAGAAACATGAAAGGTTCTATAACAGGGATGCCCTTCTTAATGTTAAAGAAATCAATAAGGAGAAGGAATCTAGAACTACATGGGTAATTACCCATGGGACACACTCGTACCAAATACGGAAATTAATATCCAAATACTGGCCTCTGGCCAGGCTGAGACTTCCCTTAGAACCACCACCAAGGTTTGCGTATAAACGGGCTAAAAACTTCAGGGACCAGCAGGTCCATTCCATATTCATCAAACCAGCTCCGAGATTGGGTCTATTGAAACTTAGGACCACCATTGGGCATTTCCCATGTGGAAACTGCACTGCCTGCAGATTCACCAGGAAGATCAAAGAATTTGATATCAATGGCAGGACCTGGGCACTTAGGAATCTTACGAATTGTAAGACCAAACAAGCCGGGTATGTTATAGAATGCCCATGTGGGTTAGGATATGTGGCACAGACTCTGAGACTCAGTCATATCAGGATCTGCAAGCATAGATCCAGGACCAGATGCAGGAACCTAAGGGCACCATTTGTAATTTGTATATTGAGTCTCACCACTCTGTGGATGACCTAACATGGTGGATTGTGGATACTGTCTGCAACTCTTCCAACATTTTAGGCAGCCTGCTACAAAAAGAAGCAAGATGGATACATAGGTTGGACACATACCATCAAGGTTTGAATGAGGAATTTGCACCACCTATGTAAAATTGGTGTTGTTACATCATTTTTTACATCTTGGAAGTAGCCAACGACCAGTCTCTCATTTATGTATGAGCTTCTAGCACCAGGCACCATACCAACCCATTGCTAGCCACACTGTCCGTAAAGGACAGTTAAATATGGTTGATCAACGATAAGACATCTTTCTTCCTCCTTGGGAGTAGTCTATGACTACTTTTTTATTTCTGAAAGGACCTCCAGCGTCAGGCACCTTACTGTCCCATCCCTAACCACATAGTGGGCTAAGGATAGTCAATTATGGGTGATCGACGATAGGACAGGGCTGAACCCTGTCAGGATCTGCTATTTTTGAGGGTTCGGGCATCAGTTCTGATGCCTTATCCTTCGTGACACCCGTATCTACCTAGGACATTTTTGAGATCTAATGCTCAAGACATGCGCATGGCAATTCACGTTTACCTTCCAATGTGCAGATGTAGCCAATATACAAGATTGAGGTTATTTCACTCTTGAATGTTGGTCCTGTTTGCATTAACTGTGGCAGCCACATCATTTCAATATGGGAACAGAAGTGGGCTAAAGTGGTTAACTTGTGTTTTCTATTCTGCACACTATACCAGGGCTCATAATTACCGAATGTGCAGGTGTACAAGAATGGCTTCTCCGTTCTTTTCTTCATAGCTGTTCTCAGCTACGTAACACAAACGTCTCCATGACGACATGTAAACATCACGTAGAGTACGTGATTCACATTCGGCAGCGACACTGCTTTCTATTTTTGATTACCATGACAATGCGGCTAGTGCAGACACACACTGGGAGGAGAGAGGCACGCAGTCCGTGGCGCTTCGAGGCGTTGGGTTTCGGAGGCGGCAGACGGAGTGCGAGCCCCCGGGGGATTGTGGACTGAACGTTGAAGTGCGGTCGGCATGTTTCGGGTCGGTGGTTGGGCTGTTGAGAGGTGTTGCACGGATGGCGGATGCGATTGGTAGTGGCGGGAGTAGCGGAGCTGGGGTTGGGGTGTGAGTTGGTGGGGTGCGTTTGTTTGTGGTAGTGTAGCTGTAGGTGTGGATTGGTTGGGTGTGGTTTGTGGTAGGGTGGCTGGTGGTGTTGGATTGGGGGTGGTGGTTGTTTGTGGTTTGGTGGCTGGAGGTGTGTGTGGTAGTGTGGGTGTCGCTCGGGTTGGTCGCGGTGGGTGGGCGGCAGCGCGCGGTGCCTCGCCTGAAGCGCATGTGTAGGCGTACGGGCTGAGGTCTCGCGGGTCTGCACGCCGGTCTCTGGGCTCGCTGGGTGGTGAGTGTTTGGGGTATTGTGTCTGTTGGTGTGGGTTGGCGGGGTGTGGTTATTTGCGGTGGGGTTGCGGGTGGCTGGTGTTGGATTGGTGGGGTGTGGTTGTTTGCGGTGGGGTTGCAGGTGGCTGGTGTTGATTTGGGGGTAGTGGTTGTTTGTGGTTTGGTGGCTAGAGGTTCGTGTGGGAGTGTGGGTGTCGCTCGGGTTGGTCGCGGTGGGTAGGCAGCAGCGCGCGGTGCCTCGCCTGAAGCGCATGTGTAGGCGTACGGGCTGAGGTCTCGCGGGTCTGCGCGCCGGTCTCCGGGCTCGCTGGGTGGTGTGTGTTTGGGGTGTTGTGTCTGTTGGTGTGGATTGGTGGGGTGTGGTTGTTTGCGGTGGGGTTGCGGGTGGCTGGGGTTGGATTGGTGGGGTATGGTTGTTTTGCGGTGGGGTTGCGGGTGGCTGGTGTTGAATTGGGGGTAGTGGTTGTTTGTGGTTTGGTGGTTGGGGGTTCATGTGGTAGTGTGGGTGTTGCTCGGGTTGGTCGCGGTGGGTGAGCGGCAGCGCGCGGTGCCTCATCTGAAGCGCATCTGTAGGCGTACGGGCTGGGGTCTCGCGGGTCTGCGCGCCGGTCTCCGGGCTCGCTGGGTGGTGTGAGTTTGGGGTGTTGTGTCTGTTGGTGTGGATTGGTGGGGTGTGGTTGTTTGCGGTGGGATTGCGGGTGGCTGGTGTTGGATTGGTGGGGTGTGGTTGTTTGCGGTGGGGTTGCGGGTGGTTTGTGTGGAAGTGTGGCCTGTGTGTTGATTGGTGGGGATGGTGCACATCATCCTTTAGGATGGGGAAGCGCCTGCGTGGGTCCGCCCAGGCGTTCGATAATTAAGAAGAAGAAGAAGAAGACAACGCGGCTAACCCAGTGAGCCGCAGACGCCATAGGAACTCATGCCATGACACACACGATCGAAACTTCAGGTATGTGGGGCCCCAGCGGCAATGCAACTATTTTTAATATGACTGAAAGTTCCTTACAGCATAGCCTTTTGTTACAGCTCACTGAGTGCCCGTGGTTTTCCCGATCGCGCTTCCAAACAACGCAACATACAAATGCCATACGTGCCCTTGCATCGCAGTGCGGCCCGTGATATTGGAAGGGGATCAAGAAACCTTTTCTGAGGTAGGTTCATGATGTTCGGATGCCCCAAAAATGTGGACGAACATTTTTGAAAATGTGGACTAAAAACACGTGTGACCAGGTCAGACTGTTTCCTTTTTTTAAAATAACAAGACAGGGGACCACTCTGAAGGCATTTCTCTTTGTGTTTCTCTCCACATATAGAGTCGAAAGCAAGTTTCTCTTGTCTGCCGTTTAGACACTGCACTGTGTTAGGAGAAAAGGATACCAAACCCATATTACTGGACCCCAACACACAGTTCTTCAGGTATTTTCTTGATTTTTGCTGTGTAGAGATACTATCACACGGAGAGTTTTCTGACAAATGTGTCTGTAGCGTTAACCTAACCCATATTATTGGGCCCCAGCACACAGCTCTGCAGGTATGTCCTTGAAGTTTGCTGCGGACAGATACAGTCACTAGGGGTGTTTCTGACAATTGTGTCTGTAGGATTGCAATTGGCTCACGTGTATCGACCAAGGGACGGATCTGGCCAATTCTTTGGTTATTTTCTGTAGTGTCCACCTGTATACCGTTGGATACACCATTTGCTCAAAGGAGGGTGTGCCCTCTCACCACAAAGACTCCCGTGGTTCTGGAGAAAATATCCCACATCCTCTACATCACTGTCTGCAGTACAGGGTGAGTTTTGTGTGGAATTTGTAATTGAATTAGCAGTTAATAATGAAATGATCTTATGCGTCTATCACGTGTATGGAGTATTGATACCAGTGCCTTAAGTGGCACTACAAATTGAGCCGGGGCTCATCGAGGGGGCGTGGCCTAACAACGGGGATCTTGATGGCCCGTTAGGCCACGCCCCTTGTCGAGCCCCGGCTCAATGGGCTACTGGCACCCCTGCCAGGCAACCTTTTGTAGAGATTAGCACCCTCTCCCCTATGGGGGAGAGGGTGCTGATCTGTGCATTTATTTTGTATAGGCTTGCCTGGCAGGGTACAGCGCCTCGCATATTCAGCCTTACTGGTGGTGCTGCCCCTCGCCAGCTGGGGAGGGGCAGCGTCACCATTAAGGCTGAAAGGGTGAGGCCACTGGAAGCAGAGGCCTTTTTCCTAAAGACTGAAACTCCCGCGAATCCGCGAGAGCTTCAGTATTTAGAAAGCAAGACCTCTGCTTCCAGCGGCCTCACGTTTTCTCCATAATGGTGGCGCCGGCCCACGTGCATCCCTTGATTAAAGGGATGCCTCGCAGGTGCGGCGCCACCATTATGGCTGAAAGGCATTTTTTTCTGAAGCCTGAAGCTCTCGCAAACGAGCGACAGCTTCAGGCTGTAGAAAAAAATGCCTTTTCGTGTAGTGGCCGGGGCTGCCAGGGGAGATTAGTGGGCCCCGGCAGGGCCCCGCCTCGTAACGAAATTTCGGAGCCTGCCGGGGCTGAGCCCCGGCAGGCCCCGGCCCACTTAAAGCCCTGATTGATACAGAATATGTTTTTCTGCCCCACCTTAGGGCTACTAGTTTTACCTGCCCTGGTGAAGGCCTGACATTGATGCCACGACCACCGGCATGCCGAACGTGCACCAGTGCTTGTTTAATCATAACACAAATGAGCATTGCTAAGTAGTATTGATATCTCACGTTCACGTAGGCAGACAGATGGCATGATCATTTATTTATCATGTAAATAAAATAGGCAAACAGATGACATGATCATTTATTAATCGTGTCAACAAAATAATAAAACAAACAAATCTCTAGGGTAATATTTTGTATACTCCGGAGCAGTTTCAGAGTAGTATTTAGTATACCTTGCAGTAGTTGATGTGATTCTTTGAATTGTTATTTGTTCTTCTGTCCGTTTTTGCGTTACATTGAGTATATGTATTTTCCTAGAACATTGGTTTTAGGTTTTTGATGTGTTGTAAAAGAAAATGTACCTCTCACTTTTGTATTAAAATAATAATCTTTATACTCTCAGACACTCTTTGTGACCTATGTGCACAGAATAACTGGTAAATGAACATGCATGAATGATGACAACATACTGAGTTGTCAGTAGCGTGGATTCTCCACTTTTTTGTTTATTATTGAGATCTGAACACAAAGCAATGTATAGCGGGAAATATCATCCCTACCCCAAAAATCATAAATATTATACCTTTTCTAATGACCATTGAGACGTGCTTTCTCTTTCCATCCTCTAATATAGCTCCTTCCAATCCCAAATTGTTGTGCATTTCACTTGGAGCCAGACACTACATGGCTTAAATAACTTTCTACCACCTGTATGCGTAGGAGAGTAATTATTGCATATTGTAAACTTTATTGTCACATAAACACATGTTCGCACACAGTCTGCAACCCAATCGCATGCACTTCCGACTCGCAGCACTGCATCCACATCCCTCTCACCACCATGCAAACTCCATCTCTAAAACACAAATACAACCTTATGCTCTAAATACACATTCCAGAGTTTAACATGCAGAACACATTCCTGACCTCATCAGGACTCCCAAAGTAGATTCACTCATTATCTATGAGACATAGTTTGCTCCAAAATCCACCCCCATATATCCTCATCCCCACAGGTTACGGAATCCAACCCAAGGACAGCAAAAGGGTAGACAGGTTGAGGGCTTGCTATTATCCACTAGACCTCATGAACATGCAGCTTCCAAGAGCATACCACACCTGAAACAATGGAACTCCTAATTTTCCACTTCCCATTCACCCACAATCAGACAGCTACCTTCCACTAGGTTTTCCCACCACCCCAAATCAACAAGGGTTTTCTCGATTAAATCACAAGTTTACTCACAGCAGCATCAAACAGCAACAGAACTGTCATCTTTCTTGGAGACCACAACCTGCCCAGCACTCAATCCATCTAGAAAACCCGACAGACTATACGAACTGCTCGGTACCATGGACATCAAGCAACTCATCAGAGAACCTTCCCACCACTAAGGCAATCCACTTAATCTGCAATTCACCATGATTTCAGCCGTCTTCTCCCTAGCTTTGTAATGGACAGAATACACAGCTGTACACATCCTGCTCTACCACAGATCTCTACAGACCAAACTAGTAAAGACACCCCGACACTCTTTAAAGACCTTCCCCATGGATGCACTTGTAGGGTAAGACCCAAAAATCAATAATACAAATAACCCAAATTACTCAATAAAGTGCACAGGAGCAAAATAAACGGGAATTTATTACATCCAACCACGGCCGGGAATAATCAAAAAATCATTCAACGAACAATACAACATGGTCGTGTTCTATAGTACAAAGTAGAGTGACATCAGAAAACATTGTTTCAGAATGCTTTGAAAATATTTTTCGCTGACTGGACACTCGGGATTGCTCTATTCCTTGTCACCATTCTATTAGCTACCTCATTATAATAACTTCATGGTGGTACCATTTTAGTTTTCCGGACTTATGATTGGATAATCAACATTTTATTATGTTTCATTTAATCCTTGGTGTTTGATTGGTGGAGCTCATTTCGCCATTCCAGGGTGGCCTGCTTTGGTTGTTGTTGACCAATGAAATTGTGAAGTGTGAACAGTGTGGTGACAATGTCATTCATCGCATCCTGTTCTCATGAGAATTAAACATTGGCACCATTTTACCATTCTCATCCTTCAAGCTATGTCAACTGGCAACATACTATTGTGACTTCTGATTGGAAACATGTAACTTCTCTTCTTCCTTTCCCATGGTTTGTGCCTGACCTCATGAAATGTCCTTCTAGGCCCTTTGCTCTGGAACAGTGCATATGTCAAAATTATGTGTGGTTTTACTTTTGTATGGACCTGTGGTCTGGGAGCTAAAGCCATTCCTGTAATTCATTGGTGTGTCCTAATCAATGTACTACCTTTGATGCATCTTCTGAGTTTAGCTATGGCCTTTGACCTTTGGACCTTCCTTAGTCATGTATACTGAGTTCTTCCTGAGCTGAGAGCTTACGTTATCCATGGTGTGTGTCTCCACATCTGGGCCAAGGTATTCCTACAGGCGGCAATGTGCTGCTGAAGTTTGAAAGACTGTGCATGTCTTTGCACACAGTCTTTTCTCACGCTCCCTTAAGTCCTTGGCTGTATGTGGTCCCTCGCATTTCCAGTTTTTTGCACTCTCTCGCATCCTTGGCCGTGCATTTGCCCTCACATTCCTTGATCGCGTGTGCTCCCTCATGCCCATGGCCACCTGAGTTCCCTCGCAATCCTTTGTTTGCTTGCATTCCCTTGCGTACTGTGCCACATGCATTCCCTCGCAATGCTTGATCGCTGCGGCACCTTGCGGCCTAGGCCAAGTATGTACCCTCACAATCCTAGATAGTGTGCGCCTCGTCACAACTCCTGGCTGTTCTATCCACTCGGCTGCACGCCCTCGGCACGCCCTGCGGGCCCTCTCCTCCCCTTTCCTATCCCCCTGCCCCTACCTTTATGTGTACTCCTGTGATTTTGTTCTCCATGGCTGCTGCCTTCTTTTCCGTCTTGTTTCCCTTGATAGTTTTTTCCTCCATTGTTGTGTTTTTATCATTCCTGGTTGCTGGCTTACATCGGGCTGCCTGGATCCCTGTTATTCACTCTTTCTTAAAGGTGTTCTCTTGGTTATTGCATTATCTTCCCTCTAGGTTCCCCTGGTAGTTGTTCTGCCTGGTGTTATTCATACTATCCATGGTTATTTGCTTACATGTTACTGTCCGCATCCCTGCGGTTAATTCCTTCTTCTAGGTTCCCTGGTTGTTTGCTCTGTTTTTGGCATTTTTGTTTCTTCTATGTTGTTTGCTTTCAGTGTAGTGCCTGTATCCATTATTTTACTTCTAGGCTCCTTTGGCTACTGACTTTGTTTATATACTGTATCAGAGTTTCTGTCAATCTTCTCCTTCTGTGTCCCCCGTCCTATTGTTTCCCCCATGACTGCCTGCTCCCTAGCCTACATCGCCTACACTCCCCACTCTCCCTTTTCCCTCCCACTCTGCCCTCTGCACTCTCTATGATGCTCTCTGTCCCTCCTATCTTCTCTAACTGCCTTTCTATCGACTATACTATCTTCTCACTAAGTCTGGTAGGAAGGAGTTCAAAAGGGATATCTTGGTCTCCAACATAGGCCTCTCTATCACTGATACCTACACCAGTGGTTCCTTCAGAAAGACCCTCAACGACATCCTCTTTGTCGTTCCCTCTCCACGCTGATGGACTCCTCATATGGTCTCTGTTCTCTCTCCGTTTTCTTCTTCATCCATTAATGGTGCCACCCATTGGGAGGCCCTCCTGGCCCCCCTCCACTCCTCCAAGACCATTATTATTGTATACCTAAATGACACTGTCTTGTTCCAAGGCCCTCTGGCAAACATCCTCCTTTTTGATAGATGCGTCCTGCGCCTTATCAACTTCCTTTCTTCTCCTGCTGTCCCTTCTTTCTCCTCTCAAGCTCCTCTTACTCCTCCATCCTCTGCCACCTCTAAAGCTGCCTCTGCTGCTTCTCAGGGCAACCTGTTGCCTCCGTCATTTGCCACCCCTCCGGCACCCACCTCCTCCTCCTTGGCTACCTTGCCCTCTCCTTCCTTCTTTCTTTGCCCATCCTCGGGCACCATCAACACTTCTGCAGGGCGTACCTCTGACCTGTACCCCTCCACGAAAGTCATTCAAAGGGGGCAACCTGCTCCAAATTGACACTCTCAACTCTCACTGAGCTGTCTAACACTCCTCATCTGTCGTCTCCTGGAAGAACCCGATCTGGATGTTCTCAGACTGACCGAGACGTAGTTCACGACCAGCACTGTCATAAGCTTTGACACTCTTCTTCCCGATGGCTACAAGATCATCTCTGCACCCTGAACCAACCGTCCCAGTGGGGGTGTAGCCTTGATCTTCCCAAAGTGGATCCCTGCTTCTATCATTCCCATGCTGGACTACTCCTCCTTTGAATGCCTCGTCTGCAAGATCTCTCTCTCTCCTGGCCTTTCTCTCACTGTGGCCACTATCTACTGGCCACCCGGCCAGGTCACCACCTTACTTTCTGAATGGATGGATATCTCCCCCCCCATTGCCTCTACCTCTCAACTTCAACTCTTAAGTGCTTCTTGTCCTTCTGCAGGACACTTTGACAACCTTTGCAACTCCCTCTCTCTCTCTCTATTCACCCCTCTGGTCCGATTCACTGTGCAGGGCACTCCCTGGATGTTCTGATCTCCTCAGACTTGCCCCTCTCCAACCCTCTCACCACTCCTCACCACTCCTCTCTCCTGGAGTGATCCCTTTCTCCTCTACTACCATCTCTCTCTCTCTCTCTCTCTACCCCTCAGGCCAAGCCGACTCTAGCACTGGCACCCACCTTATCGGTCATCCGGCCCATGATGGGTATGTAAGTGGAGTCTTTCACCACTCATTTCTCTCCTCCTCCTACACCTTTGGATGACTCACACTCTGACACAGCCCTTTCCAACCTTCATTTCTCTATCTCTAACACTCTTGATGTCCTTGCCCCTGTCATGAGTATCCGTTTGAAGCCCACTTCCAAGTGCAACTCTTGGTACGATTCTGACTTTGCCACCCTTAAGTGCAATTGTAGGGTGGCACACTGGCTTGCCACCTGCTCCAAAGGCAATACAGACTCTCTGTACTCTCTAAGGAGAGAGCCTACATACAAGCCCACAAATCTGCAGCCTCCTTCCCCCTGTTCACTCCAGACAATGTTTCCTGGGCATACTCCTGGAAATGCTGGCCATCTCCCAGATTGATCTACATACTGAATTTGTTGGCTGCCTCTGTGACCACCAGTCTGGATTCAAAGCAGCCAGAAGCACGGAAACTGCTCTCCTGAACACCTGTGAAGACCTGCTCTACAGTCTTCACTCTAACCTTCCTTCTGTACTCATTCTCCTTGATCTATCCTTTAGATTTCGGAAGCAACTCAAGACCTTCCTTTTTTCGATTACGCTTTCTCTCTCCCTCTCCCTTGCAGATGTTCCTGTGTGCTGCACATACTGGTTACCTGGCCACTTACTGAATTTACGGGACCAGGCTCCTGCATGACCAGTTGCCATTGCACTGCCTCCTGGCCTCTAAACTACTTAACAGACTTTATCTGCAACCCTACAGTCCCCTGACTTTCTGCACTTATGAGCCACCTCCCGGCAGCACTTATGAGCTATTTGCACTCTCCCATCCCACCTCCACCTCCCCCTGGTACTTCTCCCCCGTACATGTGTGGTCTGAATGACAAAGTCCTAGTAAGATCATTGTTCTTTCCTCCTTCTGTCCTCCTCTCCTTGTCTTGTCATGTCTAGTAACACCTTTGTACAACACGTTATAAATGACTTATCATATCATATCATGTGTCTAAGATTGCTTTGGTGTTTTCAAAATGATATATACATATGAATGTTTTGTCATGGTCCTTTCTCTGCTGATACAATGCTTGTGTGACTTCTTTGTTGTGTTCTCTGCCCACCTAGCTAAATTAAATGCACTAGTATGCTCTTGTTATGTTATGTTGACTTATACTGTGCACCGCCACCACCACTCGGGTGATCTCCATGCGCTTGTCCTAAAAACAAGGTGTGCGCCTAAAAATGTTTTGCCATGTTTTCCTCTGCCTATAAAAATGCCTTGTGGCTAAGAATCTTCCAACCTACAATAGTGAAATATCACTATATATGTTTAGCCCCTACCAAAAAAATGTGCACCTATGAATGCTTTACCAGGCCCTCTCTTCTTCCCACCTACAAACATGACTTGCACCTAAGATGTGTTGGCATGCTCATCTCAGTCTATAAAATGAATGTGTCACCAAAAATGCTTTGTCATGCTCTTTTACTACCTACCTAATGATGTGCAACTACAAGAATGATTTGGCATGCTCCCCTCCACCTGTAAAATTACATGGAACTAAGAATGCTTTAACAAGCTCTCTGCCAACCTAAACAGATGTCATGAACATACTGTTTGTCATGCTCTCTCCTCCACATATGAAATGAAAGTGTGTATAAGAATATTATGGTGTGCCCTTAACAATGTTTTGGCAGGCTTTCCTCTGTATTTAAAGTGACAAGTGACTAAGAATGTTTACGGGTGTTATCTTCATAGCTACAAAAATGGCATGCACCTAAAATTGTTTTGGCAGCCTTTAAAATGATGTGTGACTAAGAATGCTTTTGCACTCCCTCTTTCCACCTACAAAAGTGCTGAGTCTCTAAAATATGCTTTGTGTTTTCAGTTTTCCACGTATAAAATGAATATGTGAATAAGAACGGAAATGTTGAGCTCTTTTCCCACTGATGTGTGCCTCAGAATGTTGCGGCATGCTCTTTCCTATGCCTATTAAATGAATATGTGACTAAGTGCCTGATTCACAGAAGCAATTTATAATGGTGCAATCCCATTGGAAAACGATCTGTGAATCAAGAATGCTTTAGTAAGCTTTCACCTCCACCTATAAAATGGATGTTTAACAAAAATGCTTTGGGGTGCTCTCTTCTTGCTGATTAAATGAAATTGTGATTAAGAATCTTTTGATGTTCTCTCATCCCAGCTACAAAAATCATGTTTGGCTAAAAATGTGTTTGCATGCTCTTCTCGATACAATTACTTTGTAATTGAAAAATGTTTGGTGTACTCTTTTCCCCCCTAAACAAATAATGTGTGACTAAGAATGCTTTGGTGTGGTTTCTACCCACCTAAAACATGAACATATGGCTAAGAATGCTTTGATGTGCTCCCCCTTTCACCCACCAAAAACGTCCTTGATTCCCCACCCTCACCAAAATCCTCCCTTAGTCCCCTAATTTGGCCCACTGGTCGATGTAAAGTACTCTAGCTTGATGTGCACTACAATCCTGCACCAACCTCTAACTAGACACATTCCCTAATCTTTCTATCACTCTGAGGATTTGCTCCTGCCTCTTCAAACACCAACTGTTGCATGCTCCGAGAAACGCATACAAAGCCTGACTTGCTCCAACTCACTAAAATCCAAGGTTCGAACCGCTCAGTCATGCTTACATATAAACTTTGCTTAACTACAATATATCTGTAGAAGGTGGCATGCAGCAGAGGCGCCAATGAACCTGAACCTCAATAGGGGTCATTTTATATGACCCAGTTTGCAAAATGCATGAATAAAAAGCATGTGTGATGTGTGTGACATAGCGTGCCTTTTGATGCTGTCACCACATCCGCTCTGCCATACAAATATGAAAGCATTTCCACCAGCATCTCATGTTGATGCTGGCAGGCAAACATCGAATTCCTAGGCACTATTTACAGTGTTTTGGACATGCTAAAAGGGGGCAGATGCCATAGAATTCCATGCCAATGCCCCTGCCATGCACCTTCCACGGCAGTAGGCAATTACGTTCTTTTGCACACAACGATTTGGACAAATGCATGGAAATGCAGGTCCGCCAGAATTGCTGTGCATTGTTCGCATTGTGTAGTGCCAAAAATAAAAATTACACAGAGGGGACTGCACGTAAGGGCACACCTTTATGGTCACGTGTAACTACCACAGCCTTGGACAATTCGCCTCACTCTGAGGACATGTAGTATGGCTTAGGGATGAACGTGCAACCTGGAAGACTAAAGAACGAGTGCAGAGTTCAGTGTTAATAAAGAATTACACAGCATGCTTAATCGTCACGCTGGCATCTCCTTTCAGCAATAAGAGCCATTTTGAAAGAAATCAGCCAGGACAGCAATAACACCAAGAAGCTGCTGCCGAAGACATTGTCCCTGGGGCCTGTCTGTGGAATGCTTTGCTTGGCGTCCAGGAGTTGTGCATTCCATAACAATAAAGATACAAGATAAGTGTGTTTTACAAAGATAAGAGTCAAATCAGATAGCACTCTCATGTCTCCCCAAACAACGCTAACCAAATTACAGCAGGTTAAGCTAACATACGCATGTTTCCTTATGTTATTATTATCTTTCCATTCAAGACATTCCTGCAGAGTGAACACATGTGATTAGCTGGAATGGAAGCAGGCAGAGCAAATCAGGGGCAGCGGTGGACCAGACACAGCATCTCTGTGCAGGCTGGCATGCAAGCATGGCGTTCTCTCTAGCTTCAGCCCATTCGTGCTGCACGCAGAGTCAGGAGTGTGTTCTGCTGCCAGGACATCTGGCTCCCAGGTACATTCAAAAGTTGGCTCTCCTGTGATTTAGTAATGAAGGGCAGTGCGCAACGCAAGTATTGTCCGTGCTGTGCTTGCGGGGAGGTCACCAAATGTGGGGCCTGATTCACTAAGCGCTTTTCAATCTGATGTTGGGCCTGATTCATGGAATTTTTTGCGCGGTGCAAAGTGACTTTGCAGTGCAACAATTCACTTAGCGGCACCCTGTGCATCAGACTGTTTGTTGGCAGTGCAAAGTGACTTTTCACCAGTGCAAAGTCACTTTGCACTGCACTAACAAATTCATTAATCGGCCCGATTCATGGAATTATTTGCTCGAGAAATAGGGAACGTGCGGGTCAAACAGCGTGTGTAATCTCATCCGTCGATTCATGGAATCAAATGCGCGGGACCTTTTCTGGACTTGCGTGGAGTTTGCGCAGGCTCGGCACATTTATTCGAGCCGTTGAGCGCCTTGTGCGACACACCATGCAGAACATGGGCATACCTTATGCAGAGGGCTCCGCAGGAGGCGGACCACAGGAAATGGGGAAGAACATGCAAAATAGTGGGCGTGAAGTGAAGTGATTTATCAGCTCATCTCTTTGCTTGCATGAACAAGGTGCAGGTGATTCACAGTGTGTATTTCGATGTGCACATTCTGATCTCCTTATTCGATGCTTTTGCACAAACATGCAAAGCCTGGGAGGAAGTGTTTCCCTCTCAGAAATGCTCCCCCAACGCCATTCAAAACTTGATTGTGATTTTCTGAGCAAGAGAAAGCCTTGCATCGCTCTGTCACTATCTTACAGGTGTGGAGGGTGCACTCTCCATTTTCTGACCCTTCTGTGCATTTCTTTTGAACTGGAGCATTATGAAATCCTTTTATCTATTTTCTTTCACATTTTAGTTTTTTTTTACAAGACCTCAAATGTCCTGTACAATGTAATGTGCTCCTAGCACCCGCAAGGGTGCTTGAGAAATAAATTACATATGGTGCCCAGAACATCATTTACACTGGTGCACATCCCCAAGAAAAGATGTGAACATGATGACCTGTGCATGTTGAAAGACTGGCCATCTGAAAAGAGTACCCCTAATGCTCCCTTTTCAGATTACCATTTTTCTTTGATCGAGCCATGACTATGCACATAGCAGCTAATGAAGGATACCACATATGGTTACTGTGGCACACTGTAAACTACAGAATATGCAAAATCTCTGTTCAAAAGTATTTCTGAGTTCTATGATTTTCCAGCCAATGCACTTTCATAGCGTGTTTTGAAAATGGTGAAATTCATTGTGTACCCCTGATCAGGGTCGGACTGAGACAAGAAATAGGCCTGGGCACCTAAAAAAAGCGGCCCGTCCCTCGCCTCAAAAAGAGGGGCCTTCAAAGCATCACCCATGAATCGCGTCAATTCACGGCTTTGCATGCACCGGTAAGATAACCAAATGGGTGACTACACCTGCTGCAGAAATGTGTGGAGGAATTTTATGGTATCAGGTGTGACTTCCCATACAGAGGCCTCTCACATCCTGTAAACTGGACTTCAGTACCTGGCGCACACTTCCAACATCTACCCCACTTTGTTGGTGCCACCTTGTACCGCTGGCGATCCCACAACTCTCTGAACTTGCAGGCCATAGCTCCTGCAAGAACAGGTTATGCTTAATAGCACACACCAGTATGATAATCCAATGGGTGAACACACGCGCTGAAGAAATCTGATGCATTAGGTTGTGTGTTGCACAGGCATAACCCGCCATTACAGAAGAATCACAGATGCACCCCATTTTCTGGATGCAAGTACCTGGGCTGGCCCACGCTGCCTGAATCTATTCCTCTCCATTGGTGCCACCGGGTACCCCAAGGCAATCCGACAACTCACCCCGCAAGAACAGGCTTTGCATGAACACGAGTGTGTTAAGCATATGTTGTACAATTCTGGTGACTGTGATGTGTGCAGTGGTGGAAGTGGAACAAATTAACTGCACAGATTAAGTGGATCTCTGGCTGCATCCAAAAAGGAGGGAGCGGGATGGCCGAACAGCTGGTGGAGAGGGTGGAGGACTAGGAGGAGACTAGGAGGCTCACAAACATTAGCTGAAGAGCAAAGCACCACTCTTCAAATTTGATCAAATACCTTCCAAGCTTGACTGGGTACAAATAGTTTTGATTTCAAGGCCTTCAGTAATAATGTTTTATAGTTTACTTGCAAAAAAGAGAAATGGCATAATCGAGCCACATGACAACATGTAAATCCTTAAAGCAACATGTTAAGCCAAAATAATATCATTGTGGCTTTAATTTTCACATCCCCAAGAGTAAACTATAAGTCCCAGAATGCCAGATAATGCCATCCTGAAAAATCTATGTAAACACACTGTACTTTCAGTGATTTAAGACATGCACTAAAAATTATGTTGTGTAATACACTCTGATATGGAGATTCTTTGTCACAATCCTCCAGCTCGCCCAACTCCTGTCTGCCCATCCATCCATCCATCCATCCATCCATCCATCCATCCATCAATGGATCCATTGATATATACACCAACCTATGCCGTTCGTCCATCCATCCACCGGTTGGGTCTCTCTGTAGCGCATAAAGGAATTCAGGTGGGAATGCATGAACCTTGAACACCGTTTTTTTAAACGGGTGCTTTTGGTCAGCGAAGCTCTGTTGCTGGCACACAGATAGCAGCATCATAAGAGCAGCAGATTAAATATGTAAACTTTGTATCTCAATGATGTTTCTGTGCTTTGCTCTGTTAAGGGAGTCCACTTAAAAAATGCACATAATTAGGATAAGAAATAAATGCTCTTTCTAGATCCATATGTACAGTTTAGTTCACCGGATTGAGCAAAATCTGCAGTGAACTGCAAGTACCTGCAGTTTCTGGGGCATTTCTGTGTAAAGCGCACTTGCATGCTGAGCGGCGATAGACGGGGACTCTATGCCTGCAAAGTTCACATTGGCATCAACTCTCAGATCCTCCAGTGCACAGCTGGTACTTGCAGCAGTAGTGGTGCAAGAAAGGTGCATCAAACTGTCTCTGCGAGGCCAAAACAGTGTTGAGTGTGCTCGGCACTGACTGAACGAGCCACGTTTGAAGAGAGCTAAAACTGAACAGTTCAAATATTTTTCCCTGAATTTATATGTACTATTTCACCTTATCTTTTCATCAGAAGCATACACATTGAATCACCACTCTCCAATCTGCCTACCTACCCCTGGCGAACCACAAGGTACTCTCCCCAGAGAACTGGACCTGATGCATCCGCAGATTAGCAATTGCTGGAATGCCTCATCTACTCGTCCATCAAGTAATGCTGAAAACAGTTGATTGGTGACATAAAGCAACTAGTATTTGTGCACATGTCAAGATATTAGTCATCATGTGGAGCGTGCTGTATTGCTGACCTGCACCGACCATAAAGATCACCTCATGTAAAAGGGAAGTTTAGAAATTAAGTAAATGTTTGCTTGCATATGCAATGTGTGTGTGTGTGTGTGTGTGTGTGCGCGTCTCAAATCGATCTCAGCACAGGGCGGGCGAGTCCCTCTAAAACATAACTGCTGACGGAGACCTGGTCTCGGCCGATTTAAATGAACATAAAACGCCGTCATTTGTGGAGGCGTGTAGTCCATTTACATGCGATTCCATGTACTGCAAAATCGTACAGAGAGAGTTACAGAAAGGGGCAGCGCCAGCAGCACTATGCAACTTAATTGTTTTCATAAAGGAACTAGACTTGCAGCATGATTTCTTGAACTATACAGAATGGAACAGACAGTGTACCAGATGTATTAGATCAAACAAACAATTGAACGCTGCCATGCGTACGCTTCAGCGTATTCACTGTTAGAAATGTTGTACAAGATAAGGACATTGAGTCTTGGGGCGCATATTTATTTAAGATATATTGATTGCTACTGGAACATTCCACTCTTGCAAAAAGGTTGTTTTTATAATTTCATGTTCCATTGAAGTATGTGTACATTGGGTAATTGGCCCTCTGGGTATGTCATTTCAGTCATACACACTGCTATCAGTTGCTGGGATGTATTTTCTTCTTCATTCTGTTAACTCAATAAAGGCGCATTTTGAACAAATACATATATTTTTAGATTTACTGGTAGCACTAGGAATACCAGTAACAAGAGAACAAAAGTACATTGCAAAACTGCAAAATAACCAGTGTCCTCTTAGCAGCATCCCTACAGTGACTTCTAAACGCAGCAACGCTACAGCGGGTCTAGGGCATGGTTGGGTGCTCTGGATTCTTTCTCCCTTTGACCCTCAGCACATCTGTCCATTTCAAGGAGTAGACAGGTAATTTCTATTTGCTTTAAAGAGGTTTCAGACGGCGGTGGCTTCAATGCAATCACTAGTTAATTTAAGTCGCTTTACAGCAGGGGTCTCTGCATGGAGTGGATGTGCCTCGAGGACTGGGTTTGCAGACGGTTTACAAACCCAGTCCAGTCCTTCAGAGATAAAAATGCTATAAAGCGTAGATGACCCAGCGGGACCGGCCCTTTCATTTTATGTTTTTATGTGTGATCACGCCGACCCACGTGCGTGCACAAATAATGTCTTCTGCGATCCATCTCGGCTGGGCTGCAGGGCTGGGTTGGGCCAGGCACAGGCTGCTGTTGGCCTGCTGCAGCTCCGAATAGAGGCATTGTCATTGTTGTTATGAATTATTTGCTTAACAACAGCCAGAGAGCCAGAGGCCTACAGGCTCCTGCTCCATGTCAACAGTTCCTTCCTTGCTTCCCAAATGTGCAGGGGGGGTGTCAAGGTGAGTGAGGCTCGGAACAAGGAGGACTCTACTCTAGACAAGCCACCACGTCCACCACCCTCCCCCTAAAACAAACACGTACACAACACAGAACAGGAACCACCCACAGTTACAATTTGTTGTTTAATAAAAGTATGGCTGCCTGGTGGCACCACTCCAGCAGATGGCTGGTGACACACTGCCCAGCATGGCCTCAGCTATTGTGTGCATTCATCAAAGAAAGTTAACACTAAGTAAGTGTTAACTTTCTTTGATGAATGCCTACTGCATTCCATCCGCTTTGCGGAGGCGAGCAACTCGGAACAATAAGTAGTGTTACGTTACCTAAAGTAACTTAAGTTACTTAATCACAAAAATAATGTTATATTACAAACCGGCCCTAGGGTGGCTTGTAAAACCAGCCCAGGCCATCCCAAGTCCGAATGTCAGACAGGGCAGTCTGCTCCTGCCCCTGATTTTTAGAAATGTGTCTTGGCGGACTGCTTCTCCATTTAAAGCTCTCCTTAGAAATTCTCCTCCTTCTGACAAAGATAACTCAGTCCATTGTGCAATGCTCATTTCAGAAGCATAAATCGAGTGACATTTTGGCAGACTGCATATTGTCCTTAGCACATAATATGTTTAATTCCCCTTATTTAGTTAAATCCAATATGTAAGAAGTCTAAAGTAGTCACTCGTACCAGAATTTGTGTTCCATTGTAGCAACTTACAAGGATGGTGGTTCGTTAAGGAAACTTTGCTGCAATCTCTAACACTCCTCTATTCACAAATGTGCAGGAATCCATAAAGAAAATCCCCAATGTGATTCTGAATGCCAACACCTATGAGAGAGAAGTTAATTTGAAGCATGTCTTCTAATAGGGACATGTACAAAGTAATGGGAATAAGTTACTGAGCAAGAAGATGCATGATCTAAGTCAGGGGTCTGCAACCTTTGGCTCGCCAGATGTTTCAGACTACAATACCCATGATAACTGGGTATTGACTATGCTGGTTAGGCATGATGGAAGTTGTAGTCCAAAACATATGGAGAGCTAAAGTCTCCATCGTATAGCATAAGAGAGGATCCATCCAGTTGCAGAGGCAACTGAGCATGGCCGGTGGGTTTAACATTCTTTCATCGACGGGTGCAATTTCGATAGGTTTTTTATGAGTACATTTTACAGAAAAAACTCATTGAAATCTATAGGGGGGTGGAAAAGTATAAATGAAGGGGTGGGGGTCAGGAATAGATAAAAAAACAACAATAGTGGATGGGTGCTTTGGGGGCCTGGGGGACTTGGAGGGTTTGGGGGTATTTTGGGGGGTGGGGAGATTTGGGGGGGGTTTAAAATTTTAAAATCTATCTCAATGAGTTTTTCAGTAAAACATACTCGTAACAAAAAAACATCGACATTGCACCCAGAGATGAAATGACATAGAACCGGCCGGTGGCAACAAGAGGGGGCTGGAACCATCCACAAGTGACCTCGCCCAGTGCCTATGTGCAGGAAATTCAAAGGAGCCACACACACTGCTTCACAGGTGTGGGCAAAAGTCGACAGAATGATGCTTCTCTGCACCACCACATCTCTGTGTGTGCTGCTTATGTGCCAGCATGGGCTATGAATGTTGCACATTAAGAATGACGCATGTATGGTCTACAGATTTGCACTAAGAATGTGTGTTTCAAACAGAATTCATGAAGTCACAAAAACATGTGCTTCGATAATGCTAAACAACATGAAACACACAAAGCATGTGACTGCTATCCTGCTCTACCATAGCTACTTTTGACATGTGAATGAACAACACAACACATGACATTTGCTAAACGAGCACATACTATTAGATGTATCACCACCGTTCTTAAGGACAAATGTAACCCATGGAGACATTACAACAACCAGAGACACTACTCCTGTACATTACCACTGTAGAACATCCACAGTTGTCCTATTCCTGGAAACATATGCGTTAAATAAGAAAATCAACTACACCTCAAAAGTAAGACAAGCACTGGCATGCACACCATGCAATACCCCAACAATGTGTGCATGTTGTGTAGATCTTGTGCTGAAGCATACTGCGCCCCAGACAGTGGCATCCATCAGTAAATGCTTACTTGGGAGGATGGCTCAGGGGCAAGGTGCTCGTCTTGGAAGCAAGACAACGAGGAGCAACACAGGTTTGATCCCCGGGTATGCACGTAGAAACCTGTAGGTATTAAGCGCATTATAAATAACCAATTATGATTATAATTAATAATGACTCCATTTCCACACTGAAGCTGTATTTGTTTGCTAGTAGTATGTACTCTTTGACTTGATGGGTCCATAAAGATACTGATATTCACTGGAAACACAAAGCAGCACTTCAGAGGAAACAGTCTCCACGTATGTGTAAGATCTAAGGCCCTACACACATTCCCTGCAAAGGTCTTATTCCAGGATTGTCTCAATGTTGGGAGGATTCAGTACACGTTCATTACTGGTCATAGGAAGCGTTCGTGTATCCCATGATACGAGAAGGTCACTCTCAATTGTCTACTGATGCCCCATTTATGAAGAGTAAATGCAGAGCGATGTAAACTGCAGCCACCCTCCGGTGTTAAGACGTTTGGTGCAACCTGCAGGAGGCTCCAGAGCCGGCATGAATGTGTCTTCTTAAGGGCTGTTATGGGCAAAACCACACGTGTGTTCTTACATGGGAACACAGGCCTAAAAGATCACTGCCAACATGTTCATGATTTCTCCCAGTGGCATCACTGGCATTTTGGGCAAAGTCAACATCAGTGCATCTTCATGGGGAATGTGTTTATTCAATTATTTTACATTTATAAAGTGCACTAAGCCTGTGGGCATCAAGGCCCTGTTACAGAACAAGTTCAAAGAGTGGTAAGTCAAAGTTGGATGTGTGGAAATAGTCTCTGTGTGAAGAGCCGACAACAATAAGCGCTCCAGGTGAAGATCCAGGGTTTCAGCAGCTTGCGGAAGGTCCAGTATGATTGTTCAGCTCTTCAACTCACAGAGTGGGTGGGAACGCATTCCACAGTTTCACTGCGATGACTGGGATGCTTGAGCTGCTTGCTCTAGCTCGTTGGAACTTTGGCAAGATAAGCCAGTTGGCGTAGGAAATTTTGATAGGTCTCGTTGACTGCGTTTTGGTAATTTTCTGGGAGAGTTGGGGGGCAGTGTTGGAGAGGAACCTGTGAGTGATTGACAGCATTTTGAATGTGATCCATTCTTGTATTGGGAGCCAGTGAACCTTTTTCCTTGTGGCTGAGATATGTTCTCATCTGGGGACGTTAAGAGCTGCACAGAGAGAACTGTTTTGTATCAATTGCAGTTTATGGATATTGCGTTTTGATGTTCCAGTGAATAGAGAATTGCAATAATCAAGTCTGGAGCCAATGATGGCTCTGGCAATTGTGAGGCAGCTGTCGGCCAACAGGAAAAGTCTGATAAGTGGCATTGATAAGTTGGTGATATGGGTAGCAGAAGATGAGCTGCCATTGACTTGGCGTGTAAGAGGAAAGCATCTAAGTAGACTCCCAGTTTCTTCACTGTAGGGGAGACAGGGATCGTGATTCCATTAATGGTGAATGAGGTGTATTGATAGTTGAGTTTTTAGAACTGTCGGGGAGCCCACATGAAGGATTTTGTTTTCCCATCATGAGACAGAGATGATTGTTGGCCATCCATGTCTCGATGGTCTTGTAGACAGTGTTTCACAAAGTTCTGATGGTAGAGGGGAGGAGAATTTGGGTATCATTGGGGTAGTTGGTGTAGGAGATTCCAATTGAGTCTAAGAGTTCAAAAAGTGGTTTCATAAAGATGTTATAGAGGGTTGGGGAGATGCAAGATCCTTGGGGAATGCCGCAGGAGATGGTTGCTGAAGGCGCAATTGAATTTTCAGCAAAGACTATGATCGTTCTGTCCTTCAGGAAGGAAAAGTTTCAAGGGTTGCTTCGGGTAAGAAGTTGGACGCAGAGGTCAGGTGTTGCCATAGGATCTTATGGTCAAACAAATCAAATGCTGCCGAGAGGTCAAGAAGTAGTAGGGGAGCCCGTTTCCCTCTGTCTTTAGTCTCATTGAGCTGGTTTTTCATGTCAAGCAAGGCTGATTCTGTGCTATGACTGACGTGGAACCCGGATTGACAGATACCTAGGATGTGGTTAGACTCCAGGTAAACTGGATTTGGAGGTAGGCTGCTCTATCTAAAATCTTAAGGAGGAAAGGGACTGTGCGTATGGGCTATGGGTCGGTACCTAGTGGGGATGGTAAGGTGTAGTGACGATGTTTTAACTAGTGGGAGTACCCATGCATACTCAAGGCTGGTGGGGACCAAGCATGAGGTGAAGGAGGCCTTAATATAGGTAGTGAGGAAGGGGACCAGGGCTTCTGCACAGTTCTTGATAACTGAAGCTGGGCAGGTGTCTTATTTACAACTAGAGGGTTTACAGCATTTCAAGACGGATGTGACCTTGGCTTCAGAGACAGTATTAAAGCAGAAAGGGCAGAGGTTTTGCATGGCTTCCGGAGGCAGATTGGCGAGGGGGGGTTGAATGTTTGCACTAGTGGTGGCTTGCTTGAGTTGGATCTTTACAGTGGAGCATAGCAATTTTATCGAGGAGGGCATTTTGAATCTGGGGCCACCAGGTCTTGTGTTTAACAAAGTCGATAGTGCAAGAGAACGAGGGCTTCAACTTCTTTGAGGACTGTAAAGATTTCACATGGCTTGGGTTTGGCGTTTGCAGTTCTGGTATTGTAGGTTGCAGCTTTGCCCTTTAGGATAGCTAGCTTGTATGTTTTGGCAGCAGCGGTGCACATGACCTTGTGGGTGACAGACAGAGTTCTTCTTCATTTGGCCTTGGCCTCACGATTTTTAGAGCTAGGATGTCTGAAGTAAACCACAAATTGATGTGCACGGTGGGTTTGGTTTTGCGGGGCGCGAGAGGGGCGATGATGTAAATGATATGTTTTTTTGCCCACCTTTTCACAAAAGTGTGCTTTGAAATGTACCCTTTGACCCAATATTTCAGTTGAACCCCCATGAGAGCTCTTTTGTTTTTTTCTCTAACGCATTCTTGAGAAATATTTACAGCCTTCCACTGAAAGACGTCAGTCAATGCCAACAGATTGGCAAGGAGTATAATGCAAAACTGATGATCCCTGGTGTCAAATGTAGTGCAAGTCCAGCAGAATGCAGGTGGTTGCCCTGCCTCCAGCCCCCTGTTTGCACTCACATATCCAGTGGGACCCTTTCCATTCCTCAGCTTCGGAGAACGTTGAAAACAAGTCATGAAACAGGTGATGTACCACAATATTCCCTGACATGTAAGAGGTGGCAGCATGGGCGTAATTTTAGGGGGGGGGTCAGGGGTGTTTATCCCCCCAACTTTCATGGCACACCATTTTGTCCTCATTCATTTGGCTGGCCCACCTTTTATTCAGATGTCATGCCCCCGACCCAACATTTTCAGCAAAGTTACTCCACTGGGTGGCAGTCGGGGATAACACACTCAGGTGTTTTATTGTGTATATTGATTTACCAATGACAGTTTTTCGCTCCTAATGGGAGTGGCCACAAAATAATATTAGAAACCAAAGTGGGGGATGCTTAAGCAGTATCAACTAATACTTTGCAGAAGAAAGTATTCTAAAAAAACACACACAGACCGGTTCAAATGAGGACAGGCCAGTAACAACACGTTTATCGATCTAACCAGGTTTCTGAGCAGCTGCTATTTTGAGTTACTGATTTTGGTAAAAAAATTAAAACTACTTGAAATCAGAAAGCTCGGGAGTTCGAATATACAGTTCCTTCAAAAGGAGAAATAATGCGCTGTTTACATCGTGTAACTAATTGCCAGTGAAATTATTCCACTGAAGCAAGTGAATTAGTGAAACAACATGTTTTAGCTTCCAACAGCACAGATGTTTAGACTGCTTTGTGGCTCTTACGTTATTGCTGATCATTTTTATCTTTTTTTTTTTTTAAATGTTGTTTTGAGGCACAAGATGAAGATGCGGAGAGTGGGCAGAGTAGGAGAGAAGGCGAAATAAGGGGGGCGAGAGAGGGTGGACATTCACATAGAGCACTGGAGGAATGATCCCTGGCTGGGTAGGTATGCATTGACAGTACCAGGGATGATTATGACATGCACATCAACAAACATAAAAAAAAGACTTCATTTGAGAGACAGAGGTGCCCACCTGCATCGCAACACCTGCCTGTGATGCTTGTGAGTGAAAAGAGAAGAATTATGGTGCCCATTACCAGCCCAGCCTTAAGTGGCGTTCAATTCCTACTTCTTTTTACAGGACACTTTTTGTGTCTAATCTGTGCGGTGTGGCTGAACAAAATATGCTTCGACCCGTCGTTGACTAACTGCCAATTCGATGCAACGTATGGTCTGATATGTTGCAGGATAAACATGTTTACAAATGTTGGGGAGTGCATGTGTGTCTCAGAGACGGCGCAGATCGGTTTTTGTAAGATACAAGAGCTTCGAATGAAAGATGTATTCCAAATTGAACCAATGAAGAAACAGGTGTGATCAGTAAATCTCGAGCCAACAACAGGTGTAATGGGTGCTGCAAATTATTCCTAGGATAATCAAGCGGCAGGGTAAAAGCATAGGTGCTCGGGACGATTGAGAAATCCTGTGCCGTAGACTTATCTATCTGCATCATGTCAATACAAGTTAAAATCACCCAAAACGAGAATTGGCCCAAAAGAAGTAGAAAGCGCTGCTCACTGGATCAGGAAATGAAAAAGAAAACATATTACATTTCAGTGGATGATAAATGCACACCATACATATGTACATTTCTGAATTGCTCTGTATCTTTATGTCAAATTCTTTAAAAGAAGAGACGTGAGTTTAATTGCATTAGAATTTCTGTGGAAGCAACGTCATGTGGCAGTTCCATTGAGAATATCAGGCAAGTGTCAGTATCAGCGTAGACAGCGGGAGATATATCTGAATGAAGGCAAGGCTCATCCTGACCAGGGGTAACAGCTGAGCAGGTACTTAACAAACTGCAGGATCACATTAGTATGCCAGTGATGAATTTTGGGTCCATTGATCAATTAAGCAAAGAAGCAAAATGAGATATGGCAAGCAATCCACCTCTGTGCCACCCCTTCCACCCAGTCTAGCGGGTGCATTCAAGTGTGTGGCCCTTAAAATACACCCTTTAAAAATAAACCCCAGGGATAGTCACCCTAGGTTGTCTGCTAAAATAGTGAAAACAACAAGCAGCTATCCATTAAAAGGGTCCTGTGATCACATGGCCTATGCCAAAGGGACAGCAAGTGTACAAACAGTCTAAGGGTGCAGAAGGAGGAGAATGAAACAGAGGTGGCATGCTTGTTGACATAAACTTGCATTGTCTTAAACATCTAAATAAAACCTATCTTGTCATAACTCCAAGAGTGGTTTCCCTGCCTCAACGTAATACTAAGTATTCAGTCAGGATGTCTGTGTAACTAAGAAGTTGACAGTCCTGTGTCAAAACCCAACTTCTGTCCCTTACACTTATAACTGAAGAGGTAGTGGCTCCCTTCTTCTGGGCAGTAGATCGCAGTTCCAATTGTGGACATAACCTTGGACTGAGGTATTAGCTTATTTCCCCAGGTTTCAATCCCTTCCCAAGGTACACAGTTTCAGACTGAAAAGTCAATAAGTTGCAAAGGTCTCAATTCAACTCAAAAGGAGAAAGATCCAGCTCCAAATGAAACATCATTCCTTGTTGCCCAGAGTTTTGTTCACTATTGGGTTCCTGGAGAACGCCTCCCTTCCCTAGGTATCTTGATCCCAGTACTTTCACAGTGCCAGCATAATGACTCCCCTCCCCAGGACTATCCTTTCACTTGGCTTCACATTTTCATAAAACCAAGGAAATGACTCCTGTCCCCTGGCCTTCCTTGGCATTGTTCTCACACTCTCTGAGTTTTTGCTCTCAGAGTTCACCACACCAGGCTGAGTGTCTCCATTCCTCTGGCATTTCTCAGGCTTCTTATTGTGATGCACAGCAACTGGGGGAATGCCTCAGTTCCCCTGACCCTTTTCAGACTTCTTTCTCCAGTTCACAACAACTGGGGAAATGCAATATCTTCCCCTTCTCAGGTTTCTTGTTACAGTTCACAACTTTACGGGGAAGGTGTCCCTTGCACTTGCCTTGCTCAGGTTTAAGGATTGTAGGGTCATGTAGTAGTCACTCTGGCAATGGTGCTGCAGTGTGCTGTGCTCCCAGACTACATGACCCAGGAGTCTGGGGCCAGCGTGTGTTGCGCACATCACACTTACCAGGGCTTTTAATGCCCGCCCTTGCCGATTGCTTTTGATTGTAGATTGGTGGTACGGGAAGCAGTGGTGAGGCAGCGAGCGTGGAGAAGAAGCAAGAACCCTGATGTTCCCTACATGCTGGCAAGCTGCTTCTTAGCCTGAGTGCAGCAGTAAATGTAGAAGCAGCGGCAGGCTGCTTCTGTGCCTGGGCATGACGGTGAATTCTGCAAGCAGCACAGAGCGGTGGTAAAGCTGCTAGGTGTATGGACGCCTGTCGTGGGCACTGTAGCAATGGCTGCTGAGACCACGCTAGAGCTGGATTTACCCCTGTGGGCATGCCGCAGGGCTTCCGGGCTTCAGTTAAGTACACAAGAAGCGCATATGAATGTTTGTGCACATTACCACCTCTGAGGCTACAACATGTGGCTGTGTTCGTAAGAAGGTGCAAGTGAACTAACATGTTATGTTCACTGGAAGAACAGCTCACAAGAGTCAGTTTGCATTGTTTGTCCTTGTGTTCATTTCATGCTGCCATCCACACTTATCCATTAGATCCAAGCCATGCTTTACGTTTGCCTGCTGTTCATTTGCTCACCATAACTTATGAAAGATTCTGATTTATATTTATTGGAGCTTATCATGTTCACCATATGTTTACTGTGCTCAGGGTATAGTTCCATGTGCTAAAGTATGATGTCCGGCCTTAGTATGTATATATGAATATGGGTTGGTGGACAGAGTAAGGATGTCAGGAAATGTTCAGGAGGGTAAGTCACAATTAGGAGTGACAATAGGGTTTACAGAGTTAACAGTGTTTTTCCTAAACTCCCACACCCTATCCAATTACGTTACCCTAACCTCTTTCCAGTTCCCCTAAAATCCCCCTACCTATCTAAAATTCTAGCCTAATCCGTCTCCCCCCCCTTGGCTACCTCGTGGTTACTAGTGTGTCTAGAACCAGGAACCTGTGCCAACCTAAGTGGGAGGGGTTGTTCCCATTTGTCTTCTGTGGTTCGGTGGGGAAGTTGATATTCCCCTCTGGGTCATCACATAAAGCTTCTTATTACAACTCAAAGGGCCAAAAGGAATCTCTCCCTGCCTCTGGCCTTTCTCATCATCTCTCAGGACTATGGGGTATTTTCCTTCTCCCTTAATGTACCAACTTGGTTTACTCGCCTGCCAAGTATGGGTAGCGCTGAATGGATATTTCTCTTCACGTAATGAGGTCCTCCCTCATATGACACAGTTTGCATAAACCAAGGGAACCTTTACTTCCTTCTTGATTTCATTTTCCCTCATGATCTTGGAGTATTTCTCCTTCTCCAATTTCCAGCAAATGGGTTTACTCTCCTGCCAAGTATGGTTGTTTTTTCTCAGAAGATTTTCGCTGGCATGACCTCTCACCCACTATCTTTCATTGTTCAGGATTGGTTTGTCCCACTGGGACAAGGAATATCTATTCAATATTCATCCCTCAGTTGGCCATAGCCTTCAGGGTTCCCTACTTCCTTCATGGGCACCATCTTTGTACCTTGTTGCTTGGACTGAGGGGGTTTCAGTCTCCTCTGGCATCTCTGGTTCATCTCAGCTACCCTTTGGTACTTGGTCTTTCCCCATATGTTGGGTCTCTCGCAGACCACTTGGTTCTTAGCTCCTCTGAAACTGGACATCGGGATCTCCAACCCTCAGCCAAGGATTCCTTTCTTCCTTCGTCTTCGTGCATGAGTGCCTGCTGCACGCACCCTGGTCTGCTGTGTTTCCTGGCACACTGCTCCAATCCCCTGCTTGAAGCTCCTCCAAAGCCGAACTGATACTAGCTGTTGTCTGTTCTTGCTTTTTACCTAGTGATTTGTGCAGACTATCTCTGGGCTGTAGTTGTTTCCCACTCGGATTCTCCATCGTCCCAGTATTACTACTTGTTTCTCCACTGGGTCACATAAATTCTTCTTCGTCCCAGTCTTTGAGTCAATGTCAAGTGGGTAGTCCCTATTCTTCCTAGTGCTCTTCAGTGCTCTGCAGCTTTTCCTCGTCTTAGTACTTTCAACCCTTGCTATCATAGTAGTCTGTCTTCCTTTCCTGCTTTTCCTTTCAGTGTTGTTAACAGAAAAGCAAGAATTACTTAACAGGTCTGGCTTCGGTTCTTTAGCAGTATCAAAAATAAGAGAGCTAGATAAGAGGACGGAACAAATATATTGTTATATTTGTTGTGGTATATGTTTGTAAATAAATTAATAGTATGTTCACACAAGGATGTTTGATACTGGTAATTATATAATTGTAGTCATTGAACATCAAAACTGTAGATACCATTTGTTATTGTTATAATTATTATTGTTTAGCCACCTGTCTAATGTTCACTTGTTTAGAAGTTGCCAGCTTAAGTTGCCAGGTTCTTAGGAGCCCGCATCATAACATGTTGTCAGGCCTCCCAGGCAACTCTGAATCATACAACATTCCATGCTCAGGGTTATAAATAAAGGTTCTGTGAGTGCTCAAGAGAAGAGAAAGAAAAATCATTCTGAACAGGAAGGGCCTCCTTTTATAATAAATACTTTTGCAGAAGTCAACTTGCCTGTCTCCTGTGGATCATTTGGGATACTTTCAAATGGCGACAAGCTGAACCCCTGGAGGTCCTCCTTGCGATTTGCCTACCTGCTGACTGTTGTATTCCACTTGTTATTACATGGCCATGAGATGGAAGGTGGAATGTTGAGTATGTAGAATGTAGGTGAGGGTTCTTGAGGGCAGTTGCTGGAGGGCTGGAGATTGGTGAGCAACGTAAGACGGGCCTGTTATTATTTCCAAGTTATCTAGATAAAGATACTTTTAAAAACAACTGACCTCTTCCTCCTGGTTGCCTCCACTTCTGTTGTTGCCCCGCTGCATGAATTGTGCTTCCAATGCATTGCATTGGTTTCTCCCCTCCTCACCATTCCGTGAGGTTTTCTTCCCTCATTTGTTCTGCACCTGGAAACTTTCCATGAAGGTGTGGCTGCTTCCTCTTCCCCTCCTTTCCCCAAGCTGCTGGGGTAGGCAACAGCCATCTCACACATTTTTTCTGCTACATGGGGCTTCCTGAACCCAAGTAAAGGACCCGCTCCTGACCACGACCAGCTGCCTCCTATGCTGCCTTCCCAGTGAGAGATGTCTTCAGTTTTCCTGCCTTGTCTGGACCCCAGTGCTGCTTCTTTGCAGTTTACTGATACCTGACTGAACTTTGTCGTGCTACTGACCGAGACCAACAGCCTCCCATGATGTATTCCCATTGGTTGATGTCTTCTGCTTTCCTACCTTGTGCGAACCACAATGCTTCTTCTTTGCAGTTTACCGATTCCTGCCTGAAATTGGTGTTCTGGTGATCCTTCCACTTTGCCTCTGAACTCAACGACTGTCTTTCAAGCTTATGATTGTTCCCTGTCTTTGTTCTTAGGGCTCCAGTGACTTTCATTACTTGCTTTATGTCCCTTCCTCTGCCCCATGCATATGATGCTAGTACTTGCAATCTCATTATTTGCACAGTTGTTGTTCATGTGGGTATATATAACTCTGTTAAGGATTATTACATAAGGCCATTATTATCTCTGAATTGTTGTAACTTGCATTTCTCTAGTTTCTGCAATTGCTACATCATTGTTTTTTTTCTTCTTCCTTTTTCTTGCTGAACCTCATGCCCTCAGCTATGACCAACCTACCCCTCATTTTCTTCATTCCCCCGGCGAACCCACTGTTACTTGGGACACCTGGTAAGATAACATTTTGGATTATGTGACAGCTATTCACAGTCCAAATTTTAATATGGAATGGCGCAGAGTGCTTCTTATGCATTGCTTGAGGTACGAGGGTAGGCGCATTCTCGAGAGTCTTTGTGAACTGTCTGTTGACTCGCATGCCTCTGGCAAAGGATTTGAAGTACCCTCTGCTTATGATGTTAGATTTAATAATCTTGACAAACATTCTGAAAAGAAGATTAGCATCATTCTCTAACAACACCACTTTAGCGGCACAGAGCACACTAAAGACGAGTCGATAGAGAATTTCACAACTGCCTTTAGAGAGCTGACAAACAAATGTTAATTTTGGCTCATTTTATGACGAGAGCCTCAGGGATCAATTCGTGCTAAAGGTAAAAGAAGACAAAATAAAGGAAGACATTTGGGAAAGGGGTGACCCTAGTTTAGATGAGGTTCTGGAAATAGCCTAAAGATTGGAACACATGATAGCCTGTGTTAAAGAATTAGACGACAGGACCAGCAAGGATGCTGTAAAATGCCATTGCTGTACATTCGTCCAAGAAGCCTGTAAAAAAGAAAGTTACGGGTACACAGACCATATAATACAAGCCGAAAAATGATAATGATAACTCTAATTCCAAAAGGTCTTGCACAAACTCAATGCAATAAGGACATGTTTTAGGTATGTCACATTTGGCAGATAATTCTGAAGGTCAAGGTCACCAGGTGACTTGTGGTAAGTGTGGAAAAAAGGGACACTTTTCCTGATGTTGCCAGAATCGTTCCTGCAAAGAGGAAAGATACATTTCAGACACCCATGATTGTGAAAGTGTTGGTGTGACTGATTCTGATATTGAAGATGTTGGTATGACATGGTCTGTTTGTGATATTGGACCAACCAAGAGTAGACAAAAAAACTCACTCAATATTACTTATTGTTGGAGTGGGTGTAAGGATGTTAAATGACTATCGGTCAGATTACCAACACTGTAAACAAAGAAATCTAGGAGAGCACATTTTCCAGAATCAGTTTGAAACCCTGACACATCTGTGATGCTGCAAATGCATTGGAGGTAAAGGGTCTCCATGTCCTAGACATGTACTCCCTTATCATGTGTGTTCTGTGATGTTTTCTGCACAAGAGTCCATGTGGCACTCCTGGCAGTGCTGCTCTACCTCTTTTTGGTTTGGTGAACAGAGATGTAGAGGAGCAGCTGCGTGCCACTGCAGAAAATCTGCTACTTGCCTCCTATATGTTGGAAGTACGAGCCTGTGCCATGTTTGACACCAGCAGAAAGGGTATCCTCTGAGAAAACCCTATCAAATGTACCCCAAAGTGACGACAATCTGAGGGAGGAACTCCCTGAAGGAATATGAAAAAGAGTGAATGAGAAGCCAGTGATGTCATAGGAGAGGAGCATGACGAATTGAGAATCCTGGCTAAAGAGAAGGTATGGAACTTGCAGAAATTGATGACGAAGTTAAGAATCGAGTAAACTTTAATATGCAGAACAAGAAGATAGCACGCTATAGAAATGCGACTGTTCAATGATTGTACAGGCTCTGAAATGCAAGTAGACTAAGTGGTCAGAGAAACCTGCTATATGTAGTGAATAGACTGCAGGCAAAGCCGTCATTGTATAGAAGCTGGACATCGGTGTCATGAATTTTAGTAAGCTGAAACCCATGAAGAAGAAAGGCTGAAAATTGTTTGCAATCCCCATCCATTGCATGCACAATACTTAAGAACCATAAGTTCACATGGTAGCAGTGCAAATGGTTGGAAAAGATCGAAACTAGTTAGTCCCTAGTCTTTTGGACAATCGAGTATCCTCTGCCATTAGCTGGAAGATCGCAGGGTTTCCTGGGGAGAGAGGCCGATAGAAATAAACTTGCAAGAAGAACCAAGACGGTGGCAAGGCCCCCTTTGATGAAACTCCTACCCGTTTTCCACCGGCGCTCTGCGAATGGAAGGCGAAGTGGTCAGATTGGAGGAGGAGTCGATACCGAAGGCCTCGAGTCAATTAACAAACTAATGGTGAGTAGACTAAGGGGAATGGCAAATGAAGGGGATGAGATTGTGATCATTTCTGAAGTCACAGGAAATATTGTGTGAAGAAAAGGTAGCGCCTGGCTCAAGGGAGTTACAGAAGGAGATGTTTCAAATCACAACAGGGGTATAGCAGAAACATATAACACGTAAACAGGTTTACCTAAGGTGACGTCTCAAAGGCGAGAGAGTAAAAGGTGATCACAATGTTTATTAATGTGTTATGTCAACTAGTCTGTATGTTGTTTGAAGAGTAAAAATATCGACAAGCGATAGAAGTTGTGATGTAACTGAAAAATTTGAGGCGCAATAGTGATCAAGCATAGCAAAGTGATTGGTGCCAATCAAAAAATAGACATAGCTAATCAACAAATTAGAGGTTTGAGCAGCGATTGATGGTGCATGTTCATATTTGTTGTTTTAAAGGTGGTGATTTAAGCAAAAGTACAAAGGCTATTTCATAAATCTGGAAAGTATTGACAGTCAATTGAGACTTGTCATTATGGGAGATACTCCTCTGATTCACATATGTAAAACATTACCAAAGCATATGCCCAAGCTCAAACAGTATAGTGCGGAATGGGTGAAAGGCTCAGCCAATAAAATGTTCATGCCATGGCCACAAGGGGGATCATTGTCAAAAGCGGTATTGCAACACATGACCACATACTTGCATGCTGCGTACATGGTCAAGAAATTAGAGTAAAGATTAGCGATTTTAGACCTCTGGAAAATGTACCAGGAAGAAAGGAAAGACCCTCCACCCGAGGAGGGGATGCTTGTGAGCGAAAGGAGGAAGGTGTTGAGCCATCAGCTCCCCTTACCTATCCTGTAGTAAAAGAAGCTAGCACGGAAGAAATAGTGTTGTACGCTTTAAAGGAGTTGAAATCAGCAATGTGGTGTAGTAATCCGATATACGAACCCCCAGCTGTCATGGTCATGAAGTCAGGGGCACAGGCATGCAGGGATCGCATACACAGGAGACCTAGGTGGACACTGTCCTGGCGCCTGTTGGGTGTTCTGACCCACGTTTGGACTATTATGCTACAACATTTGGTGCTGTGGGCTTAGGAAATCCAAGATGGCCGAAAAAGCCCACATGTGCGCCAGAATCTATGAAAACCGCGCAGTTTGTGCGCACACCAAAATGGTCGCCTGACTTGCCACCCCCCGGTGCGGGTGTGCTGGGTCAGAAGAGCCATGAGTGAAATGGGGTGCCAAAGAGAAAAACAGCAGTGCCTGTTCGCTAGAAAGCACTTTAAAAATCACCCTTTGTTTCTCTGAAGGCAAGCTCAGAAAGCCCATTTCAAACATTGCAGAATATCCAACAATCTCACTGAACACCAGCAGACATTTGACAGAATAAAGTCTTGTGGGCATACAAAATCTGGAAAGAGGATGTGCCTAAAATAATGTTCATAGCAAAACTGGCTGAGCTGTGGATTTCAGCAGTTTAAGTACATTTGGACTGAAAGACACTAAAAATCTAAATGTTTAAAAGAAATGAGTGACCTACTTTTGAGTGTCACATAGGTTTCAATTGTTTAAATGTCATAGTTTTAAACTTAGAATCAGCATTCTAGCTGCATGTCTAAAAATTGTTAGTTTATTTGAATGCAGAAAACTGGGTAACTAGAAGTGACATTAGCTGGGGCCTGGCTTAAGGAACTGAATTCTGCCTGACATCTACCCCCACAGGAGTTAAAACCTGCTCAGCCACTCTTCCCCTTGCCAAAATGCCAAAAGGAGTTGTCACCTCTCTGATTAGATTAGGGGTGGAGCAGCTACAGGGAGTTGAACAAAGGCCTGTCCTGGGCCCAGGCAGATGGTTTATTAGGGTAGTCGTAAATGGCTTCCTTTTGAACAATGGGCCTTCCAGGGCCCAGGCAGATGGTTTATTAGGGGGACCGTAAAATAGCTTCCTCTTGGCAGAAGCTGGGAGGGGCAGGGTCTCTGAGCTTGGCAGAAACTGGATAAACTGGTTTCTACACCATGTGACCTGGGAAACCACACCCCTTTGGGGCCAGAACATAAATCTAAAAAGATGGAACATTCATAGAGCGGACTTGTGAACATTTTATAAGTGATATCATTATTCTTGTGATTTTTCTGTGCACATTTGAAGATGTGTTAGGACCCGGTGGTATGTTCAGGGGGGTTTTTAGCGGAAAAGAGGATATTACTCTAAATGTATGTATGTTAAAAATCTGACACTCCACCACCTAATGCCCACATGCTTTGCGAACATTGGTGTAAATGCGGGGACAAATCCAATATTGGTAACCCGACCAAAAAGTGAAATATGTTGCCATTTTTGAACCCAAGCCCCCAGGAAGAGCCGAGTTTGAACAGGGTATACCTCATGTGATATGTGATGGGTGCATGCAATTTCAAACCATTGTGTATCTATGAAATATGTCTTTCGGTCAAATATAGATTGTGTGTAATTTGACAGGGGAGTGTCCTTTCTGCAAGCCATTAAATGACATCGCTCTGACACTCCACTTCTTTTCCCCAATCAAGAGAGAAAGGAAAGCTTGACCAATGGGCAGTTGAGAGAGGGGCTGGCTAGTGATGCTGCACACACACCCACTTTCAAAAGACATAAAAAGAGCCACTGGAAGCAAGAGAGGAGATTCTATTCCACCTGCTGCGGGACGCTCTGCCGGGAAAATCCATACTTTACCTCCATCAACCTCCAGAGAGCCAACATAGAGACTTCAATCTATCCACTTTCAGAGACCAAGACTTTACTTCAGAATTTTTAGCAGAGAGGTCAACTACAAGCTAAATCCCTCTTTAGCAGGCCTCAAATCATTGCCACTATTCACAGCCAGGCGAGCTGTTTGAATTCTTTGCAAGAACTCTTGCCATTTGCCAGAGAGCAGTGTTGTATCCAGGGAGAGACCAGCTGAACCGGAGACCGCTGTATCCGGACCCACAGACCTGATCAGAACCAGAGACCCAGACCAGACCAGCAGAGTAGAGCTGACCCAGACGCTGTGCGCAGAAACCGTCCGTGGCGAGTGAAGAAAACCTGTTGACCAGATCCGTGGCGAGGCCCATTCCTTTTAAAATTATATTGTGAGTACCTAGCAGAACTGTGCAGAACCAATCTCTTAGTTAAAATAATATAATTCAATCTATTTTAATCTAACCAGAACTGCCTCCTAACTGTCACCTGTCATTTGCAAAGCTGTCACTTGTCATTTTCTAGCTGCAAGCTGTAACCTGTCGCTTTGAACTTTTAAAATTTCAAATCCGAAAAACTACCTTTATTTAATCGTCCCTATCTCTGGAACCGTTTGGGCTAGGAACTTGGTCTTCTGAAAGCTTAGAATCTCAGCTTTTCAACAAGCCTAGAACCGACTTCCTACTCCTCATACTTTTGCCGTAATCACGATTCTCGCACTCGCGAATTTTACCGTGATTTGCAATTTGGTTAAAAATCCAGCCACGTGTGAAAACAGCAGCTTCATTGCTTTCCTTTGCCAAAAATTCGTTTAACCTGCTAGTTACTCCTAGATCCTCGCTAAAGTGAGCCTGAACTCATCCCAAGTATATTTCACTCACCCTGAACCTCCTAAAGGGAATTAAAACCATTTTCAGCATATTTCTCACTGCATTGTCACCATATTCAAAGCATTTTGCCTGTGTTTCAAAACTCCTATCTGTTGTATAAGCTGCTGGGGGGGAATTGAACTGAATTTTATTTGATTGCATTCCTAAGAACTGTGTCATCTTCATGTCCTTACAGTGCATAAAAGGGGGGGTGAATTGTCCAAGAAAGTGATTACATTGTCTTTTGCTGAAATCCTATCAAGTTATTTTCTGTACAGCATTTCATTCCACATTGCATCCATTTGAAACCATAAAAGTATTGTTGCTATCGTATCCATCCTATAACCACTCATCATTGATTATAAAGAAGTGTGCTAGTGCCGGACTATCCATTATTGATTACTGCTCAGATTAAGTGTGATATTCAATTATTAATTTATTATAAAGTGTGATATATATATATATTGTTTAAATTATCAAATAAACCGTTTAAACTTGCAAAACAGAACTACTTCGTGGCTCAGTGGGGTCAGGGGGATTCCAAGAGAGGGGTGTTATATAGGGGTAGTCATCCAGAACGCATGAACTGGACGTAAAGATATATCAATAAGAGTTTCCATTCAGTATCCCAGACTAGGCATTGACTTAGCTGTAGTGTTGAATTGAATCCTCTTACACGCCTTTGGCACCAGGCTCATGAACAAAAGTAAACAAGAACATCCATTTATCACCAAAAAGCTTTTATTATGGACATAGCACTTCAGATGCATTAACCTTGAACATTCCATCCATTAAGTAGGATGCATTAACCTTGAACATTCCATCCCTTAAGCAGCCCGAAGTGTATTCTTGGGTGTTGCTGCTAATGGATTGCCTTTGCACGTTCTCATTCTCTAGGAGTGGCAGGGTGTGGATGGTAAGCCGGCCCTAATGGGCGTGCCCACCATCTCAGCTATATAAGCAGCCCCGATCCTCAAGACAGACGCTTTGCGTTATTCTGCACTTGCAAGCAGCATAACGCTCACCGGTCAGACTTACCTTTGAAGATCCTGCTTCCTGGACATCCTGCTTCCTGCCAGCATACTTACCAACTGGGGGAAGATGTTCTTACCTGTACATCTCTTTGGCGAGCCAAGTATTCATCTTTACACTTTCGGGAACGCCGAAATCTTCATCTTGCCACCACAGCACGACACGCTCCATCGTCGACAGCAGCGCCTGCAAAGAAAAACAGAAGACAAGGTTAGACATCGAAAAAACAGACAGTTTAAGGTTGCGCTTCACCATACTTTGTGCTTTTCCTTGAAGCATCGCTTACCTACAGTTGAACATTGCAGTAGCATCCATCTTCCATCCGGCCGCGTCTCATGTCTCACAGCTACATTGAGGCCGCATTTCCATCTAAGGGAAGAAAACAAAAGAGAGACATTGGGCCTCATTCCGAGTATGGCGGTAAGGGATAGCGGCCACCGCTAACGAGAGCGGTGGCGGTAATCCCTTACCGCCATACTCCGAGTTCCCTTTGCGCCATGGTGGTTTTAACACCGGCTTTTAGCAGGTGTTAAAAACCATGGCGCTAAGGGACCTTGATGTTAATTACGCCACCGTAATTTACGGTGGCGTAATTGACGCCTTCCCCACTCCCATTATGCCCTATGGGGCAAGAATGGGAATGGGGAAGGGTAAATGGGGATTGGGGAATTACCGCCCCGCCAACCTTGGAATGGGGCGGTAATTCCGCCATCCACCAAGGCGCTGCCGGTCCGGGTACGGCGTCAACCAAGGCGTTAATAGCGCCATTGGTTAGCGCCGTACTCGGAATGAGGCCCATTATCGCGGGCATAAATAGGAGCAACATATAAAGACATTAAACAGAACAAACAGCATCACAAGACCTCAAGAAAGACTTGGCAATCATAAGGAAAAGCATAGTTGCAGCTGAACTGGACTATTCCTTATCAGGGATCAGTGAAGGAACTAGATCCCATTTGATGCGCTCCTGCCAGAAGTAGCAGGACGTAGAGCTTATCGTCCATAATTCACAGATGAGATTTATGGGCCAGCGTATGCTCACAGCAACCGTACTTTGGGGAGGTTCGAGAGGTACAACAATCACAGATTGGCGCACTTACACACTCTAATCTCCATGCAGGAGCGCTATTACCGTGTACCACTGCTCACAGCTTTTCTACTGAGGAAGAGGCCTGAAGGGGTGATTCAAGTTCAGGGAGGGCTGCAACCGTGCCCAAACGCCTCCGCAGAGACCAGGTGAGCGTAACACATGCTTACAATAGTGACGATAGTCTAGAGGAGAATAAGAGAAAATAAGAGATCTATAAGATCAAATAAGACAAGAAAGGAGTGAGTGGTCGAAATTGTCGACAGAAATAGACAGGTAAATTAAGAGATGGAAAGGAGAGAAGGATAAAGCTGAAGTGATAGCGCTAGTGCAGAATGAATGGATGGTAGGCTGATATTACTTAAAATAGATGGGAATAGATGGGAAGAATATTGAGAAAGTTAGGCAAAGAGAAGACAAGGACAAACAAGAAAGAAAGGATAAAGAATGAGAGAAAGGTTGCGAGATGAGCAAAAAAGGAAGAACAGAGAGCGACGAGAATAGATATACCAGGAGGAGCAAGAGAGAAAAGAAGAACAGGCAGAAGAAAAAAGAAAGCATAACAATAGACAGAGGGTGATAGAAGAAAGAGATAGACAGGAATGGAAGAAAGAAGAGGAGGAAGCACAAAGGACAAAAGATTACATAGAAAAAGGGAAGAAGAGGCAAGAAGGGAAGGAATAAGGAGAGGGGAAGAATGAAGGCAAGAGGATGAAAGAATTAGAAGGGATGCGAAAAAAAAGCGAAGAGAGATAGATGAAGAAGTGGAAAGAAAGAGGAGGCAACGAGGTCCTGATACCAGTCTCATTCATAAACAAACGAGTAGGGCCAAGCCCAGAAATACAATGGGATAGAATAGAAGAGTTCCTTCTGATAAAGAAGCAACATCAGGGGCATCTAGAGCATCAAAGAAAGAATCGAAAAGGTCTATCAACAGTTGAGACGAAATAGCGAGTATGAAACTCAAGGGAACGATGATCGATCCCTAATGCTTCGATCATGAATGTCGAGCATTGTTTGTAAGTAGGTTGAATATGGATAAACTCGAACGACATGATAGTTACACTAGTTGGGGACAAGGCATGTCAGATGAGGAAAGAGAGTCTACCCTTGAAGGTAGGTGGAGGGAGCGCATGTGCCACTGAAGAAAGCTTGCGAATGGACAAAGAAGTGAGATGGTCTTGAAGTGGGAGAATGGAAGACCAGGCTCCCGTCCTTCACCTCTCGCGTTTGGCCTAGAGGGTCACGGCCCAGACACCCGCCGCGAGAAGAATTTGTCCATCTACCAGACGACCAGGTACCCTGGTACAGGAACATACGGATGTGTCCACCTGCCTGCCCAGCAGCCCGCACTGGCCATGCCGACACCTGCGGCTCGGATCAGCTAGATTAAAAACCACACGTCGTTAGAGATGCCATGACGACCTAGACAACGGGAAGCACATCTGTATAAATATACACACTTAACATTTCCACACCAATCTACACGAAGAATATACTTAGTGCTCTGACGTAGGCGACAGGCATATTCACGGACGTGCATCTTTATTATTTTTACATAGGCTTTCAGAGTACAGAAACGCAAGACGCATCATGAACTCATCTATAACGCTTGCTCATGCTTCCCTTGAAACCCGTTACCACCGTGAGAGGTATAATGGAAACACGATATTGGTCATGGAAATATATGCCACTATAATCTAAAACACCCATGCACGAAATGAATCACTTATGCACCAGGCCCAAGTAGGCCTCAAGCAAGAGTTCCGTGGACATTAACAAAGCAAGAGTCAGGTTGCTGATCCTGCAGAAAGAACCCGATGGAGCAACCAGCCAAGGTCGCAATGTTGCAAGCCCACATCCAAGAACAAATCATCAAAGGCACGATGTTGCAACCTCGTACTCCGCGTACCAACGGTAAAGTCATATCTACAAATTAAACCAGACACACAGTGGAAAAACAATATTAATTGTGCAGAATTCTGCCTCAAACACGGTCCCGCCTCACGTGACCAAGCCGAATCTGACGAGATGCCAAAACTCAGGAGAGAAAAGGCGTCTGGGGTCCTCACTACGAGACACAGGCCGAGACACTTGAAAGGCTCAATGGACACCTGCTACAGTGGGAGCGGTCAGTGGGAACGATCAGCCTTCCACCTATGAATAAATCCTCACATTGTCTGCACGTACCCATATTGAAACATTGTTGCAAACACAGGTACACCGAGAGCTGGGAACAACGGTGGTCCCAGGCTGGGGAGCTCACGGATGCACCAATCAGAACATGGGGCTCTTATCTCAGACGTCAGTAACATTAGCCAATCCTCAGGAGCCTTCATGTAACAATTCTTATGTATCTAATTGTAGGGACAACCCAGATATACCACCTGACTACACCTTGTCCACTAATATCATTCTCTATATGTGTACTATACTAACCCTACCACTCGAGCAACCAATTAAGAGTGGCGATAGGTTTTTGTTAACTTTCTGAAGTGACGCAAGTAGCGCGTCATAATGCTGTAAAAAGGGCCTGCGAGCCCCACGATTATGTGTGTGTCAGGACGGACGCGTACGCTCCTTGACCCATCCCTGCCGTTTTGTATAAATAAACAGCAGAGTCGCCTTGCTCCTTGTGTGCGTCTCATACTCTATCTCACACCTGGGATATACGGGAGGTGTTGGGGCCTCCCTGCCCGGAGGTCTGCGGACGGCCCGGCCGACCCCGGCAGAATTTTCCCCCCGACAAGTTGGAGGCACTGCTGAGATCTGTTTAAGATCAACTTTTATTTTTAGTTTTTCCAGGCACTCCCGTTGCGAGGAGGCCCGGCGGCGCGGCCCCCTCTGCCGTTGCCCCCTTCTGAGGACTACAGGACCATCGCGGAGCCGCGAGAAGACCGGACAGCGCAATCCGGATATTGGCCCTCGGGAGCCGGTTGAGAAGTATCCCGCCCGCGGTCGGCGAGTGTCCAGACGTGGTCCAGACGAGGGGAGGTGGCGAGCCGCTTGGAGGGTGCACGCAGTCGAGCGGCCCTGCATCGAGAGAACTTGGTGAGCATGACACGCACAACAAGCAATGCGAAATTGTGAGGGAGGGGGAGGAAGTAAATAAGGGAGGGGGGAGGTATTGTAGAGATGTGCGGCGAAGGTTTAACTGAGTGTTGCAAATGGAATGAATGGTAGCGAAACGAGTGCGAGAACAGTGAGCTAACGTTACGAGAAAGAGGGGGGCGGGGCACGAAAACATCACGTGCAACCGCTCGTAACAAGTGAGCTAACGTTACGCGAAAGAGGGGGGCGGGGCACGAAAACATCACGTGCAGCCGCTCGTAAGACACTGACGGTTTAAATTGCGATTAAATGTGAGGATGGGTGTGTGTGGTTTCCTACGACTTGACATTTATTGATCAATGAGTAGATGAGGTTCCCTATTGTTCGAGCAAGAAACTCGATAGGTAGATGACGTTTCCCTGTGGCCGGTAGCTAGTCACATAGTTGCCCAAAACGGAAGATAATTGGCTGGTTAAGCCCTCCTGTTGAGGGGCGTATCACACGCGAGGCGACGCAGCGTGCACAGTCCGGTTATAATATTGATGAGATTACCTTGTTCCAGGAGAGACAGGAAGACAGCTGTAGGGTTAGCGGGGTAGATTGTAAGTGTATTTTGAACTTAAAAACCATAACAAGAATATACCAGTAGCTCGAAGAAATCGGTGACGTCACCAGTAGGGATTTAATAGAATATAGCAAGCACAAGGAATTTTGGGTTTGAGAGTGGTGGGGAAGAGAAGCATGGTAAAGGAGCTGGTACGGAGATAAACTATAAACCAGTGGATCGAAAACAAGGGGAAAGGGGCGTGGCTGCGCACGGAGAACGCCGGCCATGGCAAGTGTAAACGGGGGAGGAGAACGGGGAAACAGGACGACTGTATAAGATCATCGTAAGGGGTACGCAGCCGCAGGGGGCTGCGTGCGCTTCGGCCGCAGGGGGCCGTAGGGAAAGGAATATAATATAACATCATATTTATTATTATTGCATAATTTGTCAAAAGGATTGTCGAAGTCCCCACATTTGCGGGGCGAGGTAAGCAATACAAGGTTGTATATGGTAAACTGCTAGTAAGGGGAAGGGTAAAAAGGGGAGTGAATTTATGTCATACGAGAAAGGGTCGGGAGGGTGGGGGAACACCCTCACTACCCCACTACAGCACATATGCACCACACTGCCACCACATAGGGAGAAGTTAATTAAGTACAGCATAGAGTGGACCCAGGGGACGGATAATAAAATGTTAACACCATGGCCGCCTAATGGTAGTTTCGATCCATATGCCCAACATTCAATACTGAACCATCTGCACAATACATACAAGGGGAAGAAGTTGGCAAACCATGTGGAGGTGTTTAACTTATGGAGGATGTTCCAGGGGTCTAGACCAGGACCAAATGGAATGTTCACTATGGGGGAAACACCGGAAGAAAAGGAGATTAAGAAAGAAGGAACGGGTGGGGAAAAGGAGTGCGAAAGAACAAAGAATACGGGGAACGAAAGACAGGGAGGAGAAAAGATTGATAAATCAGACGACATAAAAAAGGAACAGACCAATGGGATACCCATAACACCGGGAGTGAAAACAGAGGGAGGAGGGTTGTACCCTTTAAGAGAATTAGGAGAAATAGCAGGACAGTTAAGGGCGGCTGAAGGATACTCAAACCCGGCATACAGCCCTCCACCATATGTGGCTCATGGGAAGATACCAATGGGGGACAGGAGGATTAGAGAAGAGCAGACTGTAGAGATAGGAAACGATGAGTGGATAGCTGCACAGATATTGTTGAAATTACGAGGATCACTAACTGGAGAAGAAAAGGAGGCGGTAAGGAGAACAAACGAGGATAGTGCCAGAGAGAGTGAAATGAGGGGAGAGGAGCTACTACGGCAGAAGGAAGAGATTTTGGAGGAAAGATTAGCAGAACTAAGGGATGAGCAGAATGAACTGATCAAACAACTTGAGCGGGAGGAAAGAGAGAGAGTGAGGAAAAGGAAAGAAGGTAAGGACGAATTGGAAAAATTAAGGGAACGAAGTGAGGAACAAAAGAGAGAAGCTGAAAGGGTAAAAGGAGCAGCAGATAGGGTATCAAGGGTAGTGCTGAGAGAGAAGAAGAAGGAAGAAGAAGAAAAGGAAAAAGAAATGGAAATATGGAGGAGGAGGATAATATCAGAGGCAACTAAGAAATATGAAGAGGGGAAGGTAATAGAGAGTATAGTAGAAAGAGAAAGGGTGAAATGGGAAAGGAAGAAAGAGGATGAAAGGATATTGGAACAGATGAGCAACGAAGTAATGGAGGAGTTGAAAAGGAAAAGGGAGGAAAATAGTAGGGAAATGGAGGAGAGGAGTGAAGGAGGAAGAGAAGAGAGGGGTTGGGAGAGTGAAAGATGGGGAGATGTATATAAAAGTAGAGAGGTAGCAACAACATCAGCACAAAGGGGAACAGTTGGTAACAACGGAAAGGGAGAAAGAGACCTAATAGACTTAAAAACAGTAACAATAAAAGGAAAAAAGGCAGAGTGGGGGGTGCCATTTATGAATGATTTTTGTAGTGAGGAGGAAGGAGGAGTGGAGAAGGATGGAAGGAAGAGTGAAAGGGAAAGCTTAGATAAACTATACCTTACTAGAACAAACATAGATTCGCCCTGGATGAGTAGAAGATGGGAGGAGCTGGAGAGAAGTAAGGAGGAAGTGAAAGGAATAGGGGAAACACAAACCAATGAAACCACGCCACCCACATCACCATCGCACCCTCCAACGTCACGCCCTACATGTTCAACCACCGCGCGCTCCCTGCACAGAATAAAGCTCGCGCCCTTCATGAATGAACTTACACCGTATGCATGTCGGCTTAGGGACCTCCCTAGTCGTAGGCAAGACAGACAAATAAACATACCCATATTGAACACAGGAAATGATGAAAAAAGGGGAAAGGAAGAAGAGGGAGGTAGGAGCAGAGGTAGTAAGGAAGAATTTGAAGTAGTAAAAGAAATGGGGGAAGAGGAGGGGTGTGAAGACTCAACATTATGGAGCGTAAAGGGTGACGCAAGACAGAATTTAATGCCACTGCTAGAGAGAGGAGGGGCTAGACCACAGTATGTACCTTGGAAACATACGGATAAGGAAAATATAAAATGTAGGCTCCCATCACTAAGTGGAGGTGCGGGTAAGTGGATATATGAAATGGAAAAACACACCGCAGGACAGAAACTAGCAGTAGGAGACGTGAAGGGCCTGTTAATATCAATATTAGGGGATAGAGCGGATGACATTTGGAAAAGAGCGGGATTCCATGGGGTAACAATAACGAACACATCGCATGATGGGGCACCCTTTGCAAATTGCAGACATGCGCTATGGCAGGCACTGAGAGTACAGTACCCAGACACATCAGACATAGGAGCCATTACTTCCCGTAAAATGGGTGAAAATGAGGATCCTGTTGATTATATACAGGATATTCAAGAGAAGTGGCGCATGGAAACTAGAGAACAATGGGACAAAACACCAGCCATATTTTATCATATACTAGTACAAGGGCTCCCAGAAGGAGTTCAAAAACAACTAAAGAAAGTAGTGGGGATGGAGGCAAAACCATGGCCAGAAATACAACTAACTATAGTACATCACTGCAGAACCTGGCAAGGAAAAATGAAACAAAAGGAAGAGGATAGGAAAACAGAAGAGGCCAAATTAGTACAGAAAAAACTCACTAAATACACAATGGAAGGGGCACTAATAACTACGCCCACACCAATGGCCCAAAGCCCAACGCAAGTAGTGGCTGCACAAGATCCCGCTCAAATAGCGCCTCAACCAGGGGTAATAGAGCAAGTGCAGCTTCTGCAATTACACGCACCAAACATGGGAGGAGGGTACCCAATGCAAGGAACTGGGTATTATAGTTATAACAGAGGGAGAGGAGGGTTTATGAGAGGGAGAGGATATGGATATAATACCCAACAACAGGCTGGGGGACTAAGAAATAACTACCCCACAGGGCAACCCGTATACCAAGACAACACAGGGAGCTTCCCATGGCAAAACAGGGAACCACCCGTGTGTTGGAGCTGCGGAATATTAGGACACATGTCACGTACATGTAGGGTCAGGCCAGGAACACCAGCATGGAATGAACAAACACAACCTAGGACAGCACAAGAACAGCAGGGCATACAACAGCAGCAGATGTCACAACAAGGGAGTGGCCAACCACAACAACCACAACAGCCACAAACCTATTCACTGCCACAACAACAAATAACACAGTATATGCCACCGCCACAACAACAAGTAGCGTTAATACAACCACCACCACAAAATGAACGAACACAATTGGGTGGGGTGACGGTGTTGGGGCACAACCCTTACACGGGGAATGGCCAATCATTGTACCCCCAATAGGCCAGCCCACAGAAGGCCTTGGTGTGTCCCATCCTGTCAGTAACACCTAATAGTGCGGAGGAACCACGCATAGAGGTAACGATAGGTGACAAAAAATTATCATTTCTTGTTGACACCGGGGCAACCCGGTCTTGCATAAGGGAAGGTAAATTTAAGATGTCAGGCAAAGCCATGAACACCCAAGGATTTTCTGGGGCTAAAGGGTTGGTTCCATTTACTGATAACGTTCCGTTATCTATTGGAGATTATGATCTGTCAGTTCCACTTTTGTATTATAGCGCCTCACCAGTAAATATACTGGGGAGGGACATAATGAACAGGTTGAACATGACGATCTCGTTTACAGAGGATGGCATAATTTGCTCTACTCCAGGGATTAACATGCTCGCAGCACGACAGATTTTGCAAGCATACTGTGGACAGACAGCGATTAGGGCGGAGCCAGTAGATGGCGAGATATTCCAATATGGCACTGACATGGCATTTGCATGGATGCCAGGGATAGAAGGGAAAATATGGAGGAGACCAGCAGCCTATCTATTCCGACCAGAAACACCAGGTAATGAACTAGAAGGGAAGGTGTTTGTAGTGGACATTGAGAGCATTATTGCAACAGCTGATTATGTTGCTGTGCACGCCCAAGATAAAGAAGGGAGAGCATGGAGGGCGGTGATAGCACTAGCAGAAGGATGTAGGCTGACCCAGGTGTCTGATGAAGAGCTGTTCTCAGAAGAAAAGGAAGAAAATGAAATGGTGTTCATGATGAGTGTAGAAATATGGCTAAGAGTGGCTCACAAACAAATAGCACAGAAAATTGCAATGGCACTTGAGGCACCCGTAGGCACCCCAGTCCCATTTTTTAAGGAGGATATGTCAAAGGTGCCCAAATCATTATGGACTATTAGCCCTTATGACGTGGGATGCATAAAAAGCATAGGGGGTGTAAGGATAACATTGAAAAAAGGTGCGATATTACCAAGAGTTAAACAGTACCCATTGTCAAAAGAGGCAGATGAGGGCATATTTGAAACCATAACTGCCCTTATAAACAATGGCATATTGGTCCCCTCAGAATCACCATGTAACACAGCTGTGTACCCGGTGCGCAAGGCTAAAGGGGGGTCTTGGCGCTTCATACAGGACCTCAGACCCTTGAACAACATAGTAGAAGCAGAGTATCCAGTAACAGCGAACCCGGCCACAATATTGTGTGGCATTCCAGCAGAAGCATCACGATTTACAGTGATTGACCTTAAAAATGCTTTCTTCTCAATACCATTACACCCAGACTCACAAGATTTGACAAGCTTCACTTACCGAAATACAAAGTGGAAACATACCAGATTACCACAGGGGTATTGTGAATCACCCTCAATTTTCAATAGAGTAATACAGATGGATTTGGGTAACGTTGAGGTGGAAAGCACAGTGTTACAGTATGTGGATGACATAATAATTTGCAGTACAAACGAAAGTAAATGTAGAGAGGACTCCTTAAAAATGTTGACGATACTGGCAGAAAAGGGGTACAAAGTAGACATGGAAAAGATACAATACTGTCAGGAACAGGTACTTTACATTGGTCAACTGATATCCCAACATGGAAGAAGGATTGCACCACAAAGAGCACAGGCCATCTCAAGCACTCCCGTGCCACAGACTGTGAGAGAACTGCAGCAGTTTCTGGGGCTGTGCAACTACTGTAGAGCATGGGTATTTGATTACAGCTCATACATAGGACCCCTGCTTGAGGGTTTGAAGGAAGCAAATAAAGGGGAGAAAAAGTTGGGATGGACTATGGAAATGAGGGAGGCATTTGACGAACTAAAAGACGCGATATCAACTGCTCCAGTACTTGCATCCCCAGACTATGAGCGGCGCTTCTTTATATTTTCACATTGCGACTCAGCAGTGATGAAAGCAGTATTGGCCCAAAAAACTAGCATGGGCTATAAACCAGTAGCATTTTACAGCGGTCACTTAGACCCTATAATGTTAGGCCACTTCTCTTGTGAACAAGGTCTTGCTGCAGCTGCTTTTGCAGTAGAAAAAGCATCAGCAATAACTATGGGGTGTCCAACTACACTATTTGTGGAACATGCACTATTTGCGATATTGAATAAACCTAAGTCCACGTTAACGACACAGAGGGCATCAGGTTATGAGATTATTTTGTCTAAAGCTGAACTGGCAATTGTTAGATGTAGCACGGTTAACCCTGCAAGGTTCCTAGCAGAAGTAATTGAAGAGGGAGATTACGCCCACGACTGCACCCAAGTAACTGAAATATACTCATGTACTAGGAAAGTAGAAGAAAACGCACTAGAGGGAGGTGAGCTCTTGTTTATTGATGGGTCATCGACTATTGATCAAGGAGATGGGATACGAAGGACTGGGGCAGCAGTAGTAAAAATGATGGAGGCGCCGGTGTGTGTGGCTATGAAGTGTGTACAATTACCACAGCACTACTCTGCTCAAGCGGCGGAACTCGTTGCACTAATATTGGCATTAAAGGAAAGTTTTAATAAAAGAGTAACTATATATTCCGACAGTGCATATGTTACATCCACTGTCCACTCAGGGCTATCAAAATGGAGAAGGAGAGGGTTTAGGAGAGCTGATGGCACTCCAGTACAACATGCCCTCTTGTTGGCTGAACTAATTGAAGTAATAAACGACCCCCAAGAACTAGCCCTAGTAAAATGCACCGCACACACCAATGGAGAAGACTACGTTTCAAAAGGAAATGCAGCAGCAGACGCACATGCGAAATATGCTGCATATTTTGGTGAGATATGGAACCCCACAGACTCACAGAGAGGGAGAGGGAGGGGAATAGCGAGGGAAATGTTAATAAGAGAAGGGTACACCCATCTCCCAGCAACACAGATTATGGAGCTACAAGCGGCTGCACCAATGGCCGAAAAAGAAGTATGGGTGAAAAGAGGATGCACAATGTCACCAACCGACGCACTATGGCGCCAGGGTGGCACTGGGAAAGTTGTAATACCGTTGGCACTGTTAAATACCGCCTTGAGCCAATTACATCACCCTGCCCATACAGGCAAGGAAATAATTGCAGCACGAATTAGAGAAGATTGGTTTTGCCCCGAATTAACCTCCCATGTGTCAAATTTTATCAGCAATTGCCTCACATGTCAACAGTTTACGGCCGGTCATACTCTAAAAGTGATAAGAGGTACAATACCCCGGCCAGAAGGACCTTTTCGGCACCTTCACATTGACTATGTTGATATGATCAACATCTGTCAAGGCAATAGGTATATGATTGTAGTAGTATGTCCATTTTCTAGGTGGATTGAAGCAGGGCCCTGTTCACACCCTGATGCGTTTAGAGCAGCCAAATTCATAGTAAGGGAGGTCTTCCCCAGGTGGGGAGTGTGCGAGGTGTTAAGATCAGACAACGGCCCACATTTCGCAAATGAAATGTTCCAGCATATTACATCCCTGCTGAACATTAAACACAAATTTGCATGTGCATACCACCCACAGGCTAATGGTATATGTGAACGCCTGAATGGCCTGTTGAAGGAGGCAATTGCTAAAATACAACAAACAACAAAGAAAAGTTGGTTGTATTGCCTTCCGTTAGCATTGTTTGAACTTAGAAACAGGCCAGGGTCCGACCACCACCTCACCCCTCACGAAGTGGTTACTGGACGTCAAATGCGCCTTCCCCTAACACCAACGTCAAGGGCATTCACCGATAACGAAAGTTCAGCGAATGTGTTAGGAGATGAAATGTATCAATATGTGTCTTCTTTGATTACTAGTGTCGTGTTTGTGTCTCAACAGCTCGAGCGCACACGGGGCGGGTCTACCAGCAATCAAGAAAAAGACGAAAGTACGGAATTGGGAAAGGAGAACTCCTGCAAACTTGCCAAAGGTGACCACGTACTACTTCGCAATTTCAATAGAAGGTGGCACGAGAAGAGGTTCACTGGCCCCCATCTGGTAGAGGACGTATCAACAAGAGCAGTAAAACTAAAGGATAAGCGTGCCTGGAACCACCTACATGACTAAAGATCTACAAACTGCAGACCCGCCCCAGCGCCAACGACAGGTCCGTTGGACGAACAGCAACAACATCGCCGACAGCGGAAGAAAGTTCCACCACAGACAACGACCCAATTGTTCCCTCGGAGACGATAACTGACGAAGAAAGGGGTGATCCCCATACTGCCCACCCCATGGTCACGCGCTCAAAGAGTAAAAATACTTCCGCCATCTGAGCGCAAACCCCCCCCCATTGACTCCTAAGTACAATTGTAACTAAAACTAAAGGACATTGCTTGCACCAATACACATGTAAACACGTGAATGTTCTCTTTTTCTCTCGCACATACAGGAACTGCGTAATATTGTATTGTTAAGAAAAGCTAATTAACAAGTTCAGTGTACAGGCGTAGATGGTGCTGCCAGACGATAACTACCCAGAAGAATTGTCACACCAATTTGTATACGAAATAAAGAGGCCAACATACCTAAAAAGGAGAAGGGTACGTGTATACTACACAGCCTTCCTCCTGGCCATAGAATATCACATGCCCCACCTCCACCCATACTTGCCAGTCCTAAGAGACCCATCACTTAGAGTAGCGTGGGAGCAGCTCTTCGCCTGGGCACTGAATGACTACTTGATAGGGAGAGCTTAAAGGTAACAAAACTAACATTTAATAACCAGCACTTTTGAGAATTTTCAGGCGGGCAACTGTAACGTCGCAAGAATAAGCTGCCAGGACCGCAGCAAGGTAAGAGCAAAATGCCGGTGAAATTAGCATATGTAATAAAAATAATAGGGATTTTTATGATCACCGGGTTCTTGGCTGCTTCTGTCTGGCAGTACAGCTATGCTATTGATTTTATTGCTGCACCCAAACTTAATATACCCCCGTCCCCTGCTGCAACAGGTGTTACGTCAGGTGGTAATAGTAATTTTGCACCCAAGCAAAATAGAGTTAAACGCAGCACGTACTCAGACAATAAAGGTATTGATAATTATGTACAAGATTCAGCACACGTCACAAACAACATATGGTACCAACACATGACCCGCATTGGTAAGCAGACAACTGAGGATAGCTGTTACGTTTGCTCATTAATACCATACGCCATGAGCGCTTCACGAACATTTGTTGCCACAGAAATAGATGAAAAAACAGCACAGTGCATAATATATTTGGCCCTGTTCCAAACGAAAGGAAGATTTCAAGGAACAGTAGTGCACATGACATGGAAAACACGAGACTCATACCCATATGAAAACAACTTCCTCAAGACCTATCTGAGTTATCACAAGACCAGTTTACATGCTGAAGCATTCAGGTACATAACAAATGGCCCTGCAAAAGGAGAAACAAAGAAGGTAACACTGCAGTACCTACCATGTGATTGGTACGCCACTGAAGTTCCGGGTAAACAAGGATGCTGGGAAAGGCCGCTACTGACGATAACAGGAAAGGTGTTCCTGGGCAACAGCTGGGAGATAGGAGTGATTGGCAGCAACATGGTAACAAAAGAAACTATCTCAACTATCGAGACACACAATCATCGATGTTGGACGGCGTGGATCAAGTATGTACCAATGCTCACATGGGTAGAAGAAGATGAAGACCCGATAACTATACTACCATTGACTGCGCCCAAAGTATGCTACCAGCATAAAGGAGAGGTGGACGTAGGATATAACACCAATTGTGCAAGCGTGATGGAGTTACCTGAGGGGGGAGCGGGAACAGCAGTAATAATGGACCATTATTGGGCCTGTGGGGAAAAGGCATATCATACACTGCCTCCCCTGTGGAATGGTGTGTGCACAATGGTACACGTCAATGTACCATCACTAGTGGTACCTAAGAAGCATGTCGATGTGGCGAAATTTCCTAAAATGGATGAAGGGGATAAGAGAAGAAAGAGATCTGCACCACTCCAGAAGGAGCAAGGAAACAGGACCAACAGCAATGATACTGTCCTAAACAGGAGAAAAAGACAAGGAGAGCCATTGACAGGAAATTACCTGTGGGGAAGATCGGAAACGGAACTAACATCAATACCGCCAGAACATAGACTATTCAGCAGAGCAGCAATGTTCTTCTCCTCAATAATACATCCGGGACTGCAGGCATACGCAAACGCAAAATGGCTCCAAATAACAAGGTGGGAACTAATGATGACCATCAATTCAACAGTAAATGGGTTCAACGCAATTAAAGAGGAGCTGCGAGCTGTAAGGATGGTTGCACTCCAGAACAGATATGTATTGGACCTCCTCACAGCAATGGAAGGAGGAGTTTGTGCAAAGATAGGACAATCTTGCTGCACGTTCATACCTGCCAACGATGCTGACAATGGTACACTGACAGAAGCAGTTTCACAATTGGCCCAGATGCACTCCAAAATGATGGACGAAAGTAACGGTGTAAACAAGGATAAGAGCTGGTTTTCACTATTATGGTCATGGATGCCATCTTGGCTGTCAGATGGACTGAAAATAATAGTGGGATGTGCTATTTTGGCTGGAGCTGCCCTGATCATAATTAGGTTTTGGAAGGCCCGGAAGGCACGCACGACTGACGAGTTGCTGGAAATGGTGGGAATGCACCCCTTAATGCCAGCAGATGACGGCCAGCATACAGGTGTGATAATACAAGAAAGGGAGAAGTTGCGCACCCAAATTATCACCAATCATCTAGACCCACCATCAGTGAAGATCGAGAACCCAAGGAACCCCAGGAGCTACATAGGAAGATGGGTATACTGTACTCCTGGAGGAACATGTGAATACATGTATTGGTCATTTGAAGATCATGTAAACCATTATGGACATCTCGGCGGGATAACTAAGATATGGAGGGTAAGAGGAGATAACGAGAAGGATATGTTTGTGGTCGACAAGTCGACCAGAGGGGGGACTGAAGTGGGAGAATGGAAGACCAGGCTCCCGTCCTTCACCTCTCGCGTTTGGCCTAGAGGGTCACGGCCCAGACACCCGCCGCGAGAAGAATTTGTCCATCTACCAGACGACCAGGTACCCTGGTACAGGAACATACGGATGTGTCCACCTGCCTGCCCAGCAGCCCGCACTGGCCATGCCGACACCTGCGGCTCGGATCAGCTAGATTAAAAACCACACGTCGTTAGAGATGCCATGACGACCTAGACAACGGGAAGCACATCTGTATAAATATACACACTTAACATTTCCACACCAATCTACACGAAGAATATACTCAGTGCTCTGACGTAGGCGACAGGCATATTCACGGACGTGCATCTTTATTATTTTTACATAGGCTTTCAGAGTACAGAAACGCAAGACGCATCATGAACTCATCTATAACGCTTGCTCATGCTTCCCTTGAAACCCGTTACCACCGTGAGAGGTATAATGGAAACACGATATTGGTCATGGAAATATATGCCACTATAATCTAAAACACCCATGCACGAAATGAATCACTTATGCACCAGGCCCAAGTAGGCCTCAAGCAAGAGTTCCGTGGACATTAACAAAGCAAGAGTCAGGTTGCTGATCCTGCAGAAAGAACCCGATGGAGCAACCAGCCAAGGTCGCAATGTTGCAAGCCCACATCCAAGAACAAATCATCAAAGGCACGATGTTGCAACCTCGTACTCCGCATACCAACGGTAAAGTCATATCTACAAATTAAACCAGACACACAGTGGAAAAACAATATTAATTGTGCAGAATTCTGCCTCAAACACGGTCCCGCCTCACGTGACCAATCCGAATCTGACGAGATGCCAAAACTCAGGAGAGAAAAGGCGTCTGGGGTCCTCACTACGAGACACAGGCCGAGACACTTGAAAGGCTCAATGGACACCTGCTACAGTGGGAGCGGTCAGTGGGAACGATCAGCCTTCCACCTATGAATAAATCCTCACATTGTCTGCACGTACCCATATTGAAACATTGTTGCAAACACAGGTACACCGAGAGCTGGGAACAACGGTGGTCCCAGGCTGGGGAGCTCACGGATGCACCAATCAGAACATGGGGCTCTTATCTCAGACGTCAGTAACATTAGCCAATCCTCAGGAGCCTTCATGTAACAATTCTTATGTATCTAATTGTAGGGACAACCCAGATATACCACCTGACTACACCTTGTCCACTAATATCATTCTCTATATGTGTACTATACTAACCCTACCACTCGAGCAACCAATTAAGAGTGGCGATAGGTTTTTGTTAACTTTCTGAAGTGACGCAAGTAGCGCGTCATAATGCTGTAAAAAGGGCCTGCGAGCCCCACGATTATGTGTGTGTCAGGACGGACGCGTACGCTCCTTGACCCATCCCTGCCGTTTTGTATAAATAAACAGCAGAGTCGCCTTGCTCCTTGTGTGCGTCTCATACTCTATCTCACACCTGGGATATACGGGAGGTGTTGGGGCCTCCCTGCCCGGAGGTCTGCGGACGGCCCGGCCGACCCCGGCAGAATTTTCCCCCCGACAGTCTGATCTGGAACAACCTAAGGATAGGACTCCAGATCCCATAGCATATCGTGAGCATCCCCGAGGACGATCGTACAGTGAGAAGGGAGTGTTGCCACCGTATGTGAGCAGGTTAAGGTTGTCACCTACAAGGAGGCAGACAGTGATGATTGTCCCTGCCTGAGACAGACTAATAGTAGGATTCAACTATGGCACAGGGTTTATGCAGTTTCCCTTATTGGAAAAAGGGGGCACAAGACCAAAGTATTTTCCATGGACGCAGATGGACAAGGATAATTTAAGGTGTAAGCTCCTGAGTTTGAGTTTCGGTGCTGGTAAATGGATATACGAACTAGAAAAATTGGCAGGAGGAAATATGTTGTCCATAGGGGACATGCAAGATCTCCTGGCAGCTATTCTTGGGGAGGGAGCTGATGACATATAGAGAAGAGCGGGGTATTCTAGTGTGACCGCACAGAATACAGCAGATGATGGGGCACCATATAATAATTATAGAGGAGATGTTTGGAGAGCGCTCAGGGTACAGTATCCTGACACATCAGATATGGGTGCAATTATGAAATGCAAAATGAAGGAAGATGAAGACACTATTGCTTACTTTCAGGATAATCATGAGAAATGGCAACTTGAAAATTGCAATCTATGGGAAAAGACTGCCATTATTTTACCACATTTTATTATTTAGAAATTGAGGAACCCAAGTCAGTCCAGAAACATTTTTCAAAGTTTGCCATGGAAGGGGCGTTATTGACAAGCGGATAATGATGGGAATTCAGGAAGCAGTGGGTACATCGCAGGCGGGTAACTTGTGCCCGATGGACCAAGGTGGATGTGAGTTTGAGCCACGAGGCAGAGGTATAGTCTATAGAGGAAGAGGAGGATTTCAAAATAATCAAGGCGCGTTGCAATGGGAACCAAAGTATTCAAGGAGGGCTTGTCTGAAGGGCATCCCAGTAAGTTGGACTTGTGGGATGACAGGGCACATTGTACATGTATGTGGGAGCTAGGGGAATGTACAGAATGGTCAATTCTCAAGAGGGGGGACAGCTTATCCTCTGCCATATAGTATGCAGACTAGAGAAGGGTACGACCAAGATCAGACATTGTATCAGACACAAGTGCAGCAGATCCAACAGCAAGAATGAATGGAAATAAATGCACTGCAACGGCAGTCACAACAAGCCCCCATGCAGACACAGCAGTATGCCACCACAGGACAAGTACTGACATCCAGAATAGGAGGTGTCACTGTGGTAGGATGGAATCCTTTCACAGGGACGGGGAAGAGTATGTACCCACAATAGGATAGCTCACAGGGTGACTTGATGTGTTCAGTAATACCTTTGACACCAGACCCCAAGAGGAACCAACGGTCGATGTGACGATATGAGGCAAATTCTTTTCTTTTCTAGTATACACTGGAGCTACTTGTTCATGTATACGAGAGGGAAAATATCCTTTGTCAGGAATTGCCATAAATGCTCAAGGGTTCTCTGGAGGTATGAGTTGAGTTCCTTTTACTAATGAATTACCAGTTTCCATAGGAGAGTATGATATGTCTGTTCATTTTTTATATTCACGACAGACACTGGTTAACATTTTGGGAAGAGATTTAAAGACAAAACTGACATTCACTGATCAAGGGATAGTGTGCTCCCCTCCAGGAATAAACTATTTAAACGTAGGAGAATGTATACTGGCATTTACAGGGCATGTGGCTGTGCAAGGCGTTCCAGTAGATCCAGATAATTTTCTGTATGGAGTGAGTATTCTATTGACATGGCTACCTGGCTTTGTGTGAAAAATTGTGAGGATACCTGACGAGTTCTTGCTTGGACAGCTAATACCTATGGACGAAGAGGGGGAACAGAATTGGAAGCAGCATAGTACAAAAGGAAATGACAATACTTGTAGGAGTAGACGATGAAGGTAGGCCATGGAGGACAGTAATAGCTCTTGTGGAAGGGTACAGATTGCCTGACATCACTGATGATGACAAGTTCAGAGAAGACCAAACAGATGATGAAGTGGTGTTCTTTATGAACATCACATACTGGATAAGAATAGAGAAAAGGGAAGTTCCACAGCAAATGGTGATAATATGGCAACATCCAGCATTTTTTCAGGAAGGCTTGGAGAAGGTGCTGAGTGTCCTTTGGACCACAGTCCTCTATGACAAAGGTTTATTGAAGGGAATAGGGGAGTTTAAAATAAAGCTTAAGCTAGGAGCGATTTTACCTCGAGCAAAGCAGTACCCCATGTCTCGAGAAGCTGATGAGGGTATATTCCAGACGACATGAGCACTGATGAAACAAGGAATTCTGGTGCCATCAGAATCGTCATCTAATACTCTAGTTTATCCCATCATAAAATCTAAAGCAGGGTCCTGGAGATTTATACAAGATATGAGACCGTTTAACAAGATTGTAGATGCTGTGTTTCCTTTAGTTCCTAACCCGGCGACAATACTGTGCAGTATCCCGGTGGAAGCTCGATATTTCACAGTGATCGATTTGAAAAATGCGTTTTTCTCGATCCCATTGCCCATGGACTCATAAGACTTGACATCATTTACGTTTCGCCAAACGCAACTGAAACATACTTGTTTGCCCCATGGGTACTGTGAGTCCCCATTGATATATAATAGAGTCCTACAAATGGATTTAGGCAATATTGATCTTAAGAGTACTGTGATACAATACGCAAATGACATTTTAATTTGTAGCACCACAGAAGATGAGTACAGACAAGATTCTTTTCAGTTGATGACTTTTCTAGTAGACAAGGGATATAAGGTAGACAAGGAGAACTGCAATATTGTCAAGAAGAGGTGTTATACATAGCTCATTTGATTTTGCATGAAGGAAAGAAGAGAATGGACTGAAGAAATGGAGGAAGGGTTTGCCATTTTAGAAAAACCCAAGGGTACATTGACATCCCAAGGAGCTTCAGAATATTAGGTAATGATTTTGAACCTAATGATTAAACTTGTAAGATGTAAAATAGTGAATCCTGCCACGATTATATCTGAACCAATAGAAGAAGGTGGTCATGTGCATGACTGCGCTAATAATGTTGAATTTTATGATAATATACCCCGTGTGAAGGAAAATGCTATAGCAGGAGGGGAGATTCTCTTTATTGACGGTTCTTCGAAAAATGTATCAGACTAGTGGGAAAAGGCATTCAGGCGCAGCAGTAGTGAGACATAGATTAAATGGAGAATTTGAAGCTGTAGCAAGTGCAAGGCTACTGTATCACATTTCAGTACAATCGGCAGAATTGGTAGCGCTCATTACTATGCTCGATAAACAAGAAGGAAAGGAAGTGACAGTGTAGAGTGACTGCGCCTATGTTATGTCAACCATACACACAGGGTTAGGACATTGGAAAAGGATGGGCTGCCACCATGCAGACGGCACTCCAGTGCAGCATGCATCCTTATTGGATGTGCTGATCAAGGCATTACAACTTCCAGTAGCCATAGAGGCCGTTAAATGCTTAGCGCACACTTAGCAAACAGATTTATCTCTTGCAGGAACAAAGCTGTAGACGAAGAAGCAAATAGGGTTGCAAATTCCCCAGATATTTTGAGGTTTGATACTGAGAATGTTTTTGAAAATGAGTTACAACCATGTTAGTGCAAGAGGGGTTTAATACATTATTGATAACCCAACTAATGGAGATTCAAGTAAGTGCTCTGCAGGAAGTGTAGGAATTATGAAAGCGAACAGGATGTTATTTATACCCCACAGAAGCATTTTGGTGACAGGATAGCACTAGAAAGCTGGTGATGCCAGTAGCATTGTTGAAGGTCGCGCTTGAACAGCTGCATGCAACTAGGGAACGTCTTGCTGCTACGATTGTGGAAGACTGGTACATTCTGAAATTGTAGGAACAAGTTGCATTATTTATGGCAAACTGTATCGTGTGCCAAAGGTTTACTGCTGGAGATACACCGTGGATGATTAGAGGGGTTATACCTCAACCAAATGGTCCATTTCAGAATTTACATATCGATTATGTCGATATGCTGCAAGTGTGTAATGGATATAGGTATCTATTAGTGGTGGTGTGTCCCTTTCCCAGGTGGGTTGAGGCAGGTCTGTGTACATACCCTGATGCCACTTGCACAGCAACATTTTTAGTGCACAAGGTCTTCCTGAGATGGGGTGTGTGTGAAGTGCTGAAATCCGACAATGGTACACATTTTGTTTATGAGCTGTTTGAACAGATAGGGCTACTATTGAAAATTAAACATACGTTTTCTTCTGCTTATCACCCTCAAGCAAACAGGATATCTGAGAGACTCAGCGGCCTCCATAAAGAAAGGATTGCCAAGATTAAAATGACTTCGAAGAAGAGATGGCTAGCCTTGTATGCCCTTCGGAATCAGCCATGATCACACCATCACCATGTAAATCATAGCTTCCGTGAAGGGTGTGGTCCAGCAAAGGGACGACAATTACACCCTTCTAGGAAACTATGACTTACATGGTTTAGCTATTCTCATAGAATCACATCTGTTTACAAGTGGGTAATATGTTGTATTTAACTCAAGAGACCCTTCCCTTTCAATGTGAAATAAGTGATTGAATAAGTAGGCAACTTTATCCTCCTATTGTACAAAAAAGTAACATCAGCCAACCAGGACAACATGTCTGGACCATGCACACACAATCCAACAAAACCTTTCAGGAGATAGCAATAGGAAGGAGGGACTGTTCCATCCTTTTTTCTGGCTGCTCTGCATGATTTGATTGCTTTTGCTACTTCAAACTTCTTTAGCCAAATCTGATGAGATCAGTTCTTCTCTTTTTATCCGAAGTAAGTGTTCCACATGTGATGCACATATTCAATTGATTCCTTTCCAGCCCTCAAACTTGCTTATCTTTTGTCAGCTGGACTTTAATAATCTCAAACAAGTTGCCTTTGCGTCAGGATTGCCACTTCTGCAATGCTTACTGAAGAGATGGTTGGTGCGAGAGATGGAGCCTCGAATGACGAGTCTTCTATTCCTATAAATTTGGAAGAGTGCCATCTTGCTGTCAGATTATTTCAGAATTAATGGCAGCAGTTCCACTTGGTTCAGTACACAGAACTTGATTTCTTGTGCCTTTCAGATTTCTCTGAGATCTTTAATATTTAAAACAGACATGGTGCTTTCAATTATTATCTGCATCTGCAAAGTTCTTTTGGTTGCCTATTATCCTCTTTCTGCAAAGCTGAATATAGAAGTGTGCCTATTAGCCTCTTTCTGCAAAGTTGAAGTTAGAAGTGTGCCTAATAGCGTGCCTTGGTTGAATTTAGAAGTGTGCCTGATAGCGTGCCCTGGTTGTACTTAGAAGTGTGCCTGATAGCGTGCCCTGATTGTACTTAGAAGTGTGCCTTTTAGCGTGCCCTGGCTGATTTTAGAAGTGTGCCTAATATCCTCTCGGTACAAAGTTGTCTAGAAGTGTATATAACAACACCACTCTGGTATAGCGGAATTTGACAGTTCCCTAATAACGTTACTGTGCCAGAGTCTAGAAAGTCTGCCCTATATCGGGTGAACGGGTGAAGTGGATGCCCTATATCGGGTAAAGAATGTGGATGGAACAGGTGAAGTATTTGGATGGAACGTGTGAAGTATTTGGATGGAACGTGTGAAGTATGTGGATGGAATGGGTGAAATGTGTGGATGGAATGGGTGAAGTGTGTGGATGGAATGGGTGAAGTGTATGGATGAAACGGGTGAAGTATGTGGATGGAACGGGTGAAGTTTGTGAATGGAACGGATGATCTGATGTAGAATGGGTGAAGTGGGTGGAACGGGTGAATCGATAGAACGGATGAAGTAGGTGAATGAACAGGTAATGTGCTTGGAACCGGCGAAGTGGGCGGAACTAGTGAAGTGGATGGAACGGGTGAAGTATTTGGATGGAACGTGTGAAGTATTTGGATGGAACGTGTGAAGTATGTGGATGGAACGGATGAAGTATGTGGATGGAACGGGTGAAGTATGTGGATGGAACGGGTGAAATGTGTGGATGGAACAGGTGAAGTGTGTGGATGGAAAGGGTGAAGTATGTGGATGGAACGGATGAACTGATATAGAATGGGTGAAGTGGGTGGAATGGGTGAAATGGTAGAACGGATGAAGTAGGTGAATGAACAGGTAATGTGCTTGGAACCAGCGAAGTGGGCGGAACTAGTGAAGTGGATGGAACGAGTGAAATGGGTGGAATCAGTTAAGTGAATGGAACGTGTGAAGATGACGTACGTGGATGATGATGCATGGAGTAAGGATAACATGGGTAGAACGAATGAAAGCAGCAGTGTGAAGATGACGTATGTGTATGGATGATGCATGGAGAAAGGATAACATGGGTAGAATGAATGAAAGGAGTAGTGCATAAAATGGTGGAGTGCATAAAATGCTTGAAGTACATGGAACGGATGGGAGTGCATGGAACAGATGGGAGTGCATAGAACGGATGGCAGTGCATAGAACGGATGGGAGTGCATGGAACGGATGGGAGTGCATGGAACGGATGGGAGCGCATGGAACGAATTGGAGTTCACAGAATGGCGTGATGTACATAGAATGGTTTGGAGGGCATGGAACGTTTGAAAGAGCATTGAAAGGAACGGTCTGAGTGCTTGAAATGGTCGTAATGCACGGAAAGTCAGAGTACATGGAACGGATGAAGCTCATGGAACTATTGGAGTGGGCGTGATCTCAAGCACCTAAAGTAAACCACCATATTCACATCTCCATGCTTACTCTATTCTTTACATCACCACTCAAATAGAACACAGCGATACTATGACACCATTCGGTATAGCTGTTCTCATACCAACATCTGCCTCATACTCCCCATCACTCTAACTAATCACTGCTGGTTACACACCCCCAGCAAGGTGTTCTCCTCAGGCCTAACGCAGCCACAATCGGTCTGGATAAATCCTGCCAGAACAAACACATACTCTTGACCTCTCAACCACCACACCTACCGCTAAGGAGCAGCTATTACACGAATGCCACACCAGCTGCACACATATCTGGTGCTCACATGCACCTTTGACTCTCCCTACTCTCTCTACTGACTTGAACTTCGGTTCCCAAGGGAGTTCAACCTACCAGCGCCTTCAGACCATACCAATGGTACATAAGGCGCTATATAAATGCAAAGTAACATAACATAGCTTAACATAACCTTTCCAATCCCTTTTGCAATCCTGTACTGAGACTTGGTAAATGCTTTATGAATGGCAATATGTGTTTCCTGAGGGCCATTATATCCCCCATGCTGCTAATAGATGTTACGATGATTCCACTTTGCCTCGTGTTGAGGTATAAAAAGCATGGTCATAATCCTAAGCAAACATGTTGTTGCAACCTTTTCTTGGTTCACCTCTGTGATCAACCAGTCAAAGTTAACTTTTAGGAGAGAAGTGGGTTAGACAGGACTATAGTACAACATGAAAATACACTGAAAACTGGAAAATCCACAAAGAAAGGTTATGGACATATATTTCTTAACTAATGTTGCATGTAAAAGGATACGTTTTCACAGATAAAGTTGTTAAATGTACGGGTAACATCTGTATGTGTGGTTTTAGCACATTAGCCAGAAAGTTATAGTTCTCTGAGGGCCTGGGTCAGGATACCTGATGATGGCCCATCAATGTACTCACAAGATATTCAGGGAAAGGGAGAAAACTGGTAAAGTGTCCTCCCAGTTCTGATCCTGAATAGAATTGGTAACAGCTGTCACTAGTCTGTCAAATTACCGGTTTACTCTGTGAAATTGCAGGTATCACTCTATTGTCACTGCCAAACAATGATTTAGGAAAACAAGGCTTTCAGAGGGCATTCGATTTGAGACTTCCCAGTTGGTTGCCCCATAGTTCCTTTATTACCAATTACCAATTTAATTCTGGACCAATCATGGGAAGACACTCCAATTTTGTCCCTTGCTACAAGCCCTCATTATCTCACACATTGATGGGAAAATACCCTCCTTAGTGGGTTTGCAGCCACCCACGCAGCCCCCCTCAAAGCTGCACAACACTCTGCAGTCTGCACATTAGAGGTGCCCGCAAATTCAACAGTATCTCTCCAACACTGTGCACACTGGCTCCCGGTCTCCCCCTGCCCACAAGGATAATATTCAAAACTGAATGTTTTCTATGCAAAGCAGTCTCAAATGGAACACCAACATACTTGGTGGCGAACCTCCACACCTCTGGAGGCTCGTGCACCTCACGTAGCAAAACTATGAAACGATTGGAGTCAAAGCTAGCCTGCAAAGAGAAGACTCGCAAGCAGTCCTTCTCTTGCCATGCCCAGACCCTCTGGAACCCAATCGCAGTAGAGGCTCGAAATGCCCCTGCCCATCCTCGAGTTCCTCAAAACACTAAAAACGTGTCTCTTTCAACAATACCTGCTGGAGGAATAAAAATCCCTCTCACTTTCCACCAAGAAGTACTGCGTTACTATAGAAAACAGCAAGCACAACCTTGGCACAATCCTGTTGTAAAGTGTCTGCTGTTCTTGATGTGGTTTATGCTGCAAGCAACAACAATAAATAAAAAACTGTGACCCCAGGCTCAACTAGTTATCAGACTCTTGTCATTCAGTATTTCTGCCAGTTCATAACAGGTTGGTGTGGGAACAAGCAGCAATGATCTCGAGAAGCATGTGGCCCTTGAGCTGGCAACTTGACTGTGCCATGTCTGGGCAAGAAAGTACCGTCACATGGACTCTCTCTGATCATAGAAGAAAATCTAGCATTCACAGAAACTGGTTAATGCAAATATAATTTGTCAAGGTATGGAAGAAGACCACAAGAATGGGAATCTGTGAACGAATAAGAGGATTGTAGCCATTCAAACATTTTGGGGCTGCCCAATTACTGAGTGCTCCTCTAGCTTTTGATTCTTGGCTAACTCCGGACAACATTGATTCATCCATCCATATCTGGTTCAGGCAAATTCAGCCCTCTCTCTCCAACGCAGGCAGAGGCCATAACCATATATGGAATTGTCTGCACCTATTATTCCCTCAGGAGACAATGTAAGCATGTTGGGGTTGGAATTGGATCCACAATGTTGTTCCTTTGCCTGTATCCACTATAATTTGCAAAGGGTTCCACAAATGAGTGGATCCCAACCTGAGAGCAGAGACTTGTATTGGGAACATAGTGCATTTTGAACATCCTAATCCTAAATGTTTAATGTCTCCCAAAGGCACATAAATCCTTAGTTTCCCAGTGACCATTTTCATGCAGACTCATTAAGGAAATGTGAACTAGCCAAAGGACAAAAGAAAATCATAGGAACCTCATGCCTGAATGCCAGCCACCTAAGGTATCTGGTGCAGAATGTCGTCTGCAAATCCAGGCTAACAGCATCAATTACAATGGATCTTGTGCTGAGGTCTTCCATCTCCTTCATCAGAAACAATTCCCCATAAGATCATGGATGGAGCAGAAGCTCCTATCAATGCAGTTCAACATCATATTATTGTGTGAAGATTGTGAGATTAAATGACCTTCCATGCTGTTGTTAACTGTGTGATGTGTGCCGCTTGCTTTAGTTTTTGATGCCAGTATTATTTATATTGTGGCGTTTCAGTTTATATTTATTTAATTTTATATGTTGCTTCGTATTATACAATTAAGATAAATCAAATTTTAATACATCTCAACCACACCTTCCATATTACAGATAGTAAAAACAATAAAAACAGTAGTAACTGTTTCCCCAGATTCCAACCCGCCAAATTCTTACGGCACATCATCAACAGACAAATAAGTCAAATATTATGACTATTTTTCTCCAATATAGGCCTCCATTTCATTATCACAAAATCCAGTGGTAAATATCACAGTTGTTTCCCAAATGCCACTGTCTTTCAACAAACTTACCATTGGTGAACACTATCAACTGCATCTAAATTACCAACACACTGGTGTGATAAATGAAGTCCAACAATAACAATTAATCATTGGTGGTAATTAGGGAACATGGCCCTTTACCTCTAGCAAGAGGGAGTGTGTGGTGCAATTGGGATTAGCACCTTTGCGTTTCAAACGGGTGACAGCTCCAATGTGAGGGTGCTTCCATCCCAACCCATGCCACCCACAAGGGACACATTAGCAATTCTGCAATTCAGATCAGTTGCCTAAGGTGAAAACAGTGACCTGAACTTTAACAGCAGCCTCTGTATCACATATGGATTCAGTGCTAGTTTACAGGCATTACCTTTGTAAACACTGGCACACATTTTTACCATTACCAATAAACCTGCATTAAAAGGGAATGGGCTGCATGATTTAAAGTCATGCAGGCCTTTCAGTTATTCGTCATTATTGAGTAAGAGGATATGTTGCATTACCTCTATTGATGCGTCAGTGTAGAAGAAATGACAAAATCAGGCACATTCTTTGCATATCAATGTTGTGAGTCCCAGCCTTGTGATCATGACAGAGATCAGTCACAGGACACTTGGCATAATACTTGCCCTTTAAAGGCTAACATGGAAGTAAGGATTTCCCTCATCCCTCTTTGGAATAAAGCCTACCCTCTCCTGCATCCCAGTGAGAACTAGTCCTTCAATAATATGCCCCCCGGAGCCACTCGTATGGCCCATTTCAGGCAGCCTGGCTTACATGAGGAAAAGACCACTGACCGTATCAGGGGGGGAAACCTGGTGGAGACAGCTGAGCCCATTAGCATATCATAGAAAAACCATTGCAATCCTTCTGAAGCTCTTGCCCGGGCAGGGGGACCCTTTCAATTTCATATTGCAACCCACCCAGCAGATACAAAGAGACCTAGGGAGCATGGTTATGTCTCCTGCAACTTGCCGGCGGAGGCCGGGAATACATCTCACAAAATACAATAAATGCAGAAATTCGAAGGACCGCAAGCATAACGAGTTTAGTTAACACGGGTGAAGGAAAATTGTCTGATATGTTTGGATTTGAATTTGGAATTTATCACAGCACACACCATGCTAGTAAGCAACAAAACACTGTACATGTCGTTGAGGGCAACACATGAGGTACTGCGGGTTTACAATACGTGGCACCTGATTTTTCTTCCATGGGGGTGGGATGAGAGGCACAATATAAGGAGCCCAGGTGGCACCTAGTTAAGGACTGAAGATTACAGTCTTGAATTCCTTCAGGAACTGCAAGAGCAATGGTGTTGTCTGGATTGCTACTGGGATGGTGTTTGAATAGGCAGGGGCATAAAAAGAGAACGACTGTGTGCTGTTTTTGTTTATATTTGAGTGCCAGTTTGTCTTGAAACAGGCAGTGTCCTGGCTCCTAGAGGAATTTTGCATATAGGTTGACAGGTGTGGCGGTGATCTTATAATAGGAAATTCAGGCAGTCCTAAACAGTATTTTGTCTGGGCTGGGATGGAAAACCAATACAGCAAACCTAGAATGGGAGAGATGTGGTTGAATTTCTCATTTCCAATCACGAGTCAAACTGCAGTTAACGCTGTTGTGCAGGGTATTTGCACCATCAATGTAGGAAACTACTGGTGCATGGATTGTGGTTCTAGAGTCCTTGGGTGGAAGGAAGGGTTTTACCTTCCGGAGGAGGGTTTGGAATTTTGGGCCTTTTTGTTGATACGTTGTCAGGGGGACATAGTGCTGTCTATAGAGGTCCTGAGTGATTTTTCAATAGAGCAAGGTGGGGTGTGAAGCCGTCAGAGTGCTTGCTGGTCAGCCACTCTTTAATAGTAGATATGTGACTGAATAGAACAAATTAATTCTTTGTCGAATTGAACTTTCAGGCTTACCATCCAGGCTTAAAAAGAGGCAAGGACATTCCAGAGGTATGAAAAATCCTGGGTCTAGTTATAATTGGCAAAGTAATTTTCAAACATTCAGACACTTCACACAGTTTGACACTTAACACAAGGACAATACAAGATCGACTAGGAACAGAGACCTCTGGGAATTAGAATCCAAGGTGGTAGAAATCCTATTAGGGCTTAGTTCAGCCTTAAAATGCCTCCATGAAGCCAGGTTTGGGCATCTCCCATGGCCAATTACACAGTCTCCCTAGTCACATGTATACACTCTTACATAGAGCCCAACCCAGTGATTCAGGGTGGAAGTCCTGAGGTCAGTAGGTCAGTAAACCAGAAATTCAGCTCAGTATCTGGAGGCATTGGAGACTTGAGTTTGGAAGAATTCATAAGAAGTCTGGAGAAGGACAGAGTTGTGGAACAGATAGGTGATCAGAGGGGAAGACATATCTACAGCTGGCTGAGCTTCAGAAAGAGGGGGGCAGTAATTGAAGTTGGCAACTCTCAACTCAAGAGCTTGTGGATACTATTATGGGCCAGGATTTGGAAGAGATGTCAGGAAAGGTTGTAGGGGCAGGGGGGTTGGAGAAAATGAGGATCTTGGAGTAATGTAGGACAAGGTGGGTTGCCATAGTAACCTGAGGTTGCAAAACATAAGCTAGGAAGGTGGTGTTATTAAAGAGGAGGCAGGCAAATACTTGAAGGAGGAGCTTGTTGCATTCAAGTTGGAGAGTTGTGAACATCTAAAGAATGTTTGTGTTTATGCTAAGGAGAAGGTTGGTGAAGATATGGATGTGACATTTGGTGAGAAGGATGTTGATGAACATCCGTATGAGATGACAGGGATACTAAAGGAGGAGACTGGGGAGATTACTGATGAGATAAGGAAAGATCTGAGAGAGGAGGTTGGAGAATAGGTGAAGGAGTGTGTAGGTTAATCCCTTGATGTGGTTGTGCAAAATTGAAGAGACTAGTGAACCTCTTATGGTGTAGGTTAGAGCCTGTGAGAAAGAGGTTGTAGGAGAGCAGCTTGTAGCGGAGGCTGGGAAGTGTACACAAGTGTGGAAATGAGAACACAAGAGAGACAGAGGATGAGTATCATGAGGAAAAGTGGTGGTGAAACAACAACAAGAGTTTAGGGAGTGTGAGGGGAGGGGATAGGAGGAGAACAACAGAGGGTGAAGGAGAAGAATCTCAAGAGGTGATTTGAGAAAAGCAGAGAATTCTGGAGGAACTCTTAAAAGGATTTTGGAGAGAAGGTTGGAAGAAAGTAATTCTTGCTCCCGGGTGTAGAAAGAATGGTTTGGGGAAGACAAGAATGAGATGGGAGACTAATGAGTTGAGAGAACATAAGTTTGAGGTAACAGAAGAATGTAAGCAGGAGGAATGAGTGAACCACATTGAGAAGGATGAGAGGGCCTGTCTGGCCTTAGACAGCCATAACAGAATGAAAGTAGAACAAGGTGGTCATGGAACATTGAGAAGGTGATCATGATCCTTGGGAGGTCACCAACCCATCGGGCTCCAACCTCCATGCAACCAGAGACTAGTCCCCCCCTTCAACTCCTCCGCAGGACATAGAGAATACTATACTCATATTTAGGAAAACTCAGGTCCAGCCACGACTTATACCCACAAAGGGAAGCTTACCCAGATTACACTAGCTCCAGAAAAGCTAGCCATGTCTTGAATGAGTTATTAGACTCTGACATCCTCCAAAGAGGGGGACACCTCAAGATACTGAGTTTTTGATTTGGCATCCTGTACAAAACCCTCAGTAAACGATTTTGCTGAATTATACATTTGGGACCAGCTGTTCAGTTGACTCCATTCCTAATGTGTCAATTCTCAAACCCATAATAATGTGGATCAGTCAAACATGTGCTATTTGGAAGTACTTGCGTGTTACCGTTATCTCAATACTCATAATGCGGCATGTATTCTTTGTGGCGGTGCCCCAACTTTGCGACAGTACAAATCTGAAGAAATCTGGTGAAGAAATGTGGATTTTTGTCAGTTCAAAGCATGTGTGTTTTAATCACAGCATGCTAATATTCAGTAGTACTGTTATCTAAGACTAAACACACATGCACACACAGGTCCTCATCCCACTCACGGGTGAATTACCTAGCGGACACTAAAACGCTCACCACCATCTATTCCACTATCCAATTGTGGATGGCAGAGAACTGGCTTTGCCTCAACAGTGAAAAAACCGAGCTCCTCCTTATAGGGTCACCCTGCACCTTGGGTAACCTCGGAGATCAGTAGGCTTCTTTCACCATTGACAACATTCCCATCAAGGTCTCCAACCACGTGAAGACACTCGAAGTCTACCTGGACTCCAAACTGTGCATGGATAGACAGGTCAATGCCATCGCTGCATCCTCAACATACTTCTCTAAAGTCCCCAATGCAGCCAGGCCCTTCCTGTCGCACCAGAACTGCCTCACCATTGCCAGGGCAATAATGGGATCAAGGCTAGACTACTACAATGCCCTTCTCGTTGGAACCTCCAATAAGAACATTGCCAAACTCCAGCTAGTCCAAAATAATGCACTTAGGGCAGCCACAGGCACCGCAAGAAGAGATCACATCTCCGAAATCAGAAGACAGGCCCACTGGCTCCCTGTCAAAGAAAGAATTGTTTTTAAAACACTCGCCCTTACCCACAAATGCCTCCATCAACTTGCTCCTCCCTACCTGACCCAAAAAATCACCAAGCACACTGCCACAAGACCTTTAAGACCTTTAAGAAAGTGCTACTCCAACACGATTGTCACACCTAAAACGTGCAAGGTGCGCGCCAGTGGCTCCAGCTTTCCCACCCAGGCAGCTACGCACTTAAACACACTCCCACCGCACATAAGAATGATTGAGTCCCACCAAGCCTTCCGCAAGGCCATCAAAACTAAGCTGTTTGTATTAAATGCACCATACGTCAGTACGGATCTGTATAACTCATTTCACACATCCTGTGTATCCTTGCCTGCATCTGTGTAACCAAGAGACCTTTGGTCAACTGTATATTGTCTGTATATTCTCTGAATCCAAAGTCCGACAACTTCTTGTAACGGTGCCTCGATGCCCCTGGGCTGCAAGTGCACTATACAAATGCAAAATAAATAAAAAATAAATAAATTGCCTCTGCCCAAGGTTTAGGACTTCCTAAATGTACCCTATCTTTCATTGAATAAGCAGTTAAAACCAACCTGTATTTTGCATTGTCTAAGTACACAGTTTCCACTGTAAAGCAGTCTTTAGATTGTATGATCATTAGACGGATAAAATAATAATTTTCCATGAGCTGAGAGATACTTAGGGCATGCTCAGACTACTCTAAGCTACGCATTGATTTACATAAAATGCACTTTAGAAATCAGAGATCAACGCCGCCTAAGAAAGGCCTATATTAGACATGAGCTGTTAAGGAATCTCTCGAAATAATAGAACAAGTCAGAGCCTGTAGATGGCTTTCAAGGGATGCTTGAAATGCGTTTTACTATTAATAAGAAAACAACACTTCTGGTGTGAATTGCCTTATACGAATCAAGAGGAAAATCGAGCTGCATAGTGTTCAACATCTCACACCCTTGAAAATCAAAGTGGAATAAATGCCCCGGAGGCCCCCCACCCCCATCCCGCCCCAATGATGAGGAATATGTATGCAATTGTGTGTCGTTGAAACTTGCACATATTGATAGTTTGTGAATGTCCTTTGAAACTCGCATTAATCTTCATGAAATCTCAGCTGCAGGGTCTCCAAGGGCCTCATTTCAAGATGGCCAGTGTACGGTAAAAGTACTGGAAATAAGGTTTTCCGAGCACTTTTACCAGACCGGCCAATTACAACTTTGGAGGTATGGGTAAAGGATTTACACCCAGCTAAGAGCGGGAAGTAAATCGGACTCCTACCGGCAAAGAACTGCCTTTATTTCCAACACCACTGGTAAAAGCAGCAAAATGAGCATTTACTGGCCTTACCGGCACTTGGAATCTGCCGGTTATTCCGACAGACAAAGGGGCGGTAACAGCAATTCTGTTCATCGGTATTCCGGCAGATTTTCTGCCGGACTACCGGCAAACTTGGAATGAGGCCCCAAGTCCTTTGCCGTCTTAAACAAATATGGTGGCATGTTGCTTCCCTCTCTGCATGTGCTTGTAAAGCACTACCAATTCAGCAGTCTCTCTATAGTAGATGCTATAGTGCACACTGGGGGAGGGACGCAAATGGGTGGGAATGTAGCTAAGGGCGGTGCTGCACAAAGAAAACTGGGCTGCATTTGTAACAAGATATAAAAACTAGAAGAGCAAAAGTGTGAAAATGCATAACAGATGTTCCAAATTGCATGTGGAACCAATTGAAGTGGAGAAACCAAAAGCAACCTGAATGGAAATTGGAAATATTGTGATGCTGTAAGTGTAAGGTCTCGTGGTTCCTATATTGCAGTTCTTTCCGGACTCCATCTTTTGAGCACAGTACCGGGACTGGATACCAAACCTGTGCTGCTCAGTGCAGTCTTATTTTTACAAGAGCAGAGCGTTGCTTATGGTCACGTTATTGTCATAGTGAAACCGGGCCATGTTGCAAGCAGGTTTCTGTTTCCAGGCTACAGTGCTCACTGTTCTACAGGAGACGCTTAGCTGCCAGTAAAGTGACACAGTAGGACCACTAAGTATCCTAAGACAGCAT